>NC_083683.1:18916964-19232500 GCF_033118175.1 Dama dama | reverse complement strand
GAGATGGAGTATTTGTGGAATCATGTTTAAATATGTCCTTTAACATTGTGTTAAACAGACTCTTAATTAATATATAAAATACAAATTAAGATTATGAACCAAATGGATATTGCTAGTATCTCTGGAAAATGAAATTGTTAGTATTTATTTCTTTCTTTATACCTTTCTGTATCAGGTAAATCTTTTATAACTAGTATTTACTGAGTTTTAATTAGAAACACAATAAAACTTTTTTCCTTTTGAAAATAAATTATTAATTTCTCTATTAATGTAAAGAATGAAATAGTAACTATTTTCATCTTCTATGTAAGTTGAAGAATGCATTACACTTTTAATTCCTTCTCTCATCTCCTCCCACTTTTGAGTTTTTATCAAAAGAACGTGGGATTTTTAGATTCAGAATATTACTACTTATTTTTTAGCATCCTGTATCATATCTTTTAAGACTTTTAAAAATACATTTGAACATTTTATGATAATAGTAACAGCAATTAGGTAATACATTGTGTTTCACTCCTTGTTTCAGGATCTAATGCTGTGTGACAAACCACCTCAAAAGTTAGTGTCTTAAAAATAACCAATTTGTTATTATATCATAGTTTTCTGGGTTGATGGGGCTCATTTGCGTGGTTCCCACTGGGGTCTCTTATGTGTTTGCAGTTAGAGGCTGGAGGTTGAAGTCATTTGAAGACTCAGTGGGGCTAGGTGTCTGAGGTGATTCATGCGTCTCCAAGTAGCCCCTCTCTCTGGTGAAACTCCTGATCCTTCCTACAGGGAGCTCAGAGCTCCAAGAGGAAAGAAGTGGAACCTGCCACATCAGTTAAGGACTTTGTGTGGAACTAGCATACTGTCAAGTTTATAGTTTCTATTGGCCACAATAATCACAGGTCTAACCCAGATACATGATTGTGCAGAAATAGATTCTACCTCATCAACCGAGAATAGCCTCAAGGCCACATTACTGAAGAGTTTGTGGGAAGGGAAGTAATGTTGCAACCATCTTTCAAAACATCACAGTTGTTCATTGAGTTACTTGTTTTGCTTTTTTCATCCTTAAAATACTTTGATTCTGTGAGGCGAGCAGAAGTAACGCAACTTAGATTAGGAGTAGGCCTTCCTACTTGGTAAGATTATCAGGTAGCTTTCACTTAAAAATGACCACTGTTTGCCAATTAGGACCAATTAGCTTTCACTTAACACTGACCGATGTTTGCCAATTAGGAAATTAGGAACGGGGAGGAAACCCCCAGGAAAGTCCCGTGCGTGCCAAAGTATTGACCAATGAAATTGTTTTGCAAACGTGTAACCAATCCGCTTCTCACCCTATAAATTTGTGTAACCCCTTGGGCTCGGGGCCCTCTGACCTGCACCACTGCGTTGGTTGCGGCGGGGAGTCCTGACTCGAGTCAGTAATAAACTTCCCTTCCTGCGAGTTGCATTGTCTTGGAAGCCTTCTCTCTTCCCGCTCGGGGATTCGGACATCGGGCATAACAGATTCAAGTCTCAGTTGGTTGAGATGCTTCTTACAGTAAGTATTTCACAGAAGTGATATACTTGCTGAATCTTTATAAAACCTTCTTGCGATGTGAGTGATAATTTGAGTGAATTCAGAATCCATGGATCATAGTCTTTATCTTTAGAAGCATCGAAAGCTTGCAGTGTTGTAGAGATGTCTGTTTCTAAACATTTTTTTCTTTGTGCATTTTCTCTTTTTTCCCTACCTCCCATACCTTATCTGGTCTGGGTATGTATAGTTTCCTTTTTCCTAAAGACCTCAAATTCATCGATTTTATCAGTAAACGTCTAGGTTTATTTCTTTCTACATGAATTTGACCTGGTGTTTATTAATCCATTTGGACTGTTGAAATAAACCTCCTCCTAAAGCAAACTTGTTCCAATTTCTAAGGATGTTTATTATATCTTTATATGTTCTGTTTCTACATAGAATTCCTATTATAAGAAAATTGTATCTTGTGGACTTGCTCTCCATATCTGTTGTTTTTGCATCTTAAAGAACAAAATCACAGATTCAATTTTCTATATTAACCTCCTATAAAATTTGATACCTTTGTGTTGATAATGATTTTGAATGAAACTATATTTACATACTTTAGATTATTCCTTTTTTATAGATATACTGTATTTTCCACTCTTGCCTGGAATACAGGTAAGACATTTGTAATGCTGTCTCTCATTTCTTTCAGAAGGTCTGTTTAAAGAAAAGTATTTATCTAGTGCTTCAGATCCCCAGCCCTCTTTAAAACTACTAAATAATGTCTTAAGTTGAGTGATCTTTCTCTTTTTTGCAAATTCCCACACTGGAGATGATGCTTCCGCACCATTTGAAGTTACGAATTTTGTAGATTAAATGGATTATCATTCAGATCTTTCAGATGCTAACAAAAGAATGAAACACTTGTTTGTTGTCCTTGCTAATCCAGAGACTGGTCGACAGACTCAAGGAGGTGTGGCTCCTTCTCTTTTTCAGGTTCAAATCGAATGCTACTTCTAAGAGGCCATTGTTGACCCTTTTATCAAAAATGATCTATCCCAATTTTTCTCTCTCTCTTAAGGTTTGGCAAACTACAGTTCACAGGTTAACTCTAGCACATTGCCTGTTTTTGTAGATAGAAGCTTATTGGAACACAGACATACCTGTACGTGTGTATATTGCCTGTAGCTTCTTTTGTGCTGAGATAGCAGACTTGAGTCATTGCAATAGGGGTCACATGGCCTGCAAACCCTAAAATATTTACTATATAACCGTCAACAGAAAACATTCTCTTGACTCCTGCTCTATCTCATCATCCTATTTATCTCCTTTATGCTGTGTATGACACTTGTAATTGCTTTATGCATTTCTTTGGTTGTTTATTATCCAACCCTGCAAGGATAAAGCTTGTGAGGCCAGCCTACCTTGGTCTACCTTGTCCATCTATCTCTGTATCTTCCATACTGGCACGGTGTTTGGAATGTGATAGGAACTAAATATTTGCTGAAAAATAGATTTTTAAAATGTGGGAGCTTCTCTGATGGCTCAGACAGTAAAGAATCTGCCCACGGTGCAGGAGACCTTGGTTCGATTCCTGGGTTGGGAAAATTCCCTGGAGAAGGGCCTGGCAACTCAGTCCAGTCTTCTTGCCTGGAGAATCCCCATGGACAGAGGAGTTCATGGGATCACAAAGAGTCAGACATGACTGAACAACTAAGCATACTGTTCTACTCATTTCACTAGGAATTTGGGAGCAGGATCAGGGGAGTTAAGGATATCTTGGCTCAGTTAACATATTAAGTTGGAAGTAGGTAACGGGAATACTTAGGGTATGAAAAAAAAGAATTAGAAAGGAAAGTTTCTAAAGGTAGAAGAGCCTGAAAGCTATGAAGAAACCAGTAGGATTTCAATGGCAGGGAGTACAACATTTTGTATATACAAACACTATAGAGAGATAGAATTTTTAAGTCTTAAAAATTGCCCTCTGGATTACAAAGAGCCCATTATGACATAGTCAAAGGTTGTTTCGGTGCAGTGGCTGGGAGCTGTGTTAATTTGCTAGGGCTGCCATAAGAAAGTGCCCCAAACTCAATGGCTTAAAATAACAGTACTTTATTGTCTCACTGTAGAGAGTAAATCAGAAGTCTAGACATTACAGTCTGAAACCATAGTGTCAGCAGGGCCTTGTAGACTGCCGAGGAGGACCCTTCTTCCCTTCTTCCTAGCTGTAGGTGGTGGCCAACAATCCTTGGTGCGCCCCAGCCTGTTGACACACCCCTTCTTCTATCCTCACATAGTGCTTTTTAGGTATTCTTCAGTGTTGCTATGTTTCCATATGGCCTTCTTATAATGATAACAGTTATTGGGTTTATGCTGTGCTGTGCTTAGTCATGTCTGACTCTTTGTGACCCCATGGACTGTAGCCCACCAGGCTCTTCTGTCCACAGGGATTCTCCAGGCAAGAATATTGGAGCAGCGGGTTGCCATGCCCTCCTCCAGGGGATCTTCCCAACCCAGGGATCAAACCCAGGTCACCTGCTTACTGGCAGATTCCTTACTGCCTGAGGCACCAGGGGATTTAGGACCCACCCTTATCCAGTATGACCTCCTCTTAACTTCATTTCATCTGCAAAAACCCTATTTCCAAGTGAGACTACATTTACAGGTACTAGGGGATAGGATTTCAACATATCTTTGGGGGGACACAGCAGGGGGCTGAGAAGTGAATGATGCAAGTGAAGACAAAGAGCAAAGTCTTCAAAAATCTTGGTAGAGAAGAGGAAGAAAACATAGCAGTAGAGAGAGACACAAGGTTTAGAAAGATGTTTGAAGGGTTAAAGGAAAGATTCACTAGAGGGAGAACTAAAAGTTATAGGAGAGAGAACATGTGAGCATAATGAGGAGAGGACTCTAGTTGACTCTATTTCTTCTCCCTCAATATCCATTCTTCCACTCTGCTTCCCTTGGTTTTTATCTGTGTTCATGTGATTGTTCATATTAAGAATATGTTTCTTAGCTTCTTTTGTAGCTGTGTGGGCTTTGTGGTTAAGTTCTGGCCAATGAGAGAGAAGTTGATGCATTGTGTATTAGCTGGAGTGCAAGCACATTGGCTGGAGTTCAGTAGTTATCTTGGACCATGAGGTGGAAGCCGTATTTTGAGAATGGACACATATGTCAAAAGGAACCATATCTCTCATGATTGTGTTAGGGAAAGCACACTGATTGAAACCACCCACCCTGGCCAGGCACCGTAGTAACCATTTGCATAAGTTGTTTAATGACAGGAGGTCCTGGTAAGGAACAGGGAACTAATAAGCCTCCACCAACCAGAAGAGTCCGGGAAAGGTCAAAAGGAGACACCACCTGTCCGACCAGCTCCCAGAATCCTTCTCTCCGGCATCCATCTTGGTTGAGCGATGCGTGCACCACCAGGAAGGACTCTGAGTCAGAAGGATTGGCTAAGGACAACCTGGAAACTAATCCCATCACCATAAAACCCGAGACTGAGCCATGTGACAGAGCAGTTCTCCTGGGTTCCCTGACCTTCCTGCTCTCCACCCAGGTGCCCTTTCCCAATAAAATCTCTTGCTTTGTCAGCACATGTGTCTTCTTGGACAATTTATTTCCGAGTGTTAGACAACAGCCCAGTTTCGGGCCCTGGAAGGGGTCCCTCTTCCTGCAACAATTGCTGTTAAATTAGTCTTGATTTGCTTATGTAAGGTCTTAGCTTTTGCAAAAGAGAAATGCATTTTGTGTATTTCCTTCCCTTGTGGTTGAACTTAATTGTGACTGAACATAGATAGATCTAGGTACGGTGTGAAGATTCGGCTCAGTTCAGGCAGAAGATAACCTAATTCACTGAAATAGGACGGAAGAATGGAATAATGGCTGTGAGTTAAAATTCACTGGTAAGGAGATGGTAGGAAGTTTATGAGTTCCTATGTTAAGGCATCTGTAAGTTAAATTAGTTGTTGAGAACAACAGAAGACAGATTTTAGTAGAGGAGGTCTGATGTTTGACGTAGATAGTGGAGATTTAACAACAAGCTGTGAGGCATGAGAGAGAGCTAATAAATAAGGGTTTGGGAGTGGTACTGAGGTTAGAGACGACGTGATTATAATAGTCAAGTGAATTTCTCTCGTGTTCTGTGGTATGGGAGAAGGTTTGCAGTAAAGGATCAGTGACTAGGCCTATGCTTTATGGGAATAAATACAGAACCAGGGAACTTTACAGCAACATTTAGCTATTGTCTATCCAACCTTTCCTATGTGATAGGTGGGCTACGTGAACGTGCCAAAATGTAACAATTCAGACTTCACTCCAACTGTGAAAGGGACTAACTTGGAAGATTTGGCCCTTGAAAGTTCCTGAACACACTGGCAATGTGTGTGGGGAAGTGGGTAGATACCACTTCTGAGCATGTTGAGAAGAAATGCCCTAACCTATCACAGGTTATACCATTATTATTTAGGACAAAGGGAAATAATCTAATAGGGCAGGTAACTTACTGCTGCTCCATGCTTTATTCTATTCAGTTATTAGGACTTTTTGTGCAAGTAACACAATGTAGTGAGAAAGTATAGCAAGTTCTACTTCAAAAATTTTTTGAATATAAAGAAATCTTTATCAGACTAATATTTTGTTTTGGTTTTATCACTGTGGTAAAAAAGTATTATCATTTAGAGACAAAAGGAAACATCTGAGCAAATAGTAATAAAATGACAATGAAATTTGTGTTACAGATTTCATATTCGGCAGTTTTCAAGATATAGTTTGAATATATGTTATTTAATCTATAAACATCACTGCAAGGTAGGTTTTATTATGAGTACTTAACTTACAAATGATGACATTGAGGTTCAGAGGTTAATGATTTTTCCAGGATACGTAACTAGCAAATACTAGACTCCAGTTTTTCCTCCAAGGTCCAATGGGTGCGTTTCACTATGTTCATCCTCAGTGTGATGATTACTCACAAGAAGTAATTAGTCTGGACAGCTCCACCATGAAGTAGGCAAGGTTTTCATTTTCCATGAAGGTTCTCCAAGAGTTTGAGGCTTTTTCCAATTATTATTTAAAACTTCAATTTGTGGTTTGTGGTTGTTAGTTCAAGGCAACATATCCACCTAAAATGGGACCTCTCTTCTCTTGAATTTGCTCTATTTTCTAAAGCCTATAAATCTTAAACTCTTGAAGATTGTACTTTGAGGGCCTGTTGAATGAATAAAATATATCACATTCATGTTGGCCTCTAGAGGTCACAAATGCAACAGAATCTCGTTTCTTTCTCTTCTCTTTAGAAGTGTTTTTGACAGCCCACAAACCACAATGGTTTTGATGCATGTGTGTGGTCACTGTAATTCTTGTGATTCTAATGATTGCATTACAAGAATAAGTTTGCTTACAAATGTGTCCAGAACCTTACTTTTAAAACCAGCATTCTCTGAATATTAATAGCCTCGGAGAACAGGAAAAAGTGATAGAAAGAAGTTTCTTTTGGAATCTGCAAACTTTTTAAAAAATGCAGAAAGAGAGGATATATTCTTCTGAAGAAGACCAGTTGGAATTCTTTGCTATCACTTTTGTGTACCAATGATGAATAAAAAGCACTTATTTTATAGATATGGGCAATAGAAATATTTGAAAAATACTTCATGGATTTGTGTATAAAAATAAATGGAAAAGTATGGTTAGTGTGTTATTTACATAAAGTAGTTAAAAGTTATAATTTAAATTGGTTAAAATACTATGAAAACATTTTATGAAGCCATAAATTTGGTGGTCAGTAGAGCTTTGAAGTTTTAAATATTTTAATTTTACAGTGCTTTCCTAATAAAAATCTCTACCACTTGTTGGTCATTTATGACCCATAAGGCATCATACTAAATGCCCTTTAAACATATTATTTCACTTATTTTCACAACAATCCTATGTAGGCCTTTTGCTAAATTTAAAAACTGATGCTTTTTATTTGCTTGTTTTTTTAAGGAAAGGTTTCCAACTCTTTCCCATTGTATTTTAATCAGGAGAAAATAAGCATAGGTATTTCAAATTTTAAGTCATTATTTTATTTTATTTTTTTTTAAATTAATTAATTTATTTTTTTAAGTGATTATTTTAAATGAAAATATCTGTCAATCAAGTACATAGATTCACATTGAGAGAGAATTAAAAAAAATTATAGGTCAATTTGGGCAGTTACTAAGACATATGATTACTATTGCTATATCACTACCCTAGTTTTTGCTTGCTTTATGCTCCCTAGAGATTACTTCATAAAGCCACTCTTCAGTATTCTGCGTGTTGGAATAGTAAGCACTTAGTAGTAATACCAACCAGAAACCAATGTTGAAAATTATTCAATATGCTGCTTTTATAGAAGAACCGTTAAGACGCAATGAAATGAACAGGTATCAAAGGGAACTTGTCTTCTCCCTCTGAGCTTGCACTTCACGGTGTGGAAGGAACATGTCTGGGCTTTGAAGTTAAACTGAGCTGACTCCTTTATCTCAGGTAGGTTATTTACCCTCTGTGAAAGGTGATAGTTATTTACTCTCAGCACAGAGCTGCCAGCACGGTAACTGTGCGGCCTTCCTCACCCTCCTTTTTACCTGCTTCCACAGGCAGTTGTTAACTCCTCAGCACTCCTGGGTGGAGGGAAGGAAGGCAGCTGTGAGGTGGAGTCTTCCCTGCCCTCCCATCGCTACTTCCTTCCCAGTGGAGGAGGTCTGTTAACTCTCAGCAGTCACTCTTTTGTAATTAGATGATTGGAAAAGCAAAGGGATCATGGTGACTACTGGCTGGCATCTGGCTTAGTTGGCAAGGACACACAGTTTGGATGAACATACCGTTTGAAGAAGCAGTCTTGTCTCTTATGCCCCAGGGGTCTCAGAACAAATCTTCAAACAACGAAAGACAATGAAAGAGAAATACTATTTGTAAAGTGGACTAACAGTACAGCAGAAGAGATGTGAGACCAGGTTCCAAAGCTAGACCGCCTAGGTTTTTGCTTTTGTTATTTATTTATTTGGCGGTGCTGGGTCTCAGTTGTGGTATTCAGGGTCTGGGGCCCCTGCGCTGGGAGCACAGTCTTAGCCACTGGACCTTCAGGGAAGTCCCAGACGAGCTGGGTTTACAGTCTACCTCTGCCCTTGCCAGTTGTGGAACCCTCTGTAAGTTGCTTGGCTTTTCTGTGACTCAGTTTCTTCATCTTTAACATGGTGATTATTAGAGTCCTTTCCTCATGGGTTGTTGTCAAGGTTCCATGAGTTAATATATGTGAAGAATTAGAACAGTATCCCACACTGTTAAGTACTACATGAGTCTTTATTGCTGTTAGGAATGATTACAAAATTAGCCAGTGCAAATGTGAGTGCCTAAGTTAAGTTTAAATTACATTCATTCAAAAATGTCATTAATATAGGCTACTTCTTTTCCCACCTTGAATTTTGATCCTGGTATATATAGGGTTGAAAAACTGAAAACAATGATCAGAGTGTAAATTCCAGGAGATGAAATAGAGCGGAACCACCGCACTTAACAGTTTTCACACCAAACCTAAAATGAATCCAGGTTTGCCTTAAATTGGCACCTTTGTTTTATTTTATTTGGTTTGAAAGAATCAGGTGGTCCCTCCCTAAAACATTGTCTGGTTTTTTTATATTTCCAGATATCAGATGAAGTGTCAATGTTTGAATGGAGACCAGGCCAGATGATTTTGTTATAAAAAATAGACGATTTGCAAAATGCAAGAGCCTCTGAAAAAGAGGACTAAATCTTGCCAAATCTAATACTATAAAGACACAATGATGTTATCTACCTTTGTTTGGCTTTTCTTTTTCCCTTTTCTTTCTTTTCTTTTCTTCCCCTGCGCACTAATTTAGGTGAGGGAAATGGCAACCCCCTCCAGTATTCTTGCTTGGAGGATCCCATGGACAGAGGAGCCTGGCATGCCATGGTCCATAGGGTCGTAGAGAGTTGGACAGGACTGAAGCGACTAAGCACACATGCACACTAATTTAAGAAAGCAACTTGAAAAACAGAGTGAGACTGGAATTTAGACTGCATTTAATTTCTTTGCATGTATAATTTCCCTTATATCCAGATAAATTTTTACATGGATATGCATAGGTATTTCAAACTCACAGACTCTGTAAAAACTTATATTCTCTTTTAAAATGCTATCATTTATAGAACTTCTCTAGTTCCACGAAGAGCACTGTCACTCAGCCAGTTTTCCATCTTGCTACCTTTGAGCCAGCATTTTGATCATGGCCTCTTGTTAAATCTACATCTGGTATAACTGTGAAGACTACCTTTTTCTTTCTCAGGGCTAACCTCGTCTCTTACCCATCTCTGTCCTACAGGTTTTGCTCTGCCATGTTGGGTAGTCTAGGTACTTTCGTGGTTTGGGGCCTCAAATCTAAAAATTTGCAACAGATTGTTTTAACATATTGTTTTTGTTACTTCACAGAATCTCAGTTTAATTACAGAATTCAGCTTCTCTCTCTAGCCATCCTGGATATCTTAGCTTGTATTTGTCTCCTAAGTATTGTGTGTCCTAGAACATGATAGGTGTTCCATGAACGTTTATTAAATGAATGAATAAGCTGCCCAAAGAGTGTCATTTGCTCATGTGCTGAAATGATTTCACATAAGGTGCTGTCAACTATGAAGTAGTTCTGTGAGGCAAAATGTAAGCATAATTTATTTGAATTGATGGCTTGGAGGGATTCTAGTTTCAGACACATATGCGTTTTGATAGGTAATCTAAAGATTTGAAGAGAAGTGTTAGTGAAGACCAAGTTTATTTAACAATCACAGATGAGATCACGCATGTGTGCTCAGTCACTTCAGTCATGTCTGACTCTTTGTAACCCTATGGTCTGTAGCCCACCAGGTTCCTCTGTCCATGAGATTTTTCCAGGCAAGAATACTGGAGTGGGTTGTGCCCTCCTCCAGGGGATCTGTCTGGCCCAGGGATTGAACCTGTGTCTCCTGCATTGCCGGCAAATGCTTTACCGCAGAGCTCCAGATGAGATCTACAAACAGCTGTTTTTTTTTTTAATGTGATAGAAAAAAAATCTAGCCTCCATGTGCAAGCAAAATCTAAGGCAGAAATTGGCTGGTATCCACCTGGAATTTGTTCTCTACCTCCCCTGTTGTTGAGTCATTGCTGGGAAGCAGCTACCTAGCTAGCCATCCAGGTGTTGGTGGGACTGTGTCCTTGTTCCCGTCAGTGGATAGCAGGGAAGGTGAGTTACTTCACTTCTGGACTAAGGAGGTTGGAAGTGGTGTGCCTTTTTTATTCTCTTTCCCCCATCCACCAGCTGTCATCTGAAGATGGTAAGACTTCAGCAAGTGACAGAGAGACAAGCTGGAAAGAGCCTGTCCTCGTGCATTGTTGTTGTGGCCCTAAGGATTCACATTTGTTATGTGGAGTCGGGGTGTTGGATGATGAGCCTTGATTCAACAAGACAACAAGGGAAGTGAAGGAGAGAAGCTTGTCACTCAGAGCTCCTGGAAGACCTGTCAATACATGGTATGCCTCAAGGACCTCGTGGAGAGGCCAAGAAAGGGCTCAGGCAGAGACAGTAGGATTGGATTGGGGGCATCTGATTTTATTAGGGTCCACCGGTAGAGTACTTTGGGATTCCAGGGCTGGGACCAGGTTCGACAGTTCAGACCGGCAAAGAGCGGGTGAGACTGCTTGTCCCAAAGTGGCTGGGGAGCATGTCGGGAACTGACATCTACTTGTGGCTCTGCGGGCTGCTGTCTCAGGCCTGGGCTGCGAGGAGGGGCTGGTGTCAGCTTAAGGCTCCTGCAGGCAGGCTGCTTAGCCACACAAAACATGTGCCAAGCCTGCGGTGTTACGCAGTCATCAAGTGGAGGGAAGCTAATTTCAAACCAAGAATGTGCACAGTGCACTCTTACATGAACACAAAACAGACTTTTATTAGGTTAGGCCATCAGAATTGTAAGGTATATTTGTTATAATATTGCTGGTTTCTGTGTGTGTTAAATGTGCTAGAATTTCTCTAGTACACTAATTCCCACATGTTCATATATTGACTCTATAACAATATTGCCTGTCCCTTCACAGGATGGCAATATGTCTCATTTTTGTACCTTCCATAAAACTTAGCATAGAGCTGATCACATACTTTTCGATTCATAAGTATATATGTTTATAGAATTGTGGACATTAGATAAGATGATTGAATGTTGATTTGAGGGAAACCATCTTCTATGAAGGGGTTACCTGGTGGCAAGGAATCTGCCTGCAATGCAGGAGACATGGGTTTGATCCTTGGGTCGGGAAGATCCCCTGGAGTAGGGCCTGGCAACCCACTTCAGTGTTCTTACCTGGAGAATCCCATGGACAGAGGAGCCTGGAGGGCCACCATCCACTGGGTCACAAAGAGTCAGACATGACTAAAGCAACTGTGCATGCATGCACATCTTCTATGAAATATCTCTTGCTATCTTCTTAATACATAGAATGGTCATTTGAATTGGTAAAGTCTTCAAACCTAGTTGCTAGGGTTTTTTTTTTTTTTAATATAACTTGGATTTTTTTTGAGGAATTTTCAGCCCAAGTTCGACTTTACAAAGCACTTCCTGACAATGTTACCTCATATCCCGCAAGGTAGAAATAATTAATCCCTCTTTTAAACTTGTAAAGACATCTTTATCAGTAACTATAGCCTCGTGTTGCTCTTAGTTGCTTGTGTATCTGTCTGTCTCTAATCTACAATAAGGTCTTTGAAATCAGGCACCATGTCATATGCGTCTTTTTATTTCAATAGGCTAGAAATTCACCAATGACAAGACTTGCTCTGTGGTACTTACTGCCATACACTTACTAGTGAGAAGGGAATAGATGTTTCAGTTCTTAGCTTTCTGTGTTACTTTTTTCCCCTAAACTAACATGACTGAAGAAAACTGTGGTTTTTTTTTATCAAAAGCAAAAATATCTGAAATGAGATCAAGATAGTAAAATAAAAAAATTTAAAATACATTGTCTTGTCCATATGCAAATCTGAAAATGTGAGAACATTTTAAAATAAGCTGAGTGTTGAAGAATTGATACTTTTGAACTGTAGTGTTGGAGAGACTCTTGAGAGTCCCTTGGACTGCAAGGAGATCAAGTTAAGTCAGTCCTAAAGGAAGTCAGTCCTGAATATTCACTGGAAGGACTGATGCTAAAGCTGAAGCTCCAATACTTTGGCCACCTGATGAGAAGAATGACTCATTGGAAAAGACCCTGATGCTGGGAAAGATTGAAAGTGGGAAGAGAAGGGTATGACAGAGGATGAGATGATTGAATGGCATCCCCAACTCGATGGACATGAGTTTGAGCAAACTCCAGGAGTTGGTGATGGACAGGGAGGCCTGGCATGCTGCAGTCCATGGGATCTCAAAGAGTCGGACATGACTGAAAGACTGAACTAACTGATTGACTATTTCTAGAGACGAACTCATAAATGAGAGAAGATGAGCCAGACAATCACATATTTAAAAACCTGGTACAACACTGTTTGTTAACTCTCAGCATTTTAATTTGTTGTCTCTTTCAGTATTTTTTAGAGAGACAGAATGATAAAATAGAGCTTGACTAGATTGTGAGTCTTGATTCTACAGTGGACTGGTTATATATTATTGGAAAAATTAGTCATTTAATCTTTCTGGGTATGAATCAACTTTTTATCTTTGAAATGGGATTGTTACCTCATACATTCTAATTTTATGGTCTCAAGATGCATTTTGAGTGTAGGATGATTAAAAAATATGATGATCAACTTTAAATGTTTTGTCTAGTATTTATTCTACCCAAATATATTATTTTCAAAAGTTTGTATTTTAAATATATGCAATCACTTTAATCTCATGGCTTACTTTCCTTCTTGTTTTTCAATTGCTAACCATTTAAATAATATAATTTTTAAATTATTTTGATTGATTAAAAGTACATTAAGATATAAATCACTTAGAGTTCTCTCATCCAAAGAAAGAAAACACTGTGCATATTTTGTTATACATCCTTTTTATTGTACATATTTTAAAAATTGTAACTGTGTGATTGAAGGCAGGAGGAGAAGGGGACGACAGAGGATGAGATAGTTGGATGGCATCATCGATTTAATGGGCATGAGTTTGAGCAAGCTCCGGGAGTTGGTGATGGACAGGCAGGCCTGGTGTGCTGCAGTCCATGGGGTCACAAAGAGTCGGACATGACTGAGCGACTGAACTGAACTGAACTGACTGAACTGTGTTCTAGTTAAACATTTTATTTCTTTTTCTTCTTTCTTTTTTTGATTATAATATTATCTTTAAAGCATTTTCACTACTCACTGATTTGATTTTCTTTCTTTCTTTCTTTTATTTTTTGGTATGGAAGATCCAGAATTTATTTAACCATTTTCCTGAATTTACTGTTTAGTTAATTAGCTATTTTCACTTTTTTAAAAAGCCATTTTAAATAGCTTTCATTTATAAAAGCTGGTTTATAAAAGCTGGTCATGACTCTACCAGAAAATTACTAGAGCTAATCAGCAAATATAGTAAAGTTGCAGGATATAAAATTAACACACAGAAATCCCTTGCATTCCTATACACTAACAATGAGAAAACAGAAAGAGAAATTAAGGAAATAATACCATTCACCATTGCAACAAAAAGAATAAAATACTTAGGAGTACATCTACCTAAAGAAACAAAATACCTATACATAGAAAACTATAAAACACTGATGAAAGAAATAAAAGAGGACACAAACAGATGGAGAAATATACCGTGTTCATGGATTGGAAGAATCAATATTGTCAAAATGGCTATTCTACCCAAAGCAATCTATAGATTCAATGCAATCCCTATCAAGCTACCAACGGTATTTTTCACAGAACTAGACCAAAGAATTTCACAATTTGTATGGAAATACAAAAAACCTCAAATAGCCAAAGTAATCTTGAGAAAGAAGAATGGAACTGGAGGAATCAACCTGCCTGACTTCAGACTATACTACAAAGCCACCATCATCAAGACAGTACGGTACTGGCACAAAGACAGAAATATAGATCAATGGAACAAAATAGAAAGCCCAGAGATAAATCCACAAACCTACGGACACCTTATCTTTAACAAAGGAGGCAAGGATATACAATGGAAAAAAGACAACCTCTTTAACAAGTGGTGCTGGGAAAACTGGTCAACCACTTGTAAAAGAATGAAACTAGAACATTTTCTAACACCATACACGAAAATAAACTCAAAATGGATTAAAGATCTAAATGTAAGGCCAGAAACTATAAAACTCCTAGAGGAGAACATAGGCAAAACACTCTCTGACATAAATCACAGCAGGATCCTCTATGACCCACCTCCCAGAATAATGGAAATAAAAGCAAAACTAAACAAATGGGACCTAATGAAACTTAAAAGCTTTTGCACTACAAAGCAAACTATAAGCAAGGTGAAAAGACAGCCCTCAGATTGGGAGAAAATAATAGCAAACAAAACAACAGAAAAAGGATTAATCTCAAAAATATACAAGCAACTCCTGAAGCTCAATTCCAGAAAAATAAATGACCCAATCAAAAAATGGGCCAAAGATCTAAACAGACATTTCTCCAAAGAAGACATACAGATGGCTTACAAACACATGAAAAGATGCTCAACATCACTCATTATCAGAGAAATGCAAATCAAAACCACAGTGAGGTACCATTACACGCCAGTCAGGATGGCTGCTATCCAAAAGTCTACAAGCAATAAATGCTGGAGAGGGTGTGGAGAAAAGGGAACCCTCTTACACTGTTGGTGGGAATGCAAACTAGCACAGCCGCTATGGAGAACAGTGTGGAGATTTCTTAAAAAATTGGAAATAGAACTGCCACATGACCCAGCAATCCCACTGCTGGGCATACACACCGAGGAAACCAGATCTGAAAGAGACACGTGCACCCCAGTGTTCATCACAGCACTGTTTATAATAGCCAGGACATGGAAGCAACCTAGATGCCCATCAGCAGACGAATGGATAAGGAAGCTGTGGTACATATACACCATGGAATATTACTCAGCCATTAAAAAGAATTCATTTGAATTAGTTCTAATGAGATGGATGAAACTGGAGCCCATTATACAAGTGAAGTAAGCCAGAAAGATAAAGACCATTACAGTATACTAACACATATATATGGAATTTAGAAAGATGGTAATGATAACCCTATGTGCAAAACAGAAAAAGAGACACAGATGTACAGAACAGACTTTTGGGCTCTGTGGGAGAAGGCGAGGGTGGGATGTTTCGAGAGAACAGCATCAAAACGTGTATATTATCTATGGCGAAACAGATCACCAGCCCAGGTTGGGTGCATGAGATAAGTGCTCGGGCCTGGTGCACTGGGAAGACCCAGAGGGATCAGGTAGAGAGGGAGGTGGGAGGGGGGATCGGGATGGGGAATACATGTAAATCCATGGCTGATTCATGTCAATGTATGACAAAAACCACTACAATATTGTAAAGTAATTGGCCTCCAACTAATAAAAATAAATGGAAAAAAAAAAAGCTGGTCATGAAGTATAGTAAAGTTTACAAAAAATAGAAAAGACTAAAATTTCTATATTCTTAAAATAATTTTCTATGCATGAGAAGTAAGCCATCTGTTAACTTACAGTTTGCTTTTAACTAAGAATTCCTTAATTACTACAAAAGGAAAATAAACTAGAAAAATCAAATAGCATGAGAGTAACTTTTATGGATTAGGAAGTGTTTTGAGAAACCCTAAATAAGTGGCATGGTTTATGTTTTACCTTTTTTTTTTTATGTTCTACCTTTTAAGAAATTATTAATCCAAGATGACCTGAGTCAAACTTATTATACAAATCACAATAAACCCATTTATATAATTTTCTCTCAATAGTATTTAGTCATTGTATTTAATCACTATTATCTTTATATTTCTTTATAATGATGGAAAATGGATGGATAGAATCACTTGTAAAAAATTCCTTGTGTTCACAGTATTTTTTGCGATTGAGGATTTCATTATCTGTGTTAAACAAATACACATTTCCAAAAATTGTTCTGAAAAAAATTGCACATCCTGATTAAAAACTTATTACTACCATGTTATTTAAAGAGGCATGCACCTCAATGTTCATAGACAGCATCACTATTTATAATTGCCAAGATGTAGAAGCAACTTGAGTCCATCAACAGATAAATGGTTAAAGAAGATGAGCTCCTAGCCACACGTGGCTATTGATCACTTGAAATGTGGCCAGGATTAACTGAGATGCTGAAAGTGTAAAATACACACCAGATTTTGAAGACTTCAAATGAAAAGAAGAATATAAAATACACTATTAATGGTTATTTATGCTGATATATGTTGAAATACCATGTTTTATATGTAGGTTAAATAAAATGTATCATTAAAATTTAAAAAAAAATAAAATAAAAAATAAAGAGGCTGAACACTCCAGGGAACTAGGGGTGTGGTGTGATGGAAAGGCACAGTTCCAGAACTTAGAAAAACTTTTTATCTTGGCTTTGTAACTATTTAGCTATTTGATTATGAGTGAGCAGACCTCCTTGTACTTCCACATTGAGTACATTAAAGGATTTGAAAGCCTAATAGCTCAATTCCCTTTCATCTCTGAAATTTTTGTAAATCTCTTATTCACCTTCTCTAAGATGAGAAAACAGTTTGTATCAGAAAAATTTGATTCTGATGTCTGATACACCGATGGCAGAAATGGCTCCAGTTTGCTCCCTCTCCCCGATTCGTACCCATTGCCATATGGTGTTGAATTTCTTCCCATTTAGAGGTAGAATCTATTTCCCTGCTCCCAGAATCTGAGTTGGCCTTTGAGTTGCTCTGGCTGGCAGAATGTGCTGAAGTGAAGCTGTGTCCCGTTCTGAGCCAGGCCTCAGTAGGCTTGGTGAGCTCTCAGCCGCCCTTACTAAGCCTTCCCACTGCCTTGAGAATGAGCCTGTTGGAGGGTGAGATGTCGTGTCGAGCAGTGCTGAGTCAGCCCAGCTGCCATAGCCAAACAGATGGTACCTGACTGTAGGAGCATGAGTGAGTCTAGCTGAGACCAGAAGAACCATTCAATCACCAGCAGAATCCAGAACTAAAAACTTACTTATTATTTAAACCCTTTGAGCTAGGTAGTTTTTTGTTATGCAGCAAACAAATACCTCATTTCCTTGTGGCAAATAGACACTTGATATGTATACTTAACGTGTGCATGTGCTCAGTCAGGTCCAACTCTTTGTGACCCCGTGGATGGTAGCCTGCCAGACTCTTCTGTCCATGGAATTCTTCAGGCAAGGATACTGGAGTGCATTGCCTTTTCCTACTACAGAGGATCTTCCTGACTCGGGGATTGAATCTGCATCTCTTATGTCTCCTGCATCGGCAAGTGGGTTCTTTACCACTGGCACCACCTGGGAGGCCCCTGATACATAATCCTTTAGAGCATTGTATGTATCTTCTTTGACCCTTATTCTTGAGAATTCAGTTAGGGGTGTTACTGTCTTCTACCAGTTGAGTAGCTCACCTGAAGGCATTTGGTCCTGTCCACACTAGACATGCCATGCATTTATGACTGAAGTCATCATTTCTCCCCCTTTGTGTCAGCACCAGATTGGCTCCTTATGTGTTTTCCATTTTGGTAGATACAGCATCACAATTCTTCCAAGTTGACAACCAGAAATAATCTTGGAGACATGCTTAATGCTCTTTGTCTTCTCCACTGCCCCTGCCCCTTTTATTGCTGCTGTCTTAGTTTCATCCTTAGCCTTGCTTTGGAAATGTAACATTAAGTTTCTAACTGAGCTCACTTAATATCTAAACTCTATCGTAAGTGAAGTCTAGAAACTCTAAAACACAAGAACTCATGCTAAACTTTCCATAGAGAAAAAAAGAAGTATTATTGTTGGACATGTAATTGAACTATCAAAAGTATATAAAATCAGCTGTATACAAAATGAACCTAAGCCAACAGTTTTGTTGAATCTGCCAAAAAAATATTTAAAATCTCAGCAATATAGAAAACAAACAAACAAACAAACCAATTGTTACCTTATCTAAAAAAATTCTTTGCTAAAATACAATTTCTTTGGGGAAACTTAAATACTTGCTGGGAAATATTAATGAAGGAATTCAATGATCGTGGCGCTGAAATCACTTACTAAAATGCTGTCTTTTTTAATGAAAGTTTCTGTTCATCTGCCCATTGCCTGGCACAGAGAGACACTCAGCAAATATTTGTTGTTGTTTTTCTTCATTTTAATTATCAGTGCTGTGTTTCTGAATTTCACAAGTGTGTTGGCTGGGATTTCGCATTGTTGCATTGAGTTCTATACTTAGGTTCTGTAAATATTTTCACATAATGATGTGTGTAATCAGGGCAGAAGATATTTAAACTGACATATGGTTATTCTGCAATCAGAACAAGAAACAGTCACTTTATTTTGTGGCTTTCTGAAAAGTATACTTCTGTGTGTGAACATCAGCCTTTGTTTTCAAAGACTGGAATGGCTACAAAATGAAAGAGGGTCTGTGGTTGTTAAGACAGATGCTGGGCTTACAGTAAGAGTAAATAGGATTTTGTTGCTGGCACCTAATTTTTGGTGAAGATCGAAAGGGTGAAAAGAAAATCTGCTCACTGCTAAGAAAAGGAATCTGGGGCCTTTTGAATCATAGAAGTGTGTACCAGATACTGCAGTCCTGCTGGGAGAGAGTCTTGTGGTGCAAGGGTTCCCAAATCTGAAACGCTGTGAGGACGATCTGAAGACTGTCTCAATCAAAACTAACAGAACCTCAGCCCGACCCTTTAGTGGGGCCAGCCATCTGCGCGCTCTAAAGACTGACTGGATGATTTCATGATTTTGATAACCAGGCATATCTGGGCTCTAGTAGAGGATAAGTAAGATACTGTAGATACATCTTTTTCTTTTTTTAGGGCAGTACTAATTTTCTGAAACCTCTAGATACAATTTGTTTTTGGAGAAAAGAAAGGCATTATAGTAAGACTTTTTTGAAAAGATAGATCAGAAAAAGAAAGGGAGGACTTCCCTGGCAATCCAGTGGTTAAGACTCTGGGCTTCCAGTGCCGGGGACATGGGTTCCATCCCTGGTCAGAGAACTAAGATCTTGCATGCCACATGGTATGACCAAAAAAAAAAAAAAAAAGGAAGTCAGGTATATAGGTATATTTTTTTCTGCCCCTGAATATTGAGATTTTGTTGTTGTTGTTGTTAAGAAATATACTAGCCTCTGTTTGTGGAGTCTAAAAATGTTGACTTCATAGAAACAGTAGAATAGTGGCTGCCAGGAGTTTGGGGGGTAGAGGAAATAGGGATATGTTGGTCAAGGGTACAAATTTCCACTTATAAAATGAGTAGGTTAGGGTTACCTAAGTTCCTTCTCTTGGAGAAGAGTGGGGGGAAGAGGGATAGGTTGGGAGTTTGGGATTCACATGTACACACTATTATATTTAAAATAAAATGCCTTTCCATGGGGGAAAAATGAATAAGTTCTGTGGCTCTAATGTACAGCATGGTGGCTATAGGTAATAATGATGTAATGTATACATGACTTTTGCTGAGAATAGCTTTTAAGGGGCCTCACCACAAACAAAAATAGGGCTACTATGGGAGGTGACGGACATGTTACTGAGCTTGATTTTGTTGTTGTTTAGTTGCTGAGTTGTATCTGACTCTTTGTGATCCCATGGACCGTAGCCGACCAGACTCCTCTGTCCATGGAATTCTCCAGACAAGAATACTAGAGTGGGTTCCCATTCTCTTCTCCAGGGGATCTTCCCCACCCAGGGATTGAATCCATGTCTCCTGCACTGGCAGGCAGATGCTTTAACACTGAGCCACCAAGGAAGCCCAATGAGCTTGATAGTGGTAGTCATTTCACAATTTATATGTGTATCGAATTATCAAGTTGTAGACCTTAAGTATAGGCAATTTTTATTTGTCAATCCTACCTCAGTGGAGCAGGAAGAAAGTCATTTTAAAAAAGCTAAGCTGAATAAAGAAACTACACAGGTCTCTGCTTATGATGAATTTCTGTTATAAATCTTTAATACCAGCATTTCTCTTTTTAACCAGGTGGGCAAATTATTTATTTTGGGTGATTATAATTCTCATTTCCTTTATTTTGCCCCCTGAGCATCTTATGATAAGGATATTGTGTAAATGCCCTTAAAAATAGGGTGCTTATCATTTCATAAGGCTTATTTGTAATGTCACTTTGTTTATTTTGTACTGAAAGTTAAAAACTCTTTTTATAGCCAGTAAGTTATCAGCTGAGACAGTTGACTGCATAAAGGGAGAATTTCTGAAAGAGAGGGAAGATATGAAGCCTTTCTGGGAAAAGTTGGTCTGAAAGCAAGTTCTAAAAAACTGAATAACTTCTCTAGGGACAGAGGGTTGAATTTTATTAGAACATTGGCTACCTTCATTAAAAAAATCAACTGCCAAAGTTTTAGCTAAAACCACTGAAGACTGTCAATAATCAGTTAGGTGGCAGCCTACCTCACTTTGGAGAAGGAAATGGAAACCCACTCCAGTGTTCTTGCCTGGAGAATCCCAGGGATGGGGAAGCCTGGTGGGCTGCCGTCTATGGGGTCACATAGAGTCAGACACGACTGAAGCACCTTAGCAGCAGCAGCAGCAGCTACCTGACTTGATGAAGCTGAAAAATTAAAATAATGTGTGAGTGGGAACACACAGAAGCAGTTCTTCAACATGTCTGTTTCTACTTGGAGCACTTTTTAAAGGAGCAAATATATGTAGGGCCACAGCCCAAGTTTAATGCATCTTTTAATGGTGTTTTGAACCAAGAATAAATTCCCAAAAGATAATCCAGTGGATAAATCAAGAATAAAAGACAGAGATTAATCTGGGGTGTGAAATGAAATTGAGTTTCAATTATTCAGCAGTTGTTTCTCTACTGGCAAGTTACTTTGTTTCCACACTGCTAGGTGTGATTCATTTTGTTATTACAATTGATCTAGGATCCTTTCTTGGTTCTTGAAATCTATTTTTATTCATATAGGTTAACAGATTTGAATACCCACTGTGTGCCGGGTGCTGGAGACACACGTAGAGGTAGTTTCCTGACCTCATCAACCTTTGGTTTAGATCAGGATCATTAGACTATGGCTACATCTGGCCTGTCACCTATTTTGGTAAATAGTGGCTCAGCTGGTAAAGAATCCGCCTGTAAGTGGGAGACCTGGGTTAGGAAGATCCCCTGGAGAGGGGAAAGTCTACCCACTCCAGTCTTCTGACCTGGAGAATGGACTATATAGTCCATGGGGTCGCAAAGAGTCAGACACGACTGAGCAACTTCCACTCACTGAGATGCAGACATTCATTTTTACATATTGATCAGGGCTACTTTCATATTACAATGACAGGGTGAGTGGTGATGACAGACGGGTACTGCATGGTCTTTTGCTAAAATACTTAATATCTGAAAATGTTTGCTGACCCAGGACTAGGTTCTTTCTAAAGCAGTAAATTCAGAGTGGAGAAAGTAAAGACAAGACACAAAAACATCAGGGCTATATATTTTTTAAAAATCACTGTGTCATATATATATAGTATTATATATAGGTACTAAGAAGTTTTTAACTGGTTAAGAAATATTTTTTGCTGGCCAGCTCAAGTAGTTACAACAGCATGTTAACAAGCCCGAGACACCATATTCTTGATTCTCATATGGGACAGTTATCTTCCCTCTAGTTACTAGCATCCAGACTATGAACATGGAACTGTGTTAGACTATGGTTACAAAGTCTAGTGAACTGTGCTGTGCTTTAACAGTGCTGGTTATCAGGGTGACAGGCTGAAAGCGTGTGACTTAATCAGTACAAAATTTCCAACATGGCAGAACAAATGAAGCATATCCCTTTCCAATGATGTGCTTATAGTGTCTTTGTGGGTTAAACTTAGAAGTGTTGAGGAAGAGTAATGGCAGATAAAGAGATGGGAATACGAGACCACCTGACCCACCTCTTGAGAAACCTGTATGCAGGTCAGGAAGCAACAGTTAGAACTGGACATGGAACAACAGACTGGTTCCAAATAGGGAAAGGAGTACGTCAAGCCTGTATATTGTCACCCTGCTTATTTAACTTATATGCAGAGTGCATCATGAGAAACGCTGAGCTGGAGGAAGCACAAGCTGGAATCAAGATTGCCAGGAGAAATATCAATAACCTCAGATATGCAGATGACACCACCCTTATGGCAGAAAGTGAAGAGGAACTAAAAAGCCTCTTGATGAAAGTGAAAGAGGAGAGTGAAAAAGTTGGCTTGAAGCTCAACGTTCAGAAAACTAAGATCATGGCATCTGGTCCCATCACTTCATGGCAAATAGATGGAGAAACAGTGGAAACAGTGACTGACTTTATTTTTCTGGGCTCCAAAATCACTGCAGATGGTGATTGAAGCCATGAAATTAAGAGACGCTTACACCTTGGAAGGAAAGTTATGACCAACTTAGATAGCATATTGAAAAGCAGAGACATTACTTTGCCAACAAAGGTCCATCTGGTCAAGGCTATGGTTTTTCCAGTGGTCATGTATGGATGTGACAGTTGGACTGTGAAGAAAGCTGAGTGCCAAAAAATTGATGCTTTTGAGCTGTGGTGTTGGAGAAGACTCTTGAGAGTCCCTTGGACTGCAAGGAGATCCAACCAGTCCATCCTGAAGGAGATCAGTCCTGGGTGTTCATTGGAAGGACTGATGCTGAAGCTGAAACTCCAGTACTTTGGCCACCTCATGTGAAGAGTTGACTCATTGGAAAAGACCCTGATGATGGGAGGGATTAGGGACAGGAGGAGAAGGGGCCGACAGAGGATGAGATGGCTGAATGGCATCACTGACTCAATGGACATGAGTTTGAGTAAACTCTGGGAGTTGGTGATGGACAGGGAGGCCTGGCGTGCTGCGATTCACGGGGTCGCAAAGAGTCGGACACGACTGAGTGACTGAACTGAACTGAACTGAACTGAATATTCAATGGAAGGACTGATGTTGAAGCTGAAACTCCAATACGTTGGCCACCTGATGCGAAGAACTGACTCTTTTGAAAAGACCCTGATGCTGGGAAAGATTGAAGGTGGGCGGAGAAAGGGACGACAGAGGATGAGATGGTTGGATGGCATCACCAACTCAATGGACATGAGTCTGAGTAAACTCCGGGAGTTGGTGATGGACAGGGAGGCCTGATGTGCTGCAGTCCATGGGGTCGCAAACAGTCGGACACGACTGAGTGACTGAACTAAACTGAATAGCAGATAGAAAAGAGACTGCAACCAGAAATTCAGCACCTCTAAAATAGCCTTTCTGCTCAGTGGGGAGTGACTAATATCTCAGCCAGATCACTCTCTCCTTGGAAGATATTTTAATTGGGAAAAATCAAGGTTCCCATCTTGTAAGACAAAATTAAGGGACAGTGCCACCACCCTATCACTAAACTGCCTGGTACTGGCCCTGTAACTTTGAACCACAAGGAGAAAGCCTGCTATTAATTTGGGGCTGTAAAGTAGAAGGGTCCCTAGGGAGGTTGTGGTCCTTACTGAATTTCTGGTCTGCATAGGATGGTGAATCCATCACTACTTCTGTGCTGCCAAGACTGCATCTGTGGAAGCCTGCCAACCCTGCAAGGGTATAGAGGATGCATCTAGCTTTTTACTACAGTGCCCTACTAGAGAGGAACACTGGGCTTCTTCCAACTCTGGGAAACTGGTGCTAAAGATATTCCTGACTTCCTTATGTGACACATAGAGAGGCTAAGTTTACTGCATACGTGAAATGA
Source organism: Dama dama (assembly GCF_033118175.1). Lineage (NCBI taxonomy): Eukaryota > Metazoa > Chordata > Mammalia > Artiodactyla > Cervidae > Dama > Dama dama. The sequence continues at coordinate 19,208,152 of NC_083683.1, read as the reverse complement.
CTAACAATTGATTTTAAAGTGGCTTGGACAAATGACCTCAGTGCAATGCTTTGGCTTGGGAGAGAAAGTGAGAACATGAACAACTCAATTTCATCAAATCATCAAGGAATGCAAGATCTCATTTTCTTCAATTAAGTTAGTTTCACTTGTTCATAATTTGACTTACGATATCAAACTTGATGAAATATATCAATTGGTTTTTAGTAAATAAGGATGACTAATTCAAACAAATGGTTTCACTTGATCTGGGAAAAATCTAGTCAATACTTAGTAAAAGGCCTAGAAAGAGAAACAACATCCTACCAGATTAAAGTTATTTAAAAAGATCAAGCCTGGTGAATTGGGCAGACTATCTGGTTTCAGGAACCTGGCCTTTAATCTTGGCACAGAGAGAACTCATTGCTGTCATTTCAAGTTGGCTTCCTGCCTTTGCTTTGTCTTGAGAGGTTTTTTGGTTGTGTTTTTAACAAAAATCAAATATCCTGACTGATGAAATGTATAACCTTCTCCATTTTCTTTTTCTACTTACAAAAGGATCTGGAATTTTGGGATATTCAGTTCAGTGCAGTTCAGTCGCTCAGTCGTGTCTGACTCTTTGCGACCCCATGGACTGCAGCACGCCAGGCCTCCCTGTCCATCACCAACTCCCAGAGTTTACTCAAACTCATGTCTATTGAGTCAGTGATGCCATCCAGCCATCTCATCCTCTGTCGGCCCCTTCTCCTCCTGCCCCCAATCCCTCCCATCATCAGGGTCTTTTCCAATGAGTCAGCTCTTCACATGAGGTGGCCAAAGTACTGGAGTTTCAGCTTCAGCATCAGTCCTTCCAATGAACACCCAGGACTGATCTCCTTTAGGATGGACTGGTTGGATCTCCTTGCAGTCCAAGGGACTCTCAAGAGTCTTCTCCAACACCACAGCTCAAAAGCATCAATTTTTTGGCACTCAGCTTTCTTCACAGTCCAACTGTCACATCCATACATGACCACTGGAAAAACCATAGCCTTGACTAAATGGACCTTTGTTGGCAAAGTAATGTCTCTGCTTTTCAATATGCTATCTAAGTTGGTCATAACTTTCCTTCCAAGGTGTAAGCGTCTCTTAATTTCATGGCTTCAATCACCATCTGCAGTGATTTTGGAGCCCAGAAAAATAAAGTCAGTCACTGTTTCCACTGTTTCTCCATCTATTTGCCATGAAGTGATGGGACCAGATGCCATGATCTTAGTTTTCTGAACGTTGAGCTTCAAGCCAACTTTTTCACTCTCCTCTTTCACTTTCATCAAGAGGCTTTTTAGTTCCTCTTCACTTTCTGCCATAAGGGTGGTGTCACCTGCATATCTGAGGTTATTGATATTTCTCCTGGCAATCTTGATTCCAGCTTGTGCTTCCTCCAGCCCAACATTTCTCATGATGTAATCTGCATATAAGTTAAATAAACAGAGTGACAATATACAGACTTGATGTACTCCTTTTCCTTTCGAGTCTGTTGTTCCATGTCCAGTTCTAACTGTTGCTTCCTGACGTGCATATAGGTTTCTCAAGAGGTGGGTCAGGTGGTCTGGTATTCCCATCTCTTTAAGAATTTTCCACTTTATTGTGATCCACACAGTCAAAGGCTTTGGCATAATCAATAAAGCAGAAATGGATGTTTTTCTGGACCCCTCTTGCTTTTTTGATGATCCAGCGGATGTTGGCAATTTGATCTCTGATTCCTCTGCCTTTTCTAAAACCAGCTTGAACATCTGGAAGTTCACAGTTCACCTATTGCTGAAGCCTGGTGTGGAAAATTTTGAGCGTTACTTTACTAGTGTGTGAGATGAGTGCAATTGTGTGGTAGTTCAAGCATTCTTTGGCCTTGCCTTTCTTTGGGATTGGAATGAAAACTGACCTTTTCCAATCCTGTGGCCACTGCTGAGTTTTCCAAATTTGCTGGCATTATGAGTGCAGCACTTTCACAGCATCATCTTTCAGGATTTGAAATAGCTCAACTGGAATTCCATCACCTCCACTAGCTTTGTTCGTAGTGATGCTTTCTAAGTCCCACTTGACTCCAGATTCCAGGATGTCTGGCACTAGGGGCGTGATCACACCATCGTGATTATCTGGGTCATGAAGATCTTTTTTGTACAGTTCTTCTGTGTATTCTTGCCACCTCTCCTTAATATCTTCTGCTTCTGTTAGGTCCATACCATTTCTGTCCTTTATCAAACCCGTCTTTGCCTGAAATATTCCCTTGGTATCTCTAATTTTCTTGACGAGATCTCTAGTCTTTCCCATTCTGTTGTTTTCCTCTATTTCTTTGCATTGATCACTGAGGAAGGCTTTCTTATCTCTCCTTGCTATTCTTTGGAACTCTGCATTTACTTGGGAATATCTTTCCTTTTCCTCTTTGCTTTTTGCTTCTCTTCTTTTCACAGCTATTTGTAAGGCCTCCTCAGACAACCATTTTGCCTTTTTGCATTTTTTTTTCCCCATGGGGATGGTCTTGATCCCTGTCTCCTGTACAGTGTCATGAACCTCCGTCCATAATTCATCAGGCACTCTGTCTATCAGATCTAGTCCCTTAAATCTATTTCTCACTTCCACTGTATAGTCATAAGGGATTTGATTTAGGTCATACCTGAATGGTCTAGTGGTTTTCCCTAGTTTCTTCAATTTAATTCTGAATTTGGCAATAAGGAGTTCATGATCTGAGTCACAGTCAGCTCCTGGTCTTGTTTTTGCTAACTGTATAGAGTTTCTCCATGTTTGTCTGCAAAGAATATAATCAATCTGATTTCAGTGTTGACCATCTGGTGATGTCCATGTGTAGAGTCTTCTCTTGTGTTGCTGGAAGAGGGTGTTTGCTATGACCAGTGCGTTCTCTTGGCAAAACTCTATCAGCCTTTGCCCTGCTTCATTCCGTACTCCAAGGTCAAATTTTCCTATTACTCCAGGTGTTTCTTGACTTCCTACTTTTGCATTCCAGTCCCCTATAATGAAAAGGACGTCTTTTTTGGGTGTTCGTTCTAAAAGGTCTTGTAGTCTTCATAGAACTGTTCAGCTTCTTCAGTATTACTGGTTGGGGCATAGGCTTGGATTACCATGATATTGAATGGTTTGCCTTGGAAACGAACAGAAATCATTCTGTCATTTTTGAGATTGCATCAAAGTACTGTATTTCAGTCTCTTTTGTTGACCATGATGGCTACTCCATTTCTTCTAAGGGATTCCTGCCCACCGTCATAGATATAATGGTCATCTGAGTTAAATTCACCCTTCATAAGTATTAAATATTAATTATTGTATTTCAAAGTCTAAAATAAAATGTGGCAAACATTTCTCTATTCAAACAGTGATAGTGATTGAGGGGGTGTGCCCCTTGCTGGAAATTAGAGTTTATGGGTTTAAATCTCGATGTGTGTGTATGTTCTCAGTCATGTCTGACTCTTTGTGACCTGATGGACTGTAGCCCACCGGGCTCCTCTGTCCATAGGATTTCACAGGCAAGAATACTGGAATGGGTTGCCATTTCCTCCCCTAGGTGATCTTCCCAACCCAGGGATTGAACCCTGGTCTCCTGCATTGCAGGAAGATTCTTTACCACTGAACCCCCTGGTAAGCCTTAAGTCTCAGTATGGGATTCTCCATATTTAATTCAAGGGACCCAGCCTATTTTTCTGGGCAGGAATAATTTCTGTTTCTCTGCAGGCCCATATCTCTTGGCTATGATGGGATGCTTTGTCCTGAATGTCAGGGCTGAACAAAGAGGAAGTGGAGAGCCCTCATCTTCCCCAGACAGGAGAGTGCGGCCTAGATGTTCTAACCATTCAATGTAGTTTTTACATTATGTCTAGGAACTGGTTAGGAGGCATGGTGATAAAGGCCTAGAGAGGCTAGATATGGCTACTGGAATATGTATGTGTATTGTGAGTCAGAATAGGTATATTGTAAAGTCAGAATAGGTATATTGTATAATGGATAGAATCTGGGAAGGTAAATTATTCACTTGTTTGTTAGTCTCTCAGTCGTGTTTGACTCTTTTCAACCCCATGGCCTGTAGCCTGCCAGGCTCCTCTGTCCGTGGGATTTCCCAGGCAAGAGTACTGGAGTGGGTTGCTACGCTCTCTTCTAGGGGATCTTCCTGACCCAGAGATCAAACCAGTGTCTCCTGTGGCTCCTGCATTGCAGGTGGATTCCTTACCACTGAACCACTGGGGAAGACCAATCTCACATGTAGTTGAAAACAGAAACTGTGCAAATGATCTTGCATAATTACAATATTAATCATTCATAACCTCAGAAAATCCCCGCTTCTCTACATTGAGCTAACCCATACCCTGCCTCTCACTCTTGTTTTCTTTTGTTCTAGGGAGATAGACTCTGACTTGAAAATTTGTCTGCAGGAGGTTTATTTGGGAATGTTGTCAGGAACTGCATCTGTAAAGAGAGGAGGGAAGCTGGGCTGGGCAGTAGGAGCATTTGATCTGTGATGCATTGGTACTGGAAATCCCAGTGGCTCCCACCTGGCATTCTGAAGCTGGGATGGCACTTTACGAATGACCTGAGCTGAGCCTTTGGAGGCCTTCTCCTCCAGTCACTGAAGGCAGCTGCCTCTGGAACAGCATGCGGCTCTGGGCCATCCTCTGAAGGGGCTCTTCTGTGACCTGCCAGTGGGCACACTGCCGGTGGCTGCAGGAAGTGGGCCTCCTGCAACACCTCACAGGTCATCATACACTTGCATTCTCCACTGTCCCTTCACGGCTTTCTTCTGCTTCCCTTCTTTAGTCTAGGGGATGTAGCATTCATGTTTACTGGGCATCTCTTGTGTGCCTGGTGCTATGGTAGGTAGGCGACACATATACGGTTATACATATTATATAAAATGTATAGCATGTATAATTTTATTTAACCCTGTAGGGGGATGAAATTTGCTACATTTCAAAATGTGTGTGTGTCTCTTTAGCCTGAGGATCGTTTTTAAGGGACAGAAGATTCAGGAAATCTTTATTTTTATTTCTTCCTTAGTTGCCTAAAGGTAAAGGTACATTCTCGTCATGTCCAACTCTTTGCGACTCCCTGGACCCCCTCTGTCTGAGGGATTTTTCAGGCAAGAATACTGGAGTGGGTTGCCATTTCCTGCTCCAGGGGATCTTCCTGACCCAGGGATTGAAACTGCATCTCTTGTGTCGCCTGCATTAGCAGGCAGATTCTTTACTGCTGAGCCACCAGGGAAGCCCTTTAAGGGCCAGGGAGTCAAACCCTGGTCTCCCCCTGACAGGCGGGGGTACTCACCACTGTCAGCGTGGTGAGGACAGCAGCAGAGAATTTAAATAAGGGACTTCCCTGGTGGCCCAGAGGCTAAAACTCCGTGATCCCAATGCAGGGGGCCCAGGTTCAATCCCTTGTCAGGGAACTAGATCTCACATGCTGCAACAAAGAATTTGCATGCCATAACTAAAGAGCCTACATGCTGCAGTGAAGACTGAAGATCCCATGTGCTGCAATAAGAGTAGGCACAGCCAAATGCATAAATAAATAAAAAATAAAAATAAATTTAAAAAGAGTTTAGATGGAGGATCCTTCTAGAAAAGGAGCTATCATTGAAGTTAACTATAGTGTTACCTAACTATAGTATGCAATGCCAAAGAATGCACAAACTACCGCACAATTGCACTCATCTCAGTCGCTAGTAAAGTAATGCTCAAAATTCTCCAAGCCAGGCTTCAGCAATACGTGCACCAGGAACTTCCATTCAAGCTGGTTTTAGAAAAGGCAGAGGAACCAGAGATCAAATTGCCAACATCCGCTGGATCATCGAAAAAGCAAGAGAGGTCCAGAAAAACATCCATTTCTGCTTTATTGACTATGCCAAAGCCTTTGACTGTGTGGATCACAATAAACTGTGGAAAATTCTGAAAGAGATGGGAATACCAGACCACCTGACCTGCCTCTTGAGAAACCTGTATGCAGGTCAGGAAGCAGCAGTTAGAACTGGATATGGAAGAACAGATTGGTTCCAAATAGGAAAAGGAGTACATCAAGGCTGTATGTTGTCACCCTGCTTATTTAACTTATATGCCGAGTGCATTATGAGAAACCCTGGGCTGGAAGAAGCACAAGCTGGAATCAAGATTGCCAGGAGAAATATCAATAACCTCAGATATGCAGATGACACCACCCTTATGGCAGAAAGCGAAGAAGAACTAAAGAGCCTCTTGATGAAAGTGAAAGAGGAGAGTGAAAAAGTTGGCTTAAAGCTCAACGTTCAGAAAACTAAGATCATGGCATCTTGTCCCATAACTTCATGGCAAATAGATGGGGTAACAGTGGCTGACTTTATTTTTCTGGGCTCCAAAATGACTGCAGATGGTGACTGCAGCCAAGAAATTGAAAGACTCTTACTGCTTGGAAGGAAAGTTATGACCAACCTAGACAGCATATTGAAAAGCAGAGACATCACTTTGCCAACAAAGGTCCACCTAGTCAAGGCTATGGTTTTTCCAGTAGTCATGTATAGATGTGAGAGTTGGACTGTGAAGAAAGCTGAGTGCTGAAAAATTGATGCTTTTGAACTGTGGTGTTGGAGAAGACTCTTGAGAGTCCCTTGGACTGCAAGGACATCCAACCAGTCCATCCTAAAGGAGATCAGTCCTGAGTGTTCATTGGAAGGACTGATGCTGAAGCTGAAACTCCAGTACTTTGGCCACCTGATGCGAAGAGCTGACTCATTGGAAAAGACCCTGATGCTGGGAAAGATTGAAGGTGGGAGGAGAAGGGGCTGACAGAGGATGAGATGGTTGGATCGCATTGCTGACTCGATGGACAGGAGTTTGAGTAAACTCTGGGAGTTGGTGATGGACAGGGAGGCCTGGCGTGCTGCGGTTCATGGCGTTGCAAACGGTCGGACACGACTGAGTGTCTGAACTGAAGTGAACTGAACTATAGTAGACAAGGAGGGGTCCACCAAAGTATCTTAAAATTCCTCTGTGTCCCACTGTTTCTGCAGGAACCGGGAAACATTTATTTTTCAAGCATTTCCTTTTCCATCTCCATGCCAATTGCCTTCCTCCGCTTTGAAGTCCCAAATCACTACTCCCAGTACCCTCTGTTGGTTTTAGCTGAAGATATGATATTTAAGGTGAAAGTTTCACCCATTTTGGCATTATTCAGTTTGCCTTGGATCTCTTCCATGTGTGTTACTAAATTTTTGTCTAATTTTCTCTTGTTCATCTGTCTCATTTAATTCTAAGACCAGCCAGAAGAACCTAGAAGGGTAGAGGAAAATGTTCTCCTCCCTGAAATCCCTCAAAATGGTTCTAAGAAGGAGGAAGAGACCAAATTTTATAGCATAATTTACCCAAGGTGGCAAGACTCAGAGCCAGCTTCCCAATAGCAAGCAGTTTATGGCCAAAAGTCATGCCCCTCCCCCAACATGTCCCTCTCATCTCCATTCTATTTACAGTTTGTAATAGGACTGTTTCAAGTGTTCCCTCAGCAGTTAGCCCTAAAATACACTTTACTTTGTAGCTTTTTGAAAATGTGTTTATTTTAAAATACCTACATTATCCCTTTCAATACACTGTATTTAATTTGCAGGGAGTTATACAAGTTAAAATCTGTTAATCATCAAGAATCTATAAATATTAAGGTGAAGACAAAATAATTTCATTATGTTTGTTGGAAGTTCACTAATTTTGACTCTCTTTGTCAAAAATCCTTACAAAATTTAAAAAATGTATCTTCACACCTCACATACTGGGTCATTAAATTCTATTTTACCTTAACTTTCAGTAATGACCTGAATAATCACCTTTTGAAAGTAATAGCGAGCAAAGAAGTTCATCTGAATATCTTAAATTGGGAATTAAAAAAAAATGAAGATAGTAAAGTGATGTTAGCTTGGTAATAGATAAAAAGTAATTTTCTTTCCTTGATTTTTTTTTTCCTCTGTGAATTTTCATAGTAGTTCCTAGACCCAAACAAATCATAGTTGTTGTTTTTTTAAAGAAGTACCCAAGGGAGAAAATATTTCATGGTCAAATTCCTTCCTTTCAGAGCTGTTGACACTTTCATGAATTTTATATCAATTTCTAGTTCTTTCCTCTCCTCCAAAGAAATTGTTAAGATATCTTTGAAAAACTTTTGTGTGTTAGTCCCACAACTTATCTCTAAAATATATAGTTGTGAGGGAATTCCTTGGTGGTCCAGTGGTTGACTCCATGCTTCCACTGCAGGGGCCATGGGTTTGATCCCTGGTTGGGGAACTAAGATCCCACCTGCTGAGTGAACTGGCCTAAAAATAGAAATGAAAATAAATAAATAAAAATAAATATAAATATATAAATCTTAAAATATACAGTGTGAATCAAACTTTCAAATCAGTGATTTCTTTTCCTACTGTAAATGATAATGTAATTCTTTAGTATTCTTTGCACACTAAATTTTCAAGTCCTATATGCTACTGGTTTTCTTTACCCATCAATTAAATCAAGAAATCCTGCTCATTATAGAAATGCCTCTATAGAATGTTGAAAAAAATCTTATCACTTCTTTGGTCCATGGAAGGACCTATCTTCTATTTTGTGCAATTCCTTACAGAGAGTAGATTTAAGAAACGAAACCCACCTTTCAAAGTCAAAGTCAAAGTCAAAGTCAAAGTGGTGCTCAACAGAGAAATGTGGCAGAATCCATAGCCAACCTGCCACTTTTTCTTCCATTCTCAGAGCAATGGCAGAAGTGAGCTTTAGTTTCTAACTTAACAGTTCATTTGCTTTTTCAGGTAGTTCACTTTTGCTCCTCACACTTGGAGCTAGACCCCTTGCCAGTCTGTCCTTGGGAGAGTTCCCTAAAGATTTACTTCTTGCAGACTGGTTGTTCAATATTATAGCAATATAACTTTTGGAAGGCTCTTTTTGTTTCTTTCATGCCATGTCCTTCTCCATTCTTTTATTACATTTAAAACCAACAGCATTTTTTTTTTTTTAGTGCCTTACTGGTTAATCATTTTCCTTCAGTATCTTAAAAAAGAGAGTGTTTTTGACTGTTGACCACCCTGATTAGTGAAAACATTGGAGTACGAAATGATTTAAAGTTTGTGTGCTTTAAAGACCAAGCAATTAAAAATATCCTTTGTTCTTAGTTTTATGTGTAGGAAAATGTTGAGGTTAATTCACTGACCATGTGGGATAATTTGACTCTTAATCAGTAAATTTAAAAGATCTTTCATAATATAAAAAAGATCCAGCCCTGCCAAGAACAAATGACTGGCACTGAAATTTCTTTGTTAGCTTAAGTCATTGATATGTAAAACAAAAGAAAATTCTTTGGCAGAAAACAGAAGTATGTCCAGATGGTTCCTATCTATGTTCTCATTGATTGTATAATTAAAATCCCCTTTAATCATCAGAAAAATTGAGATAGAATGTTTGTAATAGAACAGTACTGTGTTTTCAAGAAATACTTCTTCTGTGGTAGGTTCACTAGTAATGAAGTACTGGCAGTGACTGCTTTGTGAATCCATCCATACAGAAAGATATCCATGCAGTTCACCAGGGGATGTGACTATAGCATAATGCTACATGTAGCCTCATGTTGGTTGCGTCAGATAAGATTAAACACTAATCCATTAAAATGAATATGAATTAGCAATGATCACCCAATTTTCATGTAATAATTTTCCTTATCTGAGGCAGGATTCACTTCTTTGATTAATTAAGAAGTGAATTAGTTTCTTTGTGAGGTTAGTTACTAATGAAATCACTAATAATAATAAACTACTTATCATGACTTATGTCATCGGCAATTATGGGATAGAATTTATATATTCTGTGAAATGATGCTTCTGTTGATCAACATGAATGATATTGGTCAAAAGAACTACATTCTTCTGTATTCCTTCTACATTCTACATCACTAGGTTATATATTATCACTTTATACCTGTATAATGTGCGTATGGTTTTAGTTGATGGGTGGTTTTATCTTATTGGGCTGAGGGACTACTTAGAACTTTGTGGTGATCTTGTATGACATATCTATGTCTAGATCCAGATCTAGAACTCTTTGTCTCCTTTGTTTATAAGCGGTGTTACTAATGATTTTAAAATGGAAAACAAGCAATGTGAATCACTGTGTGGTTTCCAGTGGGTAATGACTCATAGTCATAAAGCCTAAAGACACAGGAGAGTAGGACAAAAATTTTAGGTTCAAATAACTGCTAGGATTATTAAGTACTTACTGTAAGTTGTGTGCAGGGCTAAGGACTTCACATAGATGACCTTATTTAACAGCCAGAGATGGGTATCATTATTATCCCCATTCCACGCATGAGAAGAGCAGAAGTTTAGTTAACTTGGAGGATCTGCAATTCAAATCTCAATAATTTGACATGACAGGCAACCTCTCAGTCATATTGTTCTGCCTGGAAGTAGGACTTTGAAACATCTGTATCAAAGCCAGGGAACATTCCAAGAAGGGGAACTGAAGTCTGATGCAGTCTGTTGCTTTCTTTCCTTTCTCTGAGTCTATGCATGAGAGAAAAATGCATTTTGTGTTTAAAAAATCTGAATTTGGGGATTCATGCAGGCTCATAAATATGTTTCCAATTATATTAATACTTATATAGAAACTAACCTTGATGATCTTCTGGGGTTATACATTCCAGTCTAGTCAGTAAATTTTCTATCCATTCAAGGGACTTAGTCACTATATAACTGATTTTGTATAAATTATCAAATGATAATTTTTATTAAAACTCTTTTGAGGACAGAGTTTGAGGTTTTCTTGTTCACCACTATATTCACAGCTCCCTGGCACAATACCCAGTGCATGGTAGACACTCAAAATGTATGCTACTCTAGTTAAAGTGGTAAGATGGGGTAGTGGAATGGATGTTGAATTAAGTGTTAAAATGTGTCCTTAGTATGGAATCTGGGAATCTCAATTTTCCTCATTTATGAAATAAAGATAATATTATTCTACTTATTTAAAAGAATTTCATGATGATCAGATGAAATTATATATATATATATATATATGTATATGTATATATATATGTGTGTGTGCTTTGTAAAACTGTAATGTAAGATACTAGTTCTTATATTACTAGTATGGGGCTGGGGCTAATACTGGTACTAGGCTGTTACTAATACTAGACTGGGGCTTTCCTGGTGGCTCAGACAGTAAGGAATCTGCCAGCAGTGCAGGAGACCTAGATTTGATCCCTGGGTCAGGAAGATCCCCTGGAAAAGGGAATGGCAACCCACTCCAGTATTCTTGCCTGGAGAATCCCATGGACAGAGGAGACTAGAGGGTCACAGTCCATGGGTTCCCAAAGAGTCTCATTTGACTGAGTGACTAATGCGTGAGATGCTAGTATCACTACTGGAATTAAATGTGTAGTGTTCAAGAGACTGTGTTTAAAACATATATTTCCCCACAATTGTTTGGCTTTAGTACAGACTTTATATTACATATGAGTGATAAAACTGAATCATATGTCTTTCCCTTGGAACATGAGGAAAGCTGAAACTCAATAAAACTTTTGTGCTCTTCCTTGCTTAGGTCCCAGAGTTACTGTGTTTTCTGAGCGTGTCACAGAGTCACATGGAAATGCGTTCTGCAAGTATTTGAAAGAAGGATAGAAAGAACAACAGAAGGACCAAAAAAAGTTAAAAACCACATAATGAATAATATTTTATGTTATTTATCTGGGGAAAACAGAATTCAAGTTTGGAAGTCTTTTTTTCTTCCTTTCCGAATGTTGCCATATCTGTTTGGTTTAGAATGAGCAACACGTTAACAATTAAAAACAGATTAGTGCTAGAGTAAGAGTCTGCGGTTCACGGGGTCGCAAAGAGTCGGTCACGACTGAGCGACTGAACTGAACTGAACTGACTGAAGAGTCCTTCACATCAACCTCGGATGTCCCTTTGGTTCTATGTCCCTTTGGCTTCACTACTTTCCTGGGCATAAGCTTCTCATTTTGAAAAATGCTTGGTTGAAATGTGCCCTGTGATCCTGAGTATTCTCCTTATTAATGTACCTCATATATTGGAAGTGTTGTCGAGTTTATTTGGACCCTCTCTAAGTGTTAGCAGTGAAGTTATCTTGGATTGCTTTCTTTCAAACATGGCTCTTTCATCACTGCTCGATCAGAGGCTTTCATTGCCAAATGACAGGACCACATGTGTCGGGTATTTTCAGGCAGCAATAGATGGTGATGCAGCAAGGGAAGGAAATAAAGCCCTGGGTTTTGGTAATGTACTGAATGGCTTACTCCTTTTTCCAAGAAACAATTCCAGAAACAAAATGTTTTCTCCTGAGTTTAAATGAAAAGCAGATACAACAAAGGCTTTAAACTGAGAAATAATAGATTCACTGGCATCAGGTACTGAAGAAATTGCACATTATTTAGACTTCTCAAAAAAATTGGCTATGCTTGTTAGCTGGGGGTCCAAAAATTCTCTGGAAATTATTGTCTCTGTTAACCATAAAACTACTAAACAGTTTATTATTGTCAAATTCACTTAAAATGAATAACCTTGATCTCTAAGTAATTCCCTTTGGGGAATCTCCTGTGGTAAGAATATATTTTAGAAGTCCATTGCTAAGCATTTCAATAAATCAATATGATTGAGGAAAATTTGATATTCCTATGGAAATTTCCGTGCTTTCATTGCTCTTTCCATATTACTAAGATTAGTGATTCCCATGCTAAAGGATCTGGGACTAACATTTTCTCAGTTTAAAGTATAGTTTATGATTACTGATGGAAAGAATGTTACTGTGGAAATTCATGTGTTTTCTTTATAAGCATTATCTATTTTCTTACTCTCCAAGTTTACCTTAAACTCCTGTCAACCTAAGTTAGCTCTGTTATCCAGTCATAGATATAGTCTACATATTTACCATGAGATGGATGCAAGCTCCAAATATTTGTTTAACCCAATTTTCTGATGGAAACATAAAATTTTTGTTGAGATAATATAGAGATGCTACAATACAGACGTTAGTGGTGGGTAAACAGCCATCCCAGGACCAAGGAGCTTCCTGGGACATAGGACAGTTCTCTGAAAACTTTAACACTCATCCTGTGTATTAATAATATACATTAAAGATTATATGAAAAATATTTAACCCAATAGCACATTAATTATGAAATATATATCCCAAACAGGTCTTCATTTTTTAAGGGGTTGACAATACGATTGAACTAATTCTTTGAAATATTGCTTATTTAATTGTTGATCATCTTAACAAAGAAATAATTGAATATTTCTGACTTTAAAAATATAATTTATTTATTTATAGATATCTATATTTAGCCTAGATTTTACTATGTTCAAAATACAGAATTTGTTGTAAACTCCTTATATTATTTCTTAGTTTTCATTAAAACCTATGAACTTACTGATCAACCAAGAACTTCATTAAGAAATATTTTTTGATAATTTATTTTCTAGTTGCTTATTTTATATTTTGAGATATTTACTTTGAGAGGTCGCTAAACATATTTCTACTTCTTTGTAAGTCTGTAAGTTCTCTTTGTACTGTTTTTGCTGAGAATCTGAGTGACAAGATAAATCTCTTGTCAACACTCCTTGCTCCTTTTTCTTTTCCCAGAGCTCTGGCTTGTGAAATAGGCTTGATGTGTATTGCCTTTCTCTTATAGATAACTCTGCTCCCTCTCATGAAATGTTGCAATCCAGCACTCCAAGGAGCTTGAACTCTTTCAAATAGTGAATATTTTAAGATTTATTTCAGTGAGGCATAGTATATGAGGCAAAGAATACCTACCAGATTTCTGGAGACTCTGAGCTTGGAGGAACTATCTCAGATAAAAAAACTCTCCTTTCTTAAACTTTAACCTGAAGGGCTTTCCTTCTTTCAGTGTTGCAAAGAATCAGTTTTATCCTGCAGGAGTAAGTCGGCCATCATATTGAACATAAAAGATTACAAAAGCTCATTAATTCACTTTGATTATAACTAATAGTTCCATTGTATGGGGCACACCTAACTGGTCCATTTATTCCTGCTAATCAGACATGGAAATCACATGTGTGTTGAATGCCCATTTCGTTCCTGAAGGTGCCAAAGGAAAATAAAAATGGAATTGGTATTGCTAAGAGAGCTCTCTAAAAGAGAGCCACAAGACCCCTGAGGAAATATGACTTAGGCACATCTCAGCTGAGATGAAAACTGACCTTGGATCACTTACTGTCTTAACGTAGGCTTCCAGAACATCTGCCCAAAGTTCCAGAAGCCAAGATACTTACCAAACCCTTACCCTAAATAACTCATGACAGCCTATCTCTTAAGGACAAATATTTCCTTTCTTGTGTCAGAATACAAACTCATGACTTTTGCCTTTATAAGCCCCTGACTCTCTCTCTTCCCCAGAACATTCTTTCAATTTTACTCATACCTGTATCTTCTCAATTGCAACTTTTAAGACTCCAAATAAACTTTTTCTTATTTTTTGCAGTGTTCTGTGTGTTTTTGCATTGTTTTTAGTGTTTTTTTTTTTTTTTTGAATGTGTGGGGTTTTTTGTTTTGTTTGTTTGTTTTAGGTTATCAGAGGAAATGGAAGGTCTCCCCTTTAGGAACTTATGGAAATAGATGTTCTAATATTATACTCAACGTTCAGAAAACTAAGATCATGGCATCTGGTCCCATCACTTCATGGCAAATAGATGGGGAAACAATGGAAACAGTGACAGACTTTTATTTTTTTGGACTTCAAAATCATTGCAGATGGTGACTGCAGCCATGAAATTAAAAGATGCTTGCTCCTTGGAAGAAAAGCTATGACAAACCTAGACAGCATTTTCAAAAGCAGAGACATTACTTTGCCAACAAAGGTCCATCTAGTCAAAGCTATTGTTTTTCCAGTAGTCATGTATGGATGTGAGAGTTGGACTATAAAGAAAACTGAGTGCTGAAGAATTGATGCTTTTGAACGGTGGTGTTGGAGAAGACTCTTGAGAGTCCCTTGGACAGCAAGGAGATCCAACCAGTCTATCCTAAAGGAAATTGGTCCTGAATATTCATTGGAAGGACTGATGCTGAAGCTGAAACTCCAATCCTTTGGCCACATGATGCGAAGAGCTGATTCACTGGAAAAGACCCTGATGCTGGGGAAGATTGAAGGCGGGAGGAGAAGGGGACGACAGAGGATGAGATGGTTGGATGGCATCACCGACTCGATGGACATGAGTTTGAGTAAACTCTGGGAGTTGATGATGGACAGGGAGGCCTGGCGTGCTGCAGTCCATGGAGTCGCAAAGAGTCGGACACGACTGAGTGACTGAACTGAACTGAATATTATATGACAGGAGATGGCCATATTAATTGATAGAATTAGTTGTAACTGATTTTTCCTTTCTTGTGTAGATCATGGGCTGTTCTGCCATACTGCACAGAATCAAAGCCTCAGCTGCCCTCTGTGGTCTTCTTTTCTTCTTCATTCTTTAACGGTGAATGTACGAAAAGGGGCAAAGGCTGTAAAAATGGAAGAGATATTATTATTATGTTTTTAAAAGGCAAAGAGTTGAACTGCATGTCATATACAGTGTCAGATGAAATCCTGCTTTCAGTAAGAAGTATTATCATTTCCTTTTTATGTCCTATGTAGGATCACACTCTCAGTGTATATCAATATATATGTGTACATATTTATGTGCATGTATGCTAAGTCGATTCAGTTGTGTCCGACTCTTTGCAACCCTATGGACCATGGCTTGCCAGGCTCCTCTGTCCATGGAATACTTCAGGCAAGAATACTGGAGTGGGTTGCATGCCCTCCTCCAGGGGATCTTCCCCACCCAGGGATCAAACCAGTGTCTCTTAAATCTCCTGCACTGGCAAGCAGGTTCTTTACCACTAGCACCACCTGGGAATCCCATATATTTATGTATATGTGTATATATATATACATACAGAGAGATTTATATATCTCTCTATATATAATTATATTTTAATATTGTATGTAATTATATTTTAAATATTTTAGTGTTCATTATATTTTAAGTATTTCAGTTTTCTGTTTTTGTAAATTTAATATTTTAATATTCATATTATGGTACATATTTGTCCAATGGGAAAAGACACTTTTAAGTCTATCACAAATAGTTTTTCATCACACTAGTTTATATCTACAGATCTGGCTATGGATATATTCCTCAAGTCTAAAATAGAGAAATAGATAGGTAATCTTCTGTAAGGGAATAAAGCTGGTTACTAACTCTCAGCAGTATTTCTTGATGCCTTTCCTACTAAAATGTTTCAGTTGTCTCTGCATGATTTCTCCCTGACAGTTGCATAAGAAATGTTACCTGTTTTTGCCTTCTGAAGAGTAAATTTGAGTTTTTCTCTTTGGGCAGTAATGGGAAAACTCGGAAATGTGAATTTTAATCCCTAATGACCACCCTTAAGGTCATTCTCTTTTAATGGTTAGTAGTCGGACACGACTGAAGCGACTTAGCAGCAGCAGCAGTCTTCCTTATAGTCCTAAGCATTATATAACAAGCTAGCTATACCCCAAGAAATGTAAATCATACACTGTCTTTATTGAGAATGAAAGCATCTTTCCTCTGTAGCAAATTGTGCTTCCACCTCATGTACTAAATTATTCATTTCCACCTGTCAGCAGTTTCTCAAATGGAGCCATGGAGTTAGCCTGAAGTGGTCAATGGTTAGCTGTTCTCTGGACAGTAATGAATATACTGTGTGTGTAGCTCAGTACCCATGATCAAGGACACAGTGCCAAAAGTAATTAGGCATCAGGGCTGTGCAAGGGTAAAAGTTGGCTAGTGAAGTGAAGTCGCTCAGTTGTGTCTGACTCTTTGTGACCCCATGGACTGTAGCCTACCAGGCTCCTCCGTTCATGAGATTTTCCGGGCAAGGGTACTGGAGTGGGTTGCCATTTCCTTCTCCAGGGGATCTTCCCAACCCAGGAATTGAACCCGGGTCTCCCTCATTGCGGGCAGGCGCTTTACCCTCTAAGCCATCAGGGAAGTCCAAAAAAGTGAAAGTGAAAGTCGCTCAGTCGTGTCTGACTCTTTGCGACCCCATGGACTATACAGTCCATGAAATTCTCCAGGTCAGAATACTGGAGTGGGTAGCCTTTCCCTTCTCCAGGGGATCTTCCCAATCCAGAGATCAAACCCAGGTCTCTGGCACTGCAGGCAGATTCTTTACCAGCTGAGCCACAAGGGAAGCCCTAAAGTTGGCTAAAAAGGCAGTAAATAAACATGACCTTTCTATCTGATGGCATCTTTTTTCAGGCATGCTGTTTCCAAAGAAAGGGTAATAGTTCTTCACCAGACTTTAATACTAAAGCAAATTAACCATCCTTTACTTGTGGGGCCCAAAGAAAAGAATCCTGAGTCTTTCGCCCTTACTTGTTTGGATAAATGAATTAGACATGAGAGATCTCTAAGAATCTCTGTCTTTCAGAATTTCTATTGAGAAAGAAAATCTGAAGAATTTGACATCTTTGCTAGTGAAATACATAAAAGCAGCACTGGAGGAAGTGCTCCCTAATTGGTCTTGAGTCTTTCATGTCTTCTCAGCTTCTATTGAGCTTGCAGAAGAACCTGCTGTTCTTTGACAAATAGAAATTGTATGTGTTTACATTGTACAACATGATTCTTAAAGGTGTACAATGTGATGATTTATTATATGTATGCATTGTGAAATAATCACTGAAATGATGTTAATTAACATGTCCATTACCTCCCATAATTACCATTTATGTGTTTGTATATGTGTGGTATAGTAACAAATTTCAAATACACAATTTTCAAATTTCTTAGCATCTATCTTGGCAATTGTAAATAATACAATATTATTAACTACATTCATATATCGACTTGGAGAAAATACTTGCAAAACATATACTTGATAAGGGGTCAACATCCAAAATTATATAAGGAACTTATACAACTCAAATAGCAAGGGCAACAAAACCAAATAACTTGATTGAAAAAGGGCCAAAGGACTTGAATTGATGTTTTTCAAAGAAGACATACAGATGGCCAACAAGTATGTGAAAAGATACTCAGCATTACTTATCATGAGGAAAATGCAAATCGAAGCCACAATGAGATATCACCTCACAACTGTTAGAATGGCTATTATCAAGAAGACTAGAGATAACACATGTTTGCAAGGATGAGAAGAAAAGGGAATCCTTGTGCCCTGTTGATGGGAATATAAATTAGTGCAGTCACAATGGAAAACATTATGGAGGTTTCTCCAAAAACTAAACATACAACTACCATGTGATCCAGCTATTCCTCTGCTGGGTATATATCCAAAGGTAATACTATTCTTTGAATGCGCCAAGATCCCGTGCTGAGCCTCAGAGACTGCGTTTGCTGTTCTTTCTGCCAGGAACGTTCCCTCTCCAAATCTCAGACTAGAGGCCTTGCCTTGTAGACCACACTATTGGCTTTACTGTTTCTGCTAGAACAGTTAATGACTTGAAGTCTGAGATTACACAGCTGTATCCACTCACTCATCTAGTATTTGTCCCAGCCACTAGAAGGTAAGTTCCACGTGGGCTGGAGCTTTGTTCAACTTATGACTATACCCCTGTCATATACACTTCAGATGCTTGACAAATGCTTGTTGATGAATGAGTGATTGAATTTAAAGTAGAAAATGTCATATAGCTCTTTCACCGTAAGAAGGAAATACTTATTTTTTAAGTTAGAAGCACAGAGAATCTGTTTCTGGCTTTAACATTTGCCAAGATCAGGTGAGAAACTGCAAATTGCTTATAATAGATACTCTATGGGGAGTTGTATTGGAACAAAAGTCCAACTGGGGAAGAAAATGACTCTCTTCCTAAACTCCTAAGGTCTAAATCAGAAGCAGATCCTGGATATAATGCTTCCTATGCTAGCAATCAATGTCATCATCATCACTCAGGAACACCTGTTTTTTGACCAGTGAAACTGTGCGTCTCCTTTAGTGACACCTGCAGGCAGCAAGGGAGAAGAGTGGTGATGGCAGATGAGAAGAGCGTGAGAAACAGCAGAGAGCTTCTGGGGCCGTCTCGGCTCTGAGTGTCTCCTCAGTCTCATTTTAGTTAATCTCCAAAAAGCATATCAGTGATAACTCACCATTTCTTGACAATATTCTTCCCTCTTGCCTTCTATGAAGATACAGTTTTCTGATGTTTGTCTCCTGCCCTGTTATCTTAACCAGTTCCACTTCTCTTGTCTTCCCCTTAAAAATCAGTGTTTATCAGAGTTCTACCCTCTGTTCTCTTCTCATTCAAGTCCTACCTAATAGCCTCCCTGTCATCCTCATGCTAACGATAATTCCTTAACATATACCTCTATCATTGGCATTTTTTTCAATTCCTAGAATCAAATGTCCAACAGTTACTTGATATCTTTGCGTGGATTTTCTTTAGGGACCTCAAGACTATGATGTCTCAAACCAAATCTGTTATACTGTTTCTTCCTCTTTCTCATTTTATTTTCTAGTCTACTTCAAGGAGCTATCTGCTTCTTTTCCCATATCTCACTAGCTGACTTCTTGTTTTTCTTCTCCTTACCTTATTCTCAGTCACTCGGAAGTTTAGACTTCCATCATTTCCTATGTTGGCTAATGTAACATGGCTTCTGATGTCATTAATTCATTTCCCTTTCCTGCAAACTCCTTGCTTTTTATTCCCCTGGAAGAGATTACCAGTTTCTTTATGAAGGCGTAGAAATTTTCCTTAAATCTGGTTCCCAAATATCTTTCTAGCTTTACATGTCTCATAGTCTCAACATGCACAGCCAAACCATCTGCGCCCCGTGGGTCTCCCTGTGTCTGCCTCCTTTGCGCCTTTAATCACGCCTAGGTCTCAGTCTATGTGCCCGTCTTTGATTCTTTACATTAAAAAAAATCCCACTCATTCTTTGAGATGTTGCTTAAACATCTAACTATGTAGCTTCCCTTTGCACTCTGAGAGCTCGCGTCTCTTTCTCCACTTCCTTAATTCTACCCTGTGTTAGGCTGACTTTCACCCTCACTAGACTGCAGTCCGATCAGCTGCCTTACCTGTTTCTCTGATTCCTCGCTTAGTGTCTTCTAGTATAGCGTCGTAAATACAGTGGACATTAAATGCTCCTTAAAATGACAGATGTTCTATGTCTTGGGCTCATACTAAAGTGCCCATTCTAAGTGATGGCTGATAAGCAACTGAAGGTTCATTGTCTCCTGTTGGTAGGATGCCATTATAAGCTCTTCATGAACTCTTCATATTTGGCAAAGTGGTTAAGACATGGGCTATGAAATTAAGCAGATCTGGGCTTGAGTTCTAGCCTTGCCACAGACTAGTTCTGAAACCTTGGGCAAATTACTAACCTCTTGTAAGCTTCAATTCATTTACATACAAATGGGGCATAATAATATTAGATAAGAATATCTAAAGTAGGGGGGTTGTTAGGACTGATGAAATATGAATATAAAGTGCTTAGCACGGTGACTAGCCCATAGAAATCATTTCAATAGAAATGACTTATTATTTCAAGCTTCTAAATAGTTATATACAATCCAAAGATATCTTCATATTGAATGTTAGTGGAGAGCATACTTTCTATCTTCAGAATTAGATTAGCTGTGTCTCACAATACAAAGTCCTTGGTTGCATAATTTCTTAATATGCTTCTTGTCACTCTTGCTTTTTGTCTGTGGTCTTTTGAAAAGGCAAGACAAACAAGGATAAACATTATTCATGGCATAAACAATGCTCACCAACGATATGAAAACAAAACATTTGTGACCTGATGTGGATTACAAAGACAACACACCAGAGTCACCAAGATTTTCCTTTTTACTTTCTTTTTGAACAGCCATTTAAAGCTAAATTAATTTAGATTGCTGAAATATAATCTTGGCTCCAGTTTCTGGCATTCCTAAAGCCAACAAAAATTGCAGTTTAATTGGCTTCCCTGACTTTGGCAATAAATAGTATAATAGATTTTACTTAGGAAATCTTGGCATTTCCAAAAGAATCATGATTTTTATTTTTAACAATCTGTAAAAGACCATACTTAAGCCTAGGAAGAGAGAGAGGAGAGAGAGGGAATCATGAGCAAAGTATATATTCTGGCTCTGGACAAGTATAATTTTTGGACAAGAAATTGGACTGAGGTGGTGTTTGTAAGACAATATAACCTTCGTGAAAGAAAACTGGCATTACAAACATAGCATTATTGTCTGCATATGTGTTTATGTGGCATCCACCAATATGCTATAAAAGAATTTAGAAAGAGATATTAAATTGATGTTATTGAACATGAGTGGTGATCAGCTTAACACTCTGAAGAACACTGTATGCTGGGATTTCTAAGGAGTCTCTAGAGCTGTTTAGCCAAGTCCTCTTCTCGACCCAGAAATATACCGAAGGTCTACAAGAAGATGGCTTGTCTGGGATCATATAAAGGTTTTCCACAGGTAAAATCTGTTGGTTGATCTCAGTGTGTAATAATCTTTGCTGGGAAAAATGCATTCACTTCCTGAAAATGCTAGCTTTCTTTTAGTTATCATCAATGTGAGGTTACTATTTTTGTGCCTCTCTTACCTTAACACCACTGTCTTATTTGTACACACACTTAGAAATTGCTATTAAAAAGTAACTAGAGGGACTTCCTTGACAACCCAATGTTTAGGACTCCATGCTTCCAATTCAGAGGGCCGGGGTTTGATCCCTGGTCAGGGAGCTAGATCCCGCATGCCACAACTAAGAGTTTGCATGCCACAGGTGAAGATCCTGCATGCCACAACTAAGACCCAGCACTGTCAAATAAATCAATATTAAAAAAGTAGCTAGACTTGGGTGTTTATTTCACAATATATATGTATATTGAATAATTACATTGTACCCTGCAACTCATATAATGTTATATATTAAGTATATCACAATTTAAAAAAGTAATGTATGTGCACACAAATAGCTAAAACGGGTGAAAATGTCTACATGGAAATGGGAAGTTTTCCATTTCTTTACCCTTCTCTTACTCCTCAGAGAAAAACTTTTTGATCTCAGGATCCTTTGAGACTCCTAGTAGTTATTGAAGCCCCCAAAGAGCATTTGCTAGTATGCTAGTCATATTAATGTTTATCATATTAGAAACTGAGAAAGTTGTAAAATATTTATTTATTAATTCATTTTAAACATTAATGATAAACCCATTGCATATTAACATTAGATATACCACTTAATGAAAAATATCAAAAAAGATCTTCCATGATAATGAGAAGAATGGTATTTGTTTTTGTACATCTCTTTAATGTCTGGATGAATACAGATGAGGATCCTCACCTCTGCTTCTGTGTTCCGTCTGTCGTGATATTACACCTCATGTGGCCTCTAGAGAAATTCACTGTGCAATGATGTTAAAGTAAGATTGAAAAAGGCAACATTTTGGTATTATCAGGAATATAGTTTTGACCTTGTGGATTCCCTGAAAAAAGTCTGTGGGCTCCATGGGTCCTGAGCCATGTTCGGGGAATTGCTATCTCAGACAAAGTCATTCTGACCATTTCTGGATTTGTCTTTTCTGATAATGAATTATCAGTGTTAAAGATTATGCTTATATCTTTAGTTGTTTACTTTCTAGTTAAATTTGTATCTGATCACTCCCCACTCCTTAAGTTGTCTCCTGATCATTGTTAGACACTTCTCTCTCCTTCCAACTATACAAGATAAACACTTTGGTGTGCTTACATGTTCCCCTCCTCCATCTCTTTTCCTTTCTCTTTTCAAAATCAGCCAACTGTACTAGTACTTTACATGGTTAAGTTTTACAACTTTTGAATTCTTTGCCATTGTTATAAATAGAGATTTCATTTCATTTCTTTGAATTTAAAATGGAAACTGATAAGAAGCATTTAAAATATGACAATTATGTAAATATTTCTATGTGTAAAAATCCACAGAAAAAGAAACACAATCTTATATCCCTAAATCTGTACTATTTGGAAGCTCTGAGCACAAAAGTCAAGTAAGTTGTCTTTTCTCAGATGCTTATTGCTCCCCAAAATGACTTTTTTTTGGTGACTCTGTGGGGCTTGTGGGATCCTAGCTCCCTCACAAGGGATGGAACCTGAGCCCTCAGTGTGGCAGTGCAGAGTCTTAACCACTGAACCACCAGGGAATTCCCAAACAATGGCATTTTAATATGCTTCTTACTTGCATCGTAAATTTCTTCTATGAATTTAAATTCTTTTTAGAGTTTCTCAATGCTTTTCATGGTTCCCCCCCCCCCCCCCCCAGAAAAGAACTTCTGCTTCATAAACTGTGTACCTAGAATAATTCAATTTCTTCTTAATAATTCTACTATTTGTTAGATACATCTATATGGGTCTTAGGCCTGCTGTAGAGGCTTCATTCTGGGTTCTTTTTGATTTTATGTCTTCCTTTTTTGGTTTCATTTTTAATTTAACTGTAATCTATCTTCAAGTAATATTTTTTTTTTTTCACAGAAAGGTAGATAAACCTACTGATTATTTGTATATACAAAAAGTCTTTATAACTTCCTTACAGTTTGATTGGAACTTTGGCTAGGTGCAGAATTCTAAGTTGAAAATAATTTTCCATTTTATCTGAGAAGACGTTGTTTCATTAGTTTCCAGCATGCAATGTGGCTAATGAGAAATGTGATATTTTTCCTCCTTGTGGGTTTGTTCCTCTGGATAATTTTTGGTCATTTTGTTAGTCTTACTATTCTGAAGTTTTGTGAAATGTGCCTGGGTATCAGTGTGACTTCATTCATCCTGCTCTGCAGCCAGTGACACAGTTTAATTTGAAGGCTTTTGTTTTGGTTCTGGCATTTTTTTCTTTGTTTAAGTTGTTTCTTTGTCTTGATTTTATGTTTTATTTGTTCTGGAATGCTTATTAAGTGGAAATTGGATATCCTTGATTGATTCTATATCTTTTTCATTTTTCTCATATTTTTAATAATTATACCTTTTTTTCTTTACTTGTATATTACCTGAGCTTTTTATTCTAGCTTTCCAGTGAAAATTTATCTTGGCTGTCAGATTATTATTTTCCAAGTGCTCTTTCTTCCTCATTATTCAATTTTAAGCTTTTTCTTTGTTATAAAACTTTTCTTGATATTGACAATATTAATTAAAAATTCTCTTGATTAGGTCTGAATTACTTTTGTTTCCTCTGGGGTCAGTTTTGTTCGTTCAGCGTGATCCTTTTCTTTGGTGCTGCTGGTCTTCCTCACATGTCTGATGACCTTGGTTTTCTGTTCATATTTGCGAATGTGGAGTTAAGGTTTGATTCATACAGATACGCGCTTTGTTGTTTGTCTGCCTTTCCCAGGCTGTTTCCTGAATGAGAGAGGTGACTGAGCTCTGTGTGACATGGGCAGCTTGTTGACTGTTGATCTCACTTTCGGTTTGAAAGGGGAAGGTAGAATTCTCTCCTCCAACACTCACAAGACTTGCCAAAACAATGAAGGCCCTCCTATATGGTTCCAGTATCTGACTTGGAAGACTTAGTTCCTTTAAAGCAGATAGCTCAATTTCTTCACAGCATGCTTTTCTGCTTTAGCTTGAGTACATATGGCTCTGCTACACAGGAAGGGGTTGGACGGTCACTCAGTGAAGGCATTCTGCAAACAGTTCTTCAACCCATCATCTCGCTTTCTCTCCTTTTTTAAAATTTATTTATTTATTTATTTTTTTCATTTATTTTTATTAGTTGGAGGCTAATTACTTTACAATATTGTAGTGGTTTTTGTCATACATTGACATGAATCAGCCATGGATTTACATGTGTTCCCCATCCCGATCCTCCCTCCCACCTCCCTCTCTACCCATTTTTTTTTAATCTCTCTCTTTAGTCTTACTTCTGCTTTATATTGGCTGTCTGGGTTAGGATAGGGCTGGAAAGAGAGTTCAGCAGTGAGGAATTCTTCTATTCCACTGATGTTTTCTTTTGAGGATCCCTAGACTTGTAATGCAATGTTCCTCAGTGTATTTTTGGCCCCAGTTAAACAAGGTGGTCATTAGCTTTCCCTTCAGCCTGGTTCAAAAAGCATGTCTAGTCAATTCTTATTTCTACTTATACCTGAAGTAGACAGCTTTTGGAGTCTCAAGACACCAGATGGGAATGTAGGCAAGCACATCTAACTGACAGATTAATTGGTGAAACATCCTGCTGAAGAATTCTTAAACGGCTTGCCCTTTATGTTTCAAACATTATCTGAGGAAACCTGACACTGAGACCTACAAACTTTGCTCCATTTGAGAGAGGTGTGGAATCCCCTAGAGGTACAGGGAGGCTCCAAAAGCAGTCCTTTGGAATATAAGCTGTGCTTTTTGGCAGAGAGAAAGAGTTCTGCAGATTAATTAAGATGAAACAAACTGATTTAATGAATACACATACTTAAATTTTTATAGCAGCCTTCTAAAATGACGCTCTCAATGATGTACTTAAGCCTTTACAAACAGAACACAAAAGTTTGCCAAATGATATTTTTGGGAAGCATTTAATGAGTGCCAGTACCCTACAGGACACTGAAAGGAGGGTAACAAATGTTGCATTTTATCCATGTCAGTAATAGTTTGTAAACCTCAGACGTGACTTCACACCCAGAGGTTGCTTCACTGCCCAGAATGAAAAGCTATTTTCAGGGGAACTCCTGGCACCCGTTTTGAGAGTTCTAAGCGCAGGGCCACACTCCGAGGCTTCGTGTGAAGGGCAGAAGGGGCAGCTGGTGACTGCATAAGCCTCTCACCTCTGGAGGTCTGAGTTTGTGATTCAGCGTTGCTTTGGCCATGAGAGAAAATTTGCTTGGTTCGTTCTGTCCCTGCTTAGCCTCGTTAGAAAACCATCACGCCATTTGGCTCATTTTGCTCCAGCTGGCAGTGTCTGTTGGACGGGAGGCCAGGGGTTGGGTAAGCAGGGCTCGCCTGAGGTGTGCTGGCTCTGCAGGGTGGGATCCTGCCTGCCACCTGTCTGGACGTGTGCTCGCTGCAGGCCACGTGCTATCAATCCTTCACTGTCATGAACACGACATCCACGTCAAACTTTTCAAACTCTTCAAACCCATTTGTTAGGAATTTGCTCTTCTGAAGCTGGAATCGGCAAAGATGTAAAACCTGAGACTAACTGGTAAGTAAAACTGTCGACTTTTCATCTCCCCACGATGTCCACAGCCTCCCTAGCCATTTGTATGTTATGATTGGTTTTTGTTTGTAGGTTGGCAGTGAAGTGTGAGTGTTTAAAGTTTTCCATCTGAGACTAAAAATAATGGGAAGAGTGGAAGCCTTCTGAAACAGTTTAAAGGAAAACAAAGGATTATCAGAGCTTTATTAACAAGTTCTGCTTTTTCTGCATCATGAATCCTAAGGAACATCTCGATCCAACGACCATATGATTCTCGCAAGGTTTTGTATCTGAGATTTAAAGTTTCCTCATGGACTTTTGTGTTGGCCATACCAGGATCCCGGCTCAGACCCAGGGAGGTCCTTGCTTTCCGTTGTTTTCTTCTGCAGTCACCATTCACCCCCATCCTCTCTTCCTTTGCCCAACTTGCCTGCTCTTCCAGAACACAGGCACACTGGCCCTTTGAGTTTTAAAACTGTCTCCAAATTAGCGTTGGGCCTTCTAAACTCTTAGGTATTAAAAACCTTTCTCTGGAAATAGGATAGAAAACTGCATGTTGTCATGAAGTCAAATCAAAGAACCAATGGGGGGGCGGGAATCTTTTTTTAAAATTTGGGGAAAAATTCAGGAAAAATTAATTTCAGTATTTTAAGGGAATATACCCTGGTTGTCCCTTGACAGATCTGTTTTTAAGATAAGGGATAAAGGAGCTGTCATTCACTTTGCTGGTCCAATTTTTCCCTTTGGGAAGGGAGAGCAGAAACATTTAAGAAGCTGAGATTCAAACGGAGAGAACCACAGAGGATACGATATCTCTGAGGTTACATTGCATGATCCACTAGAGGCAAAGAAGAAAAGCTATAGAACACTATAAGATGTGTTTCTATTAGCAATCTACAAGTGTCTCTGAATGATATTTTCAAATTCTCACAGTGGAGTAGAGAGTAGGTTAGAGGAGCAATCAGTGTTCATTCCTTAAACATCACTTCCTTTACTAAACCTGTTGTCACCAAGAAGCCCTCCAGGATTGCTCCTCCTTAGTTTTGAATTTCCATCTCTGCCACATACTGACTCAAAAAATATTTATTGAGCAGCATTTGTTTACTAGGTACTGGTCTAAGTTCTGGGGATACAGTGATAAGTAAAGTAAAGCTATATGCTTCCCTGGTGATTCAGTCGTAGAGAATCTGCCTGCCAATGCATGAGATGTGGTTTCAGTCCCTGCACTGGGAAGATCTCCTCGAGAAGGGAATGGCAACTCACTCCAGTATTCCTGCTTGAGAAATCTCATGGACAGAGGAGCCTGGTGGGCTACAGTCCACGGGGTCACAAAGAGTTGGGTATGGACTGAATGATTAAATGACAAAGTAGACATGGTCTCAGCCTGGAAGGAGCTTGCGTTCTAGTGGCAGAGACAGCTTATGTGTTCTCAGTTTCATCGTCCTTCTAAGAGTCTTTCATCCGATTTGCAAGCTAACAAGTTAACCTGCTGGAGTTTCATGAATCTTGTCAGAAGAGATGGGATACCTGGATCAGAGATAAAGGACTCATAGTAATGGGAATTGCAGGAGAGTCAGCATTTATGTGGGCTTCCCTGGTGGCTCAGAGGGTAAAGCATCTGCCTGCAATGCAGAAGACTTGGGTTCAATCCCTGGGTTGGGAAGATCCCCTGGAGAAGAGAATGATAACCCATTCCAGTGTTCTTGCCTGGAGATTTCCATGGACAGAGGAGCCCGGCAGGCTGCAGTCCATGCGGTCATAAAGAGTCAGACACAACTGAGTGATGAACACTTTCACTTTCCTTAAGGCTCACTTCCCGCAGGGTGAATGTGAAGAAGGCCAGATGGTACTTGGAGAGGCAGGTGAGGACCACTCCTGTTTAGGAGTTTAGGAGCCTGAGTCTACCATAATGGGCAGCAAGCATGCTTGGCCTTTATTTTGTGACATTATCTTTTATGATGCTGCAAAGTAAGCATGCATGCCCCTTCTCTCAGAGGCAGACCCTATCTCGGCCTTCCAAAGCTGTTCACTATGTAAACATCCTTGAAAAGGTGATCTGGAACAGAGAGCAGTCGATGCCTCATTTGCAAGATATGCAAAGACAAGAGAGACCCGTGGAGACTTCTTTTCCAGCAGTTCAGAGCCGTGGCATGATTTGTCATATTAGACAGCTCTGCCTACAGGGGTGAGAAGAAGGTTTTTCAAATGCTGCCTCCAGGGGCTTATGGAGGTGACCGCAGTACTAGATGGGCATGTATTTGGGTAGGACAGAGGCGGATCAGGGCTGAGCCAAGGATATTCTCTGATGTGTCAATTCAGTTGGCAGCTTCCAGAAAACTCACAGCCCTAAGACAACATGAAACATTAGCTATGCGTCTCGTGGTTCCAAGGTTAGGCTGCAGGTGTCAGATAGACCAGATACCAGGTGATGAGGCAGCCACCCAGGGTGGTGGCTGAAGGACTTGGAGGAGAGATGAGAGCCAGTCATGGAAACATTGCATTAAAAAACCCCTGTTTTTGATGTGAATTAGTTTAAATAAGTGTCTTGTGTTGGCCAGGATATGTTTTGTTTGAGCCTGATATACAGGAATCTAGAAATAGCCATATGGATTTTCTTGAAGTCTGGTAAAAACAAAATGTGCTTCTAAGCTGTTTGCCAAGTTTCAGTCTTAGTCAATTTTTATGGATGAGTTTGAACTCCTAAAAAACAAATTTATAATAGAAGGGCTGATGTAGACATTGACTTAACTTGCAAAAATGTGCCGTGGAAGCTGAGACAGACAGACATGGAATTTTGTAGGAAGAATTTGATAAAGGTGCATTTGGTATGATAATAAGTTTGAAACAGTAGTAAAATGAAATAGAAATAAGAAAATAATTACTGCTGGTGAGAAGGCCATATAAAATGAGTTATAATGTCTCAATCAGAAATTTAAGAATACAGGATGCATATTTCCTGAAATTTTCAGTGCATATCTGTCTGGAGTGACAAATTGACCTAATGAAAATTGACATTCTTGGACCTTCCTATCCGAATTCCTCCTCACTAATACTGTTAACAAAATAGTGGCTGTATAACTAATTTTCTAGGCTAGCTAGGAGAGAAGCTACGACGTCTATGTTTAGTCTTATTTGAATTTTGTCTTTTAATCCCTCTCCTGTAGAGTCCCTGCGGCAAAGTCCCCATGTGCACTAGAAAACAGCATTTGTGTTTAATTGTTTTAAACATCTACAAAGTGCTTTTGCTACATTGTTGTGTTTGATCCCATTTGTTCCTAAGAATTATTAATACACTTTACATGAAAGTGTTAGTCACTCAGTCGTGTCCTTCTCTTTGTGACCCCATGGACTTAGCCCGCCAGCTCCTCTGTTCATGGGATTCTCCAGGCAAGAACATTGGAGTGGGTTGCCATTCCCTTCTCCAGGGGATCTTCCCAACCCAGGGGTTGACCTCAGGACTCCTGCGTTGCAGGCAAATTCTTTCCTGTCTGAGCCATAGAGGAATTCATTTCAGTTCAGATGTTCAGTCGTGTCTGACTCTTTGAGACCCCATGAACCGCAGCACACCAGGCCTCCCTGTCCATCACCAACTCCTGGAGTTTACCCAAACTATGTCCATTGAGTCAGTGATGCCATCCAGCCATCTCATCCTCTACTGTCCCCTTCTCCTCCTGCCCCCAATCCCTCCCAGCATCAGGGTCTTTTCAGCTCTTCACATCAGGTGGCCAAAGTACTGGAGTTTCAGTTTCAACATCAGTATGTCTAATGAACACCCAGGACTGATCTCCTTTAGGATGGACTGGTTGGATCTCCTTGCAGTCCAAGGGACTCTGAAGAGTCTTCTCCAACACCATAGTTCAAAAACATCAATTCTTTGGCGCTCAGCTTTCTTCACCGTCCAACTCTCACATCCATACATGACCACTGGAAAAACCATAGCCTTGACTAGATGGACCTTTGTTGGCAAAGTAATGTCTCTGCTTTTCAATATGCTATCTAGGTTGGTCATAACTTTCCTTCCAAGGAGTAAGCCTACCTTAATTTCATGGCTTCAATCACCATCTGCAGTGATTTTGGAGCCCCCCAAAATAAAGTCAGCCATTGTTTCCACTGTCTCCCCATCTATTTCCCATGAAGTGATGGGACCAGATGCCATGATCTTAGTTTTCTGAATGTTGAGCTTTAAGCCAACTTTTTCACTCTCCTCTTTCACTTTCATCAAGAGGCTTTTTAGTTCCTCTTCACTTTCTGCCATATGGGTGGTGTCATCTGCATATCTGGCGTTATTGATATTTCTCCTGGCAATCTTGATTCCAGCTTGTGCTTCTTCCAGCCCAGCATTTCTCATGATGTACTGTGCACATTAAGTTAAATAAGCAGGGTGACAATATACAGCCTTGATGTACTCCTTTTCCTATTTGGAACGAGTCTGTTGTTCCATGTCCAGTTCTAACTGTTGCTTCCTGAGCTGCATACAGATTTCTCAAGAGACAGGTCAGATGGTCTGGTATTCCCATCTCTTTAAGAATTTTCCACAGTTTATTGTGATCCACACAGTCAAAGGCTTTGGCATAGTCAATAAAGCAGAAACAGATGTTTTTCTGGAACTCTCTTGCTTTTTTGATGATCCAGTGGATGTTGGCAATTTGATCTCTGGTTCCTCTGCCTTTTCTAAATCCAGCTTGAACATCTGGAAGTTCATGGTTCACGTATTGCTGAAGCTTGGCTTGTAGAATTTTGAGCATTACTTTACTAGCGTGTGAGATGAAAGTGCAACTGTGCGGTAGTTCGAGCATTCTTTGGGATTGCCTTTCTTTGGGACTGGAATGAGAACTGACTTTTTCCAGTCCTGTGGCCACTGCTGAGTTTTCCAAATTTGCTGGTATATTGAGTGCAGCACTTTCACAGCATCATCTTTCAGGATTTGAAATAGCTCAACTGGAATTCCATCCCCTCCACTAGCTTTGTTTGTAGTGATGCTTTCTAAGGCCCACTTGACTCCACATTCCAGGATGTCTGGCTCTAGGTGAGTGATCACACCATCGTGATTATCTGGGTCATGAAGATCTTTTATGTACAGTTCTTCTGTGTATTCTTGCCACCTCTTCTTAATATCTTCTGCTTCTGTTAGGTCCATACCATTTCTGTCCTTTATCGAGCCCACCTTTGCATGAAATGTTCCCTTGGTATCTCTAATTTTCTTGAAGAGATCTCTAGTCTTAGTCTTTCCCATTCTATTGTTTTCCTCTATTTCTTTGTACTGATCGCTGAGGAAGGCTTTCTTATCTTTCCTTGCTATTCTTTGGAACTCTGCATTCAAATGAGAATATCTTTCCTTTTCCTCTTTGCTTTTTGCTTCTCTTCTTTTCACAGCTGTTTATAGGGCCTCCTCAGACAGCCATTTTGCTTTTTTTGCATTTCTTTTCCATGGGGATGGTCTTAATCCCTGTCTCCTGTACAGTGTCACGAACCTCCGTCCATAGTTCATCAGGCACTCTGTCTATCAGATCTATCACTTAAATCTATTTCTCACTTCCACTGTATAATCATAAGGGATTTGATTTAGGTCATACCTGGTCTAGTGGTTTTCCCCTGTTTCTTCAATTTAAGTCTGAATTTGGCAATGAGGAGTTCATGATCTGAGCCACAGTCAGCTCCCAGTCTTGTTTTTGCTGACTGTATAGAGCTTCTCCATTTGGATGCAAAGAATATAATCAATCTGATTTCAGCGTTGACCATCTGTTGATGTCCACATGTAGAGTCTTCTCTTGTGTTGTTGGAAGAGAGTGTTTGCTATGACCTGTGCATTCTCTTGGCAAAACTCTATTAGCCTTTGACCTGCTTCATTCTGCACTACCAGGCCAAATTTGCCTGTTACTCCAGGTGTTTCCTTACTTCCTGCTTTTGCATTCTAGTCCCCTATAATGAAAAGGACGTTTTTTTTTGGGTGTTAGTTCTAAAAGGTCTTGTAGTCTTCATAGAACCGTTCAACTTCAGCTTCTTCAGCATTACTGGTTGGGGCATAGGCTTGGATTACCATGATATTGAATGGTTTGCCTTGGAAACGAACAGAGATCATTCTGTCATTTTTGAGATTGCATCCAAGCACTGCATTTCAGACTCTTTTGTTGACCATGATGGCTACTCCATTTCTTCTAAGGGATTCCTGCCCATAGTAGTAGATATAATGGTCATCTGAGTTAAATTCACCCATTCCAGTCCATCTTAGTTCACTGATTCCTAGAATGTCAACATTCACTCTTGCCATCTCCTGTTTGACCACTTCCAATTTGCCTTGATTCATGGACCTAACATTCCAGGTTCCTATGCAATATTACTCTTTACAGCATTGGACCTTGCTTCTATCACCAGTCACATCCACAACTGGGTATTGTTTTTGCTTTGGCTCCATCCCTTCATTCTTTCTGGAGTTATTTCTCCACTGATCTCCGGTAGCATATTGGGCACCTACCGACCTGGTGAGTTTATCTTTCAGTGTCCTATCATTTTGCCTTCTCATACTGTTCATGGGGTTCTCAAGGCAAGAATATTGAAGTGGTTTGCCATTCCCTTCTCCAGGGTCCACATTCTGTCAGACCTGTCCACCATGACCTGACCGTCTTGGGTGGCCCCACACGGCATGGCTTAGTTTCATTGAGTTAGACAAGGCTGTGGTCCTGTGATCAGATTGGCTAGTTTTCTGTGATTATGGTTTTAGTGTGTCTGCCCTCTGATGCCTCTCGCAACACCTACTGTCTTACTTGGGTTTCTCTTACCTTGGACGTGGGGTATCTCTTCACGGCTGCTCCAGCAAAGCGCAGCCGCTGCTCCTTACCTTGGACGAGGGGTATCTTCTTACAGCCGCCCTGACCTTGAACGTGGAGTAGCTCCTCTCCGCTGCGCTTGTGCGCGGTCCATTGCAGCCACTGCAGTTGTGCGTGGCCCGTCGCAGCAGAATTATTATAAAAGGGAATTATTATCTCCCTTTTACAGTTGGAGAAACTGAGACAGGTAGAACCTCAGGGTTTGCCTAGAGCTGTATCACTAATGAGAGCATGCGGTAATGAATGGTCAAGAAATGTTCCAATGTGGTTCTTCCAACAACATTATTATGTAAACAGTTTATTGTTGACATGGTAATTTCTAGTTTAGGGTACTATTACAATGGAATTAGCTCCATTAAAAAAGCAATAAAAATATGTAAGTACACAAAAATCACACCACAAGTGTTTACTGTGGTTCAATTTTGTACGAGGAAAATTACACCAGTTCTGTCAATGCTTCAAAAAAAAAAAAAAAAAAGGAAAGAAAAGGAGAAAATTAAGGGAAAAAAAGAGATGCCGGGTGATGCCAGAGATTCTTTTTGGACCTGGCCTATGAAAACTTAAGAAGTAGGGGCAAAACTGTTGGAACTCAGGAGATCACTTTCTACTTTAAGAAAGTATACATCCTATTTTACTGAAAAATTAGGGGAAAACATAAATAATTCATTTATTTAGTACATGCAGCTTAAGAAAGCAAATATTTTAAATAAGGAGATCAATTTTAAGTACTCAGATGTTGAATGTATTTAAACTAATTTAATTCTAACCCCCAAAGCCTCTTGAAAAATTTCTCTGTTTATTGTTTTGGCTGTGCTGGGCCGCCTTTACTGCCCGGGCTTTCTCAGTCGCAGCGAATGTGGGCTGCTCTCTAGTTGCTGTGCGTGGCGTCTCACTGCAGTGGCCTCTCCCTGGAGCACGGACTCTAGGGAGCAGCGGCTGCAACAGGAGTGGATCCTGAGCTCTAGGGCACAGGCTCAATCGTTGTGACCTAGTTGCTCCCCAGCACACGGGATCCTCCTGGATCAGGGATCGAACCCGTGTCTCCTGCATTGGCAGGCGAATTCTTTACCCCTGAGCCAACAGGGAAGCCCCTAGCCCATGCAAGTTTGAATGAATTCCCTTCCAGTTTTAAAAGTAAAGACATTTGGGGGCTGATTTCATGCTAAATACAATGGCAATCAACATTTTCACGGTGAAGAAAACTTTACCATCATATAGGTATTAAATTTAGCAGTAGTTTAGCAGGCAGAATTAGAAAACTGTGTCTGTATTAATATCATCATGATTTTTAAATCTTTATGCAAAGAAAGTTGGAGTCAAAGGGATATAGCTGCTATAACTCTTCTTCTACATGGAGAATGATGGCAGTCATAAAACACAAAATAGTATGAAACCATGGAGACTCATTTTGTCTACATTTTTATTTCTGATAGTGACTAAGGGATAGATTAGTCAAATCCATTGTTTCCTGCAATGGCTCTGGCAAACTTAATCCCTCCCTCCATATAAAGACACAGAGAAATATGAAAGGTATAATTTGTCTCATCTTGGGGATGGGAAAGGTGGGAGTAAGTTGAAATTTAAAAAGGCTTATAGGAATTTATCAAGGTTTGCAAATACTATTATGGATATTTGTATGGTTCCCTGGTCCCAAATACATGCCTTATCAGATATCCTAGGGCTTAAAATTTCACCAAAGGATTTATTATTTTGGACTTTAAGTGCCTTGGGTCATTGAGAATCTCTCTGGGAGGAATAACACCCAGTATTGGGCCTGATACACAGTGAATGCCCAATAAATGTTTTTAACAAAAGTTTTATAACCTTCTTATGGGGATTAGTTGACAGCAAAGTGAGAGAAAGTTAGATCCTCAGTTAAGACAAGGGGAAGAAATAGAGAGAGGACCTCTGAAAGTACTCGGTCAGGGCCAGGAGTGAGGATATGGGAGATGAGAGAAGCAAAAACAAGCAAACAAACCCCCCCGCTGTGTTCAGGTTACAGATGCACTGAAGCTTGCCTTTCTCATAAATAATTTGTCAGAGCTTACTTCCTCTTCTTTTTATTCTTTCTCCTTTACTAATTTTCACTTTTATATCCTCCTTTTCCCTTCCTTTTCTTACTCGTCTGTCTAGTCCCCCAAAGGATTTAAAGGTGTACTAGAGGTCAGCTAATTAGAATCGTAGGTATCATGAACATTTGGATAGATAAACTAGAATTATTTTGGGTAAGCATCAATTCAAAGATTTTTTTTCTTGTACAGATTTCTATATTGTTCTTATTCTTAATTCCTATCCTTGCTGCATTTTCAGGATATTTAGGGACAGTAAACACATTTAGAAATAGTGTACATTTTATTTTAATTTGGAGCAGCAAACTTGCCTTACCATCTTTTTATTTTTTTTAGTCTCAAGTAAGCATCAAATAAATCTTTATTGACACCAAAGTATGGTGAGATCACTTCTTAATACTTGAAATAAAAAGACAGCTCAATTTATTTCTAAGGGAAAACTATGCTTTCAAAGTCTCCCTGGGAAGAGTAGACTGTTGATATTATGTAGTGTTGAATGGCATTGGCTTACTTTGAGAAGCATAAGTAGGTTGACATCATCTCTTTAAGCATAATTACTCAAGTGAGATTGTTGCTGATTTGTTGGCATCCAGGGGCGTGTATCTTTGAGTGAGTCTCTTTCTCACTGGCAGACTTTTTTAAAAAACTAATTTTATTTTAACTAAATTTTTGGTTGACTTGCTGTTTTAGTCTCTGGTGTACCGCAAAGCGAATCACTATACATATACACATGTCACAAGAAAAAATTTTTTCTATTTTTAAAAATTTTGTATCTCTGTGAGATGACAAAGTTTCTTTAAACTTATTGTGACCATCATTTCATGATGTATGTAAGTGAAATCATTATGCTGTACACTGCAACCTGTAGAGTGCTGTATGTCAGTCATAAAACTGGAGGAAAATAAAAGTGAAAACAAAGGAAAGGGAAAATTCAGAAAGAAAGAGCCTCAGAGACCTTAAAGAAATGAATAGGTGGTTGACTACAAAAAACAATTAAATTTCTGTATATGTCCAACTATATCATTAGAAAAGTCAAATGACAAATTTGGAGAAAATGTTTTCAATACTAATGACAAAGGGTTATTGTTGCAAACCTTTAATGTGTTGCTACACATTGATTAGCAAAAAGACAAAAAGCCTAATGGAAGAAATAAAGTCAAATGTTTAATAAATACTTTAAAATATAATCACACTTACGATTAATGAATAAAATACATCATAAAGCACTAATGAAATATTTTTCACCAATTATAATTGAAAACATTAAAGAGCTCGATAATATTAATATTCACATATACCTGGAGTGAGCTCATTTAATCTTTAGGAAAGTTATTTGTCAGTAAATTCATATTTTGGGATTATGTACAAGAGAAATATTAATATTTGCCCAACTGCATAAGGAAACATACACAGTTGACCCTTGAACACAGCAGGTTTAAGCTGCACAGGTCCACATATACACAGATTTTTTTTGATAGTAAATACTATACTACTATGCAATCCACCTGTGGCTGAGTCCTCAGATATGGAACTGAGTTTATGGGGGAATCATGTATACAGAAGACTGGCTATATATATGCTAATGCAGATTTTTGACTGCAAGGAGGGTCAGTGCCCCAAACCATAGGTTGTTCAAGGGTCAACTGTATAAGGATGTCTGTAGAGGAAACACCTGGGAAGAAATCCTGAAGTCTATCCATTTAGAGAATTATTGAAAATATTTATTTTAAAAGTCACTCTGTGGAATATTATGCAGATATCAAAACAGAATAAGGTCAACTCAATTATATATATGTGTGTGTATATAATATATATTCATCTGCTAGCATGTCCCAGATACATCTTAAGTGAAATAAAACAAATTGCAGAGTAATATATAAAAGATAATCCAAATTTTAAAAAATGAAGTAAGCAAAAATCAATATGTAGATATATATGTTGGTGAATGCCTTAATGCATACAGAGACAGGTTTGGGAGATTAGATACCACACACAAAACATTGGTAATCTCTTGAGATGGGATCGATTGGGGGATTTTTGTTGTTGTTCAGTCGCTAAGTCATGTCCAACTCTTTGCAGCTCCAGGGATTGCAGCACTCCAGGCTCCTCTGTCCTTCACTATCTCCTGGAGTTTGCTCAAATTTATGTCCATTGAATTGGTGATACTACCTAACCATTTCATCCTCTGCCGCCCCCTTCTCCTTTTGCCTTCAATCTTTCCCAAGATTAGGGTGTTTTCCAATGAGTCGGCTCTTTGCATCAGGTGGCCAAAGTATTGGAGTTTCAGCTTCAGCATCAGTCCTTCCAATGAATATTTAGGTTGATTTCCTTTAGGATTAACTGGTTTGATCTCCTTGCAGTCTATATTGTTTGCTTTTTAGAATGAGCAACTACTACTTTGAATAGAGTAGTAAAAACCAAACAAAATGGATATTTATTCATTGACAAATAGATCATGTAAAACATTTTAAGATGTTAGGCCTCTTAGAAAGTTAGGAACTCCAGGTAAAAGAATAAATGCTACAGGTACTCTAAAGGGGTTTCAGGAACCAAGAGAAGGAAGAGATAATAAAAATCCTATGTATTTTTGACTTCCTATGGACCATAGCTCTAACACTGTTAAATACTAGATAATTAGTTACTGAAAGTGATAGTCACTCAATTCTGTCTGACTCTTTGCCACCCCATGGACTATAGAGTCCATGGAATTCTCCAGGCCAGAATACTGAACTGGGTAGCCTTTTCCTTCTCCAGGGGATCTTCCCAACCCAGGGATTGAACCCAGGTCTCCTGCATTGCAGATGGATTCTTTACCAGCTGAGCCACCAGGGAAGTCCAAAACTAGATAACTAGTTATTCGGTGTTAGTTATTAGATCCTACATCTATGTATTCATGACCAACATGAATTAGTATATATAAAAAAGCAAGAAACAGACAATCAGGAACCTTGAAGACTGACTGTTGATTTATCTAGTGGTGGGGATCTGGAATTACTGGTCCTGAGTCTTCTGTCAAATACAACCTCTGGTTCTTATCCAGCTCAGCAGATATAATATTAAAGCATTCTCTGAATCACAAGAAGTTAACCAAAATAATTATCATGAGACGTTAACAATGAGACGATTGTGATTCAAGAAGTTCTAACTTGCCAGCGTTCAGGTGAGTCAGTGGTAAATTTGGGATGAACCCCAGATGATCTTTTAAATAAAATTCTCTTTCTCCTTCTAAATTTTAGGTACTAAGATTAGCCTTTCGAAGATTATGCCTTTCCCCCCAGCAGGCCATAAATAATGCTGTTTTAAAATAAAAGTGAGTACATGTGATAAGACTCTACTTGCTTGATTTTTAAAATGCCTAAAGATTGTCTCATTACTCATAGTTGTGGTTTTCAGTTTGCTATCTATAGCCAATGTACAAACTGACTAGATTAGCAGAGATTTAAATCTCACAGATATCCTGTTCCTGTTTTTTCCTGCACTGACCTTTTAGAGATAACAGAAATGCAGTATAGGAAACCATATGGATGCTTATCTGAACTCTCTAAATGTGGATGGGTAATTCATTTAGATTCTATGCATGAGCTTAAAATGAACAGCTTATCATGAAGTTTAGGCTCCCTCAAGAAGATCCTAATGGATACCTAGCTACCCTTATATTCATGGAACATTTGACTTTCCCAGTAAATGATCATTTAGAAGAAATGTTTATATTTAAGGGAATATATCTCTTAGAGTGTGTTTGTTCTACTTATATTTCTAGTAAAGGCTCTCATGTGTCTATATCCAGAGGCAGGCATATCACATCAACCATTGGAGGTTGAAAACTAGAATAAAGCTACCATTTGTATGTATTTTGAGTTAGAGTTTTTTTTTTTTTTTAACATGGGTGTTAAAAGAAGTATTTAGGAGCACTGAAGAAATGACTTTAAACTCAGCCCCTTTTTCTTAATTGGAAACAGTTTTGCATGGAAATGTTTACTGGTGCTTGTGGAAATGACTAGAGTCTAGGACAGTCTGCCTGTTTCTATACTGACCATGAGCTAGGAATGGTCCTTACATTTAAAATGATTGAAAAATACTTTTTAAAAGAATATCTTATGACACATGAAAATGATAGGAAATTTAAATTTCAGTATCCATAAATCACATAGACCCATTCATTTGTTTTTGCATTGCCTATGGCTGCTTGGTAAAGAACCTGCCTGCCAATGCAGGAAATGTAAGAGACACAGGTTTGATCCCTGGGTCAGGAAGATCCCCTGGAGGAGGGCATGGCAACCCACTCCAGTATCCTTGCCTGAAGCATCCCATGGACAGAGGAGCCTGGTGGGCTACAGTACACAGGGTCACAAAGAGTTGGACATGACTGAAGTGACTTAGTATGCATAGCATGCATGGCTGCTTTCATGGTATGATGGCGAAGTTGAGTATACATGACAGAGACTATATGTTCCTCAAAGTTTAGAACATTGATGATGTGGTTTTTTACAGAAAAAAATTTGCTGTTCTCTGAATTAGAAAATTCCTTAGTGTATTTGTTCTGAGGACTTGTTTATGTTTTGTTTCTTTTGTGGAAACCTGAATGCCATTAATTGATTCATTTATTCACCCTTTTATTCTTTCATTCAATAAAACCTTTATTGAGAACTGACAATGAACCAGCATTAGGAATAGAGAGATGTGTAGGACAAGTTCTTCATCCTAGAGGAGATTGTATGAAACAATTGCATGTTATTTAGACAGTCATACTAATAATTTTACAAAGAGATACTGACTTGGGCAAAGAACCATAGTAATGTTAGGTTCTCAAAATTATTTCCTCAGAAGAGCTCTGTCTCAAGGTTTGGTGCAATATGTGCAGACTGTGAACTTTTCTCTCTACCCTCTGTGCTAGCATCCAGAACCTCCTTTTCCCTGCCCGCATGGTTACACAAGTTCCCTGCTCTCTGGAACATGAGATGAACACTGTGCTTCCCTATTGTGGCAGTTTAGCGGTCCAGGTTTGTGGTCACGATCACTGAGCACTTCCCATGTGACAATTGCTGTTCTAGGGGCTTTGCTTAAATGATGCCACTTGAAATCTCACCCTCTGCAAGATAGGTGTGATTACCTCCTTGTAAATGAGGAAACAGAATTTCAGAAAGGTCAAGTAAACTGCTAGTAAGTGGCAGAGACAAGGCTTCAAACAAGGTTGCATGTGTCCAAGAAGCAATTCATTCTATGCCCAGCTTCCTATATTTGCCTTGTTTTAAGATAGATTCTCTTCCCGTGGTGCTGTCTTTTGAGGTTACTTTCAAGGTGTCAAATGTTAGCAGTTTTCTAGGCTGTGCCTATGGGATAGCAAATAAATATTTTTCTGGAAATATGCTCTTTCCATGTTTGCGGGTGGCAGTGTCTTTGTACAAGAACGGGTTTCATCCTAAATTCCACTTTTGTTTCCTACTTTTGTTTCTAAAACATTCGTGTTTACTAGGATGAGAAGGATTTTCTAGGCAGTGACTCACTGTAGGTTAGAGCCACATGGTAGGGGGCAGAAGAAACATAGGTTCAGATTTAAACCTTTGAATGAGTGTTTGTCATCATCATTTCACTCTCTTAACCTCAGTTTTCTCATTTGTAAAATCATTCCTGGTGGAATTTGGGATAAGTGTCTGTCTAATTCCCATAGGAATAGTGTCATCTTTAGAATCAGTTTCCCAACCAGTCCTATCAAATGATCTCTTTGGCTGGTAGGATCTCCCAACACTCTCAGAGTTGGGAGGAACAATATAATGGATAATCTTTGAAGACAGATAGACTGAAGTCATGGCTAGCGAGGGATCTGAGGCAAACTGACTTCATTTCCTTGAGTCTCAATTTCCTTATGTATTAATGGGGGAACTCTAGTACTGCCTCACAGGAATAGTAATGTGAAGTGCTTACTATGTGCCAGGAACTGTTTTAAGTACTTTATATGAATTGAATGATTTAATCTTCATAGCTCTATGAGGTCATTACTAATATGAACCCCATTTTGCAGAAATGGAATTTGAGATGGGGAAAATTTTAGGAAGTAGAGAAGTCAGATTAGAATCTTAATGGTCTAGTTCTTGAGCCCAGGTCTTTAATAATTATGCCACAGCTCCCACAGAACTATTTGAGGTATAATTAAGAAAAAATACACAAAGCTGTTAACATCGAGTGGACTGTCAGTAAATGTTGGCTACTCTCCTTTGAAGAGTGTTTTAAACAACGTGACCCACCTTCACATGTATTGAAATCACTTGGAGAGGGGATGGGTTGTCAGAAATGCTGATTCTTGGACTCCAGTCTGCACCCACTGAATTCTGGAACTTCTTCCTTTTAAAAATATGCTTCCTGGCTGATAGTCAATACACCAAAGCTTGGGAGACTCTATCTTAGACTCAATCTAGCCCAGTTTGGTAACAACGCAAAAATCCTTTCATGGCATTGTTGCAATCACTCCCAAGGTCCATGGGAGCCCCTGAGGAGGGCTCACTTCCTCTCTGAAAAGGAAGCCTATC
Organism: Dama dama; assembly: GCF_033118175.1. Classification (NCBI taxonomy): domain Eukaryota; kingdom Metazoa; phylum Chordata; class Mammalia; order Artiodactyla; family Cervidae; genus Dama; species Dama dama. The sequence continues at coordinate 19,166,620 of NC_083683.1, read as the reverse complement.
AGGATTTTTTCAAGACTGTTTATTTGAAACATATTCATTGTAATTGTATTTAAAACACCATCACCTTATTTTCTCTACATCTGACCTATTCAGTCTTCTGAATCATGCAGATGATGGGTGTAGGAAGGGAGCCTATAGGTCTTGGGGATTAGGTATGTTTACAAGTCTGACCAGTGGAACAGCCTCCAGGATCAAAACAGTTCCCTAAGGAGGAGGTCCTTAAGGTGATGTCTATGCCAAAACAGTCACAGGGAACCTGTAAATGGACTAAACTCAGAAATCCAGGAAGGGAGGCAGACAGGTGATAACATCCCCAGGAAGACAATCAAAGCATGCAGAACACACCAAGGATTCAGATGCTGCAATGGGGAATGCGGCTATAGTTTGGTCACAGGGATCAGAGTCCATGAACTTATTGTGAGATCACCAACAATTTTACTTGACACTGAAACAAGTGAGCCATTAAGTCAAGGTTCTTTATGCTTTCCCTTAGTAGAGACTGGATTCGTGTTTTCACATAGTGCAAGTTAGAGATTCTTAATGAATGAACAAAAATGGCACCCCGGGGGCCCTAGCTGTGAAGATCACAAGACAGAGAACAGGGCACATCTCAACCATGAAAACATTCAAAGAAAGCCTTTCCTTCTCCAGCTTAAAAAATTATGATTTTTTTTCCTCTGCCCAGAATTGGAGCATAGAATCCATTTTCTGGAGCTCTTTCCAGTTGGCAGCATCTTCAGATACTTGGGTTTGTCAATGTACCTCTTAAAATGTGGTACTCAGTGCTGAACACAGAGCACTCAGGTGGCATGCCCGTATAGAGTGCAACAGGCCTTCTGTCTCTCTTATTTTATTTGTTACACCATCGGTAATGGCCACGCCAAACTGGTTCCCAATTAGATGGGCTTATGTCATAAATATGCAGAGTACATCATGAGAAACGCTGGGCTGGAAGAAACACAAGCTGGAATCAAGATTACTGGGAGAAATATCAATAACCTCAGATATGCAGATGACACCACCCTTATGTCAGAAAGTGAAGAGGAACTAAAAAGCCTCTTGATGAAAGTGAAAGAGGAGAGTGAAAAAGTTGGCTTAAAGCTCAACATTCAGAAAACTAAGATCGTGGTATCTGATCCCATCACTTCATGGGAAATAGATGGGGAAACAGTGGAAGCAGTGTCAGACTTTATTTTTTTAGGCTCCAAAATCACTGCAGATGGTGATTGAAGCCATGAAATTAAGAGAGGCTTACTCCTTGGAAGGAAAGTTATGACCAACCTAGACAGCATATTAAAAAGCAGAGACATCACTTTGCCAACAAAGGTCCATCTAGTCAAGGCTATGGTTTTTCCAGTAGTCATGTGTGGATGTGAGAGTTGGACTGTGAAGAAAGCTGAGCACCGAAAAATTGATGCTTTTGAACTGTGGTGTTGGAGAAGACTCTTGAGAGTCCCTTGGACTGCAAGGAGATCCAACCAGTCCATCCTGAAGGAGATCAGTCCTGGGTGTTCATTGGAAGGACTGATGCTGAAGCTGAAACTCCAGTACTTTGGCCACCTCATGCGAAGGGTTGACTTATTGGAAAAGACCCTGATTCTGGGAGGGATTGGGGGCAGGAGGAGAAGGGGACGACAGAGGATGAGATGGCTGGATGGCATCACCGACTCGATGGACATGAGTTTGAGTAAACTCTAGGAGTTGGTGATGGACAGGGAGGCCTGGCATGCTGCAATTCATGGGGTCGCAAAGAGTCGGACACGACTGAGCGACTGAACTGAACTGAACTGAATATCATAAATAACTCACTTCTGCTAAGGCAACCTGTACTCACACTAGCTTTTCTAGCCATCAAATCATGCACTTGGCTCATATGAAATTTCTGTCAGTGAAATACCTGACATTCTTTGTCACATAAAATGCTACTAAACTAAGACAAATTTGGCTTGTATTTGTGCAACTGAGTGTTTAAATCCAAGTGCAGGATTTTACATTTATCTCTGCTAAATTGCTTCTTGTTGGTTTTGGCCTAATAGTCATGCCTCTAGAGGTATTTTAAAATTTTATTTCTGTCATACAATATATTTAGCTAAACCTGTCATCCTTGTGCCATTTAAAAATATTACCGAGCTTTCTATATTCATCCAAGTAATTAATAGAAAATATTTAACATTAATAGACTGGTTGCATTTCCCTAGGATCTCCCTTCAAGATGACATTGCTGCACTTGTCAATATTTATGATATTTATGCACTTGTCAATACATTATGACCTGAGGATAAATTATGAACATGGTCTAGTCCCTGGTATCAGGAGGCTCACAGCCTAAGGAAGAAGACTAGCAAATCAATGCTATATGAAGAGGGATATAATAGAAGGATGCAAAAGACATGCTGATAGAATCAGGACTTTGGTAGAACAATCATAGAATGATGAAAATCCATTTGGGATCAAGTAGACATATATAGTTTAGGAACACTTGTCTCAGACTAGTTCCAATGTAATGAATCGTGCTTATTACTCTGATACAACACCCTAAAAGTTGCCACTATTTTATGTTTATCGGCCATCAAGTTGAAGGCCCAGCAATGGTGTGGTGTTGAATGCTACTCTTTATCTTCTCTGGGTGTTCTTTACCAGATAGATAACGACAACCACTAGGTACTTTCTTATGAAGAATATTTTTGACTGTTTTCCTTTTACATAACTTGTCTATGCTCCCTCCATCCCCGATTCTGCCCCATACCCATGACTAAGGTGACTTCACATAATCACAGATGGCAAGTTAGCTGTTTCCATTTACAGTTACAGTTGTGTGTGTGTGTGTGTTTCAAATGCTAGTGGCTCTAGGGTCCCACCCTCCTGTCTTGTTTAGCCTATGTTGGGGTACCACGCCAAAGCTGGTTTTGAGTGCTTCTAATCGGGCCTCCCACACAAAGCAAAATATTTGGAGGAACAGTTAGCTTGCTGCTCCCCACCCACTCAACATCATTCAGGCCAAAAACCTTGCCTCAGGATTCCATGGAAAATACTAGTTATTTTTATATATACAAGTCAGCTCTGAATTAGTTTAGAAACAGATTTTTTTTTTTTTTTTAACTATAAAATAAAGCTAGAGATTTGGAGAACCACCCAGATGGAAACTGAACTAATTCAATATTTGTAACTTGGGCCATTTCTAGACATTCTCATGTGTTAAAAAAAAAAGGAGAGGGGCTGGGCCCCTGTGGATTAAGTGCTGGTATTGGGGAGCTGACTAAGTATAATTTAGTTTCATCTGGCTGCTCATTAAAAAAAATCTTTTTTTTCTCTTTGAGGAAATTGTCTCTAAGCTCTCCCCTCTGGTTTCTGCTTCTGTGGCTGTCTTGTGGGGCATGGTGGATTACGGGTTTGCTTCTGGAGTCAGATGGGCCTGGGTTTGTATCTAATTCCTTTGTAACTGTGTGTCCTGGGTGGGTCATATCTTCCCTATGCCTCAGTTTTCTTAACTGAAATGATGATAGGAGTTTATTGCTCTTTGGACTGTTGGGAGGATTAAATGATATATGAAAATGCTTAGGAAGGCACAGGGTATGAAGAAACTGCTCAGTAAGTGTGAGCTATTTTGTTGTCGATCTTAACATAGTGCTTTGAGGATCTGAATGATGAAGCTGAAAAAATAAAAGTCAAATTATTGGATTCCCATAACTTCAGTACAATAGTTCTAGAATGTTGTCTCAGGGATTTTCTTCTTTGGACTATTGATATGTTGGGTCAGTTAATTTTTGTTTTGTTTTTCCTGTGGGGGTGTTGGTGCCATGCATGCATTATAGAATGTTTAATAGCATTCCTGGTCACTACCCACGAGATGCCAGTTGCATCACCACCCTTAGTTGTACAACTAGAAATGTTTTCTGACATTGCCAAAATTTCCCTTGAGGGACATAACCCCTGGTTGAGAACCACTGTTCTAGGTAAAGAATAATCATTAAGTCACTTTCTTCAGCAGTAGGATCAGATAGTTCATATTGTCTTTCCCAAGAGCTGTGAAATTGAGTTTGGCTTTGGTAGATTTCTATGACGTTTTATTAGGTGTATTCCTTAGAAATGAGATTCATGTTTTCATATTACTGACAAGGTACCTGAGTGAGAGATAGGCACCACTCACTCCAGTGGGCTTCCTGATGTGATTCTGGCGTGGAGAATAGTGGTGCATTGCTTTTGCAGGTTATTTTCACTTGCTACTTTTGATCCAACACTGAATTCTGCTGAAGGAAAGAAAGAATTTTCATTAACAATAAATGCTGTTTTCAATAAATATTTTTAGGACTCATTAAAGGCAAAATAAATGTGCTAATTGGCAAGCGTGGTTCAAAAGGACTTCTCTGCTCTCCAGACACTTTGAACTTTGCCCATTTTTTCTTTGGCAGTGCAGTGGAAAAGTGGATTCTGTGACCCTCTTGATGACGTTTTGTTGGATTCTGAGACATACTGCATTTAGATTTGTGATCTGCAAGAATTCCATTTGTACCTTTTACTTGAGACAATGCCACTGATGATGATTCCAAATGGTCTACTTTTATTCTTTATTTACCTGGCTAATAAAAGCAAATTAAACTGAAAGGCCATTTTAACTTGATTTGGAAAATTTAGTCAATTATTTTATTCTTAGAGTGGTTTTTGTGGAGCAAAAAATGGTGCACATTTTGTCCAGAAACAGTTAATTTTTTTTTTTTTCCTTCCTGAGTCCACATCAGAGATTTTAAAAGAAACTACTATCAAAGGACCCTCTTACCAGGTGAGTGGTAGAAGTAAATAGCATAATAAAGCCCACAGTTATTTTTAAATCATTTGCATTTTGTCTTTATCCTAACCCAAGTTAATAACGTCAATTAATTTAACGAGTTGACACTGTACCACCTTCTAGATGCTGTGATTCTTGGAGGGACGGCCCTCATGAGAATGAAACCAAAGTTGCTGGCGCAACCTTGGGGGAACAATTACGTGGGTTCAGTTACTGTCATGGCCACTTACGTGTCAAGGCTTTTGATAGCCATTTGTAACCAAAACCTTGCATTTAAAAACACTACCACTTTCCTTGGCAGCCATCCTAACCTAATTAGGAACTAACGCAGACTTGTACATTTCTTGTAAACACGTCCATCGACCATAGGATCTAGCCAGGGCTAGGGCATGATTGGAGCTTGATTGAGGGGTTTATCTTTTTCTTCTTTCCTATAATGCTCTCACAGGTCTGGATTATATTCAGCAGAGCTGCTTTTCCTTTTATTCCCCAGTTTTGACATTTTAAATTGATTTACTCTCTTGCTCTCATTCTCTTGCTCTTACTCCTCTTAGACATCGCTTTCTCCCCCCTCATCCTCCTTTGTTTTGCTCTTTTAAAAAATTGTGGCCATTTTGTCATTTAAACACCTACAGAAGAGCTGGTCTGACAGTGAGGAACAAGATTTAATGATGACATCTGGGAAGACTGTATTTTTTAAAATGAGAATTGTGTATTGCAAGTTTGATATTTTTTAAAAAGCTTCTTTAGAGAGAAGGATCACTCTGTTTCCTGGACGGTTCTGCCAAGAGTTTGCCATTAGATGAGCACACAGAATAAGATACCAATTCTGATGTAAGCGGAGATGGTGCTGGAGGTAAACAACCTGCCTGCCAATGCAGGAGACACAAGAGACACGGGTTCAATTCCTGGGTTGGGAACATCCCTGGAGAAGGAAATGGCAACCTGCTCCAGTATTCTTGCCTGGAAAATTTCACAGACAGAGGAGCCTGGCGGGCTACAGTCCACGAGGTAGCAAACAGTTGGGCACAACTGAATTCACAAACACACGTGGTGGTGAAATGGGCACTTACGTGTGCTCAGGGGTATCACCAGTGAGAAGGACATAGTCACCCATCTGGGTTGTAAAAAGTAATAATAGCATGTAGCTAATTTTAAGTGTCCATTAAATGTCACATTGCTCAGTCACTCAGATGTGTCTGACTGCGATGCTGTGGACTGTAGCCTGCCAGGCTCCTCTGTCCATGGGATTTACCAGGCAAGAATACTGGAGTGGGGTGCCATCTTCTCCTCCATGGGATCTTCCCGAGCCAGGGATTGAACCCACATCTCCTGCATCTCCTGCCTTGGCAGGTGGATTCTTTACCACTAGGCCACCTGTTCACATCCTCTGCCACGTACTTGACCTATTTTTCATATAATCTTCACAACAAGTCTGTAGATATGAAAATCATTTTCATCACCATTTTGGGATGAAACTGAATGTCAAGGGAGTTATGTAGCTTTCATATAATCATGCAGCCAGTAAGTCTGATCTCAAAACCTATATTATCAGACACCATCTTTGACAGTCTTCCCATTAATCTGAATGTAATTCTTTTTATAATCCTCTAGAAAAAGAGCATGAAAAATTGTATTGATCAGATAGAGATGAGCAAATATTGTTCCTGGTAAATGTCTACCTGGACCTGGGCTAAGAAAAATCTGTTGGGTAAAGGTATTGTCTGTGCCTTGGATTGCTCCCTGGGTGTACTAACAGGTTTTGGCAAACCTAAGGGGCAATGTGGCTTTTCTTTTAACATTTGTTATACTTCGTCTGCAAAACTCGTTCTCTCAAAGTAGTTCTTCCATCACCTTTGGAAACAGGAAAGTCTGTTCAGTGAGGAAATGAGCATCATGTGCAAGTAACGCCTTTTCCTGTGGCCCTTAGTCTCAGGAATGAGTTTTCAGCTAATTGTAAGCATTAAGTAATAGAGCTAAAATAAGAACGCAGTTACGGAACCTCAAATGGTGAACTAGCTGGTGTTGCTGTTGGCTAGAATAACTTCCAGGTTTGGGCTTTTAAGATGAACATGTTTTATGGATAATTAGTTGTTTAGAGATTTGATGTGAAAGTGATCAATATGGAAAGTTAAAACCAGGCTTTTGTTGCTGTGATATTTATAGGATGAGATGCTCTAGTAGGGATGATTAGGAATCTGGTCCTGAGTGTTGCTTGTGTGGCTTGGGCATACCTGTGGGTACGAGGAATAAGCAGGGTCAAAGGAGAAAGAAAATGCGTAAGAAGAAAGCTAAGAGAACAGAGCAGAAAAGGAAAGGGTGGAAGGGGAAGGGGAACTGGGGAGGAAGGGAGATTGAGGGACTATCAGGAGACCAAAAGAAAGCTGTCTTCATGATGGAAGTAATTAACTCTTGTCTCAGGCAGATGCCAGTGCTGTAGTCCATAGTTTAATTACTCTAAATATTGCTGTGGGAGAATTTTTTTTGGTCACTGAATGACTTCCATGATTGGGTAACCAACCCCTTTTGAAGAATGATTCTTCTATTTTCCTTTTCTCTTCTAAAATTTCAATTAATTGATTTATTTATTGAACTGCATCAGGTCTTATTTCCAGCATGCAGCATCTTTGTTCTGTCATGGGGGACCTTCATTGTGAAGAACGGAGTCTCTAGTTGTGGCGTGTGGGCTCCATAGTTATGCACTGGGCTTAGCTGCTCCTTGGCATGTGGGACCTTGGTAAAGAATCCGCCTGCCTTGTGGGAGACCTGGGTTCCATCCCTGGATTGGGAAGATCCCCTGGAGGAGGGCATGGAACCCGCTCCAGTATTCTTGCCAGGAGAATCCCCATGGACAGAGGAGCCTGGTGGGCTACAGTCCGTGGGGTCTCAGAGAGTCAGACACGACTGAATGACTAAGCGCACACAGCACATGTGGGATCTTAGTTCCCGACCAGGAATCACACCCGTGTCCCCTGCGTTACAAGTCAGATTCTTAACCGTTGGACTGCCAGGGATGTCCTCCTCTTATTAAGTGAAAAAGAAGCACGGTTGTTGGCCCCTTGAGTTTTACACTTCATGATATATCTTGGAGATTGTTTGATCAGAACACTGAAGGCCTTCTCAGCCGTTGTATAAGTGACTTTGTATTCCTTTGGCTATACAAGGTGGTGTATATAATTGGCCCCTGTGTTTTTTCTAACCTTTGTCTTCAAACAGTGCTGCAATTACCAGTATTGTATGTGCCATTCTGTGTTAGCAGGCTTATCTGTTGGATAAATTCCCAGACTCAGGATTACTAAGTTAACAAGTGAATGCCAAATTGATCACTGAGTGTTAGCATCTCGGAACTTCCAACAGCAGCGCATGACTATTCTGTAACCCAATGTGTTAATACTGATGACAATAAACTTTTAATGACCGCTTTCTACTTGTCCTGTTTTGTTTTAAGAGCTTTAAATGTGTCACTGTATTTAATGTACCCTGAGTTAGTTATTATTACCTCTACACATAAGGAAAATGAGACACAGAGAAACAAGTAACTTGAAAATACTGAAGACCTTTCAAACGCCACTGGTCTGACTTTAGCACTTACTTTCTCACTGTCACATCCGCTATTCCACAGAAACTGGGCACTCACCAATGGGTTTTCGTCCCCAAATCCAACAGTTCCTAGTCCTTATCTTTACCTTTTTCAACCTCGTGGTTGCATTCAAGGCAAAGCACTAAGTCTTTGAAGAGCTACTCCTTAATTACCCCTCATTTATGGGTACTTTAGGCCTTTACTACAAGTCAAAAGAGAAGGTAAAACATGTCATTTTCAAAATTATTTAGGAAGAAACTGCCATATGTGAGTTCAGACTTGATGAAAACACCCTTGAATGAAAAATTAAAGTGTCAACAAGAGGTCTCAAAAAGTTTCTATCATTCAATAATGATGTTAGAAAGTTGTAAATGTCTATACTGTAGCTAAGGATTTTAAAATTGAAAATGTATTATCTTAATGGTTTATATAGTTAAAGAAAATTTTCTTTAACTTTCTTAAATATCTATACTTCTTTGTTCATATAATTACTTAAGTAGTATTTATTAGTGTGAGTAAAAATTTTGACACTATACATCAATTTTTTGGCCTGACGTTGAGAATTCAGGATAATAAGTAGAATAATAAATTACATAATCTTTGACCCTGATTTAATCTTAGATAAAAGAGAATATGTGGATAAATACAGCTTACATTGATATTTTTTAAGTTCCATGATGAGGTAGAAGATAGAGGAAAGTATAAAAGCTAGTTCTCAACTAAGCTATATAATTACTGGTAATTAAAAACTGCTCAACATCACTGATCATCAGAGAAATGCAAATTGAAACCACAATGTGATATCACCTCACACCAGTTAGAATGGCTATTATAAAAAAAGATAAGCAATAACAAGTGGTGAGGCTATGGAGAAAAGGGAACACTTATGCCCTGCTGTTGAGGATGAAAACTGATAGAGCTGCTATGGAAAATTGTGTGGCAATTCCTCAAAAAATTAAAAACAGAACTACCAAATGATCCAGCAATCCCACTTCTGGGTACATATCCACAGAAATTAAAATCAGAATCTTGCAGAAATAACTGCAGTCCCATGTTCATTGCAGTGTTACAATAGCCAAGATATAGGAGCAACCTAAGTGTCTGTCAACAGGTGGAATAAATAAAGATACTGTAATGTCACACACACATGCACATGCACAATGGAATTATTCAGCCATAAGAAGGAAATCCTGCTGCTTGGGACAACATGGATGGACTTTGAGGATATTATGCTAAGTAGAATAAGTCAGACAGAGAAAGACTAATGCTGTATAATCTCATTTATATGTATGAGATATAAATTATACCTCAGATATAAGAAAAATCTAAAAAAACCCAAAGTCCTGGAAACAGAGAGTAGAGTGGTATTTACCAGGGCTTATGGGGTGGGAAAAATGGGGAGATATTGTTTAAAGGATACACACTTCTAGTTATAAGATTATCAAGTTTAGGAAACTGATAAACAGGATGGTGATTATAGATAATATTATTGTATGAATATTTCTAAGAGAGTAGATCTTAGATATTCTTATCCCCCCACAAAAAAAGAGAGAGAATGTAACTATGTGATAGAATGGTGTGAAAGTGAAAGTCGCTCAGTTGTGTCCAACTCTTTGCAACCCCATGGACTGTAGCCCACCAGGCTCTTCTGTCCATGGAATTCTCCAGGCAAGAATACTGGAGTGGGTAGCCAATCCCTTCTCCAGGGAATCTTCCTGACCCAGGGATTGAACCCACATCTCTTAAGTCCCCTGAATTGGCAGGCAGTTTCTTTACTGCTAGTGCCACTGAATAATTTATAAATTTATAAATGTAATTTATATTGCAATTTATAAATGTATCAAATAACATTTTGCACACTTTAAACTTATACAATTCTTTGTGTCAGTTGTATCTCAATAAAGTTGGAAAAAACATATATGTATATATATCTTTCTGGGAGAAAAAGCCTAAAAAATTGACTATTATTTTAAGCCAACTGTTCTTTTTCTTTGTTTCTAAGAAGGCAAATGAGCTTCTCTTGATAATGTAAACTATGCTTTACTTAGTTGCTAGAGTGTCTGGCTTCTCAGTTTCACCTCTTGCCTTCTTGATACTCTGCACTTTGGGGTCTGAAAGTCTGTAAACTACTTTCCCCAGATTCCCTTGCTGGTTGCCTTCCTATTAGGTTCTATTAATGGGAGATACTGGCAAGTGATTGGGAATTGGGAAGAGGGAAGGACATGCATTTCTTCCTGGCTTCTGGCAGGTGCCTCTGTCAGTAGAGGTCCCCTGTGGGCTGTGGATTCTTGGTCCATGTGGCTCCAACGGCAGCAGCAGCAGCGGGCATTTGAGGAGGTGCTGGCCCCAGGGGCCCAGTGCAGCATTGGCAGGGGATGGTTTCTCAACAGCCTCAGAGGCCCACGCACTAGGTTCTGGCAAGGCCCTTTCCTCTTTTGCTCCTCTGGTCCCAGTGGACCCCTGCAGTTACTGAGTTTGGAGTGAACTTCTCTCTTGGATACTCCAGCTCTTGTCAAGGTGCTGGTGAGTAGCTCAGTCACTCCTTTCACTGGTATTTCCCTTTCACACGCTCAGGCTGAAATAGCCTGAGGGTGAGCGCACCTTCCTGGTGCCACACTTCTATTTCCATCTAGTCTAGACCGTCCTTCACAAGATGTTACGTGACACAGAGGCTTTCAAATAGATGTTTTCCTTTTTACATTTTCCTTTTACATTCTTGTTGGGAAAGACTGCTAGGAGCTGATCCGGTGACATGACTTACACTTTTAAAAGTTTTTTTTTTTCCTTTCTGTTCAGTTTGCTGCTTCTGACTCATGTAACTTTTCTTTCCTCTAGCTGGAGGTGGGAGGTGGGAACAATGGTCTGAGCTTTGTTTGGTAGGAAATTCTATCTTTCTCACCTCATTGAGCTTTCCCCAAGAAGTCAAAGAGGGTGTCCCCCATAATCACTGCTGCAGCCTCTCTGTCTGATTGCTGCTCTCTGCTTTTGCACCACTGTCCATGAACCTTTGTTTCATTGAGTCACTGATTTGCTCTCACCCTCACTGCCCACTTGCTTTTAACCCTTAGGCATGGTGCTCCCATCCTGCCAGGCTCAGACACAGGCATGGGTGCAGATCGAACACAGTCCGTGGAACCCAACTTCTTTGAAGCTCACTCTGTCCACTTGGCCAGGCTTTTATCTCCACTGGGGCAGTTTTTTTTTTCTTTTCTTTTTTCCAGTGCTCCACTTTCTCTTCCTTCAGTCTGGTTTCTTTAAGGGATTCCTCGTGCCACATAAAGGGACATGTCCAAACCCCAATAGCTGGTCAGATTTAAGTTCTTTCCTGCAGAGCTCCGGGGCCCATGCAGACAAGCATCCCTGGACATTCCACATCAGGAAATAATCGGAACTGCTTGGAGAATATAGGAAGCATCTAGGGGTGGAGTGGTCTGATTCTTCAAGTCATCCTGTAGGACTGTTCTTTATACCTAAGATAACATCAGCTGCTTGAGTTTCTAGATGGATACAGCAATCACTTTGCAAGCAGATAACCCAGAACCCATAAAGCTTTAAAAAATGACAACTATTTGAGTATCAAAATAAGAGTGTTCTTGTGAAACCACATGAATAAAAAATATCAGTGATGGAAAAATTTTAAATCCTAGGCAGTCTTCTGTCTGTGGGCTGTGAAAGAGTTATTGGAGTTGTTGACTTCAAAAATATTCACAACCTAAAAATTGAGTTGTGCTTTATTTGGTGGGAAGTTTTAGGACTTCAAGCCCAGGAGACAGCATCGCAAGTGACCCTGACAGAACTGCTCCAAGCAGACAGGGAATGAGCCAGGTTATATAGAAGTTTTGCAACAAAGGGCACATAGTCTGAACATCAAGAGATTATTATTAATTAAAGAAAACCAGATATCTCAAGTTAGGGAATTTAGCACCTTTCTATGTTTGGAAAGGTGTGAGTCTGGACTCACTGGAATTGTTCCTTTCATATGCATCTCAGCTATCCTGGGCCAGTATCCGGTCTTTTTCTCATATCCTGAGCACTCCCTTGGGGCTCACCATAGGGCGTGTCTGCAGCTTGATGGCTCCCAGGTCCCATGTATTCTCCTTCCTGAGTGCCTTGGGGGCTCACATGGGAGGCCAGCAATGCAGTCACTGATGACTGTGACGTCCTTGTTTCCTGATATGGCAGGAAACACTCCATTTCTCAGGGTCTTTATGACTTACAAATATCTAAAGAAATGGATATAACATGGTTCTCTTCATAATGTTGCGTATTAATCAAGTACTCTTTTGTACCACTAATGTCCTTGAGACTAGTGCTGACCATTGCTCTGTTCTGTAAACTAGATATTGGGATTAATGCAGGGAAGCTCCCTGCTCTCATGGAGCTTCTAGTAGTTTGGGATTTGATTAGATTACATTCTAGGAGCTTTGGGGATGTCCAGAAAAGATGACTTTTGCTAGTATAAAAGCATATATTATACAGCATTGAAACAAGTATACTATCAAGGGTGAAACAGATCACCAGCCCAGGTTGGGTGCATGAGACAAGTGCTCAGGGCTGGTGCACTGGGAAGATCCAGAGGGATGGGATGGAGAGGGAGGCGGGAGCGGGGATCGGGATGGGGAACACATGTAAATCCATGGCTGATTCATGTCAATGTATGGCAAAAACCACTATAATATTGTAAAGTAATTAGTCTCCAACTAATAAAAATAAATGGCAAAAAAATGCATACATTATAAGGGACCACTGTCTGTTTAAGGGCAAGAGGTAAGAAGAATGTTCAGAAAATAGAGGGGGCTGTCAAATGTGAGTGTAAACAAAATGTAATATGAAAAATGCTATGGTAGCATATAAACAAGATATACCTTAGAACAATGGGGATTAATCAGATTTCACAAGAGAGTATGTTTAAGCTTTAAAAACAACCTAATAAATAGTTTCAAGAAACAGCACAAAGCTGGACCAGACTAGAGACTTCCCGAGCTGAGTATCAAGGGGACATCCAGGAGGTAATCATGGGACATCTGAGATATAAGTAAGGAAGCAGATATGGGAGGACCTTTGCCCGTGAGGGTCAGAGGTGAAGGCAATTCATGCACTAGTTATAATATCTGGGGGAAGGGTGGAGGCATGTCTGATATAATAAAATAGCCAGTAGACTAGGTTCATAGCTTGAAAAGCTCTGCTTTCTGGTTTGGCTTTGCATCATTGCAAAACAGAAAGAACAGATTATTCAAATAATTAAAATTCCTACTAAAAGGGAAATAATTGTAACAAAAATCTCAAAGTTTATTATATAAAATTATACAATAATTGGCAGGATAATATATGGTTCCTTTTTCAATTTCCATTTAAGAAAAGGAACAGACTTTAGTCAAGTTGGTTGGGGTTAGAATAGGGCAGGAAAATTTTTTTCAGCTTCAGATTACTCTCAATGTAGTTGTAATAGTAATATGTCTTTCACACACAAAGATGAAACTTTTGAGCCAGCATTAGGAGGGAATATCTTTAGAGGGTTCGCCTAAACACCCCTTCAAAGATGAGGTGGTTGGATTGGTGTCCTGGTCTCACTTGATCACTCAATAGCTAACATGCTACCAAATATGTGTGCAAGGTGATAAGAATATGAAGAGTCATGAGATGTGGCATATATCTCCAACCTTCACAGAAATTAAAATCTTGAGAGAAAGACATAAGAAAAAGCACCACCAGGTAGGATAGCATTAAGGTGTAGACTAAGGTCCTGGATCAGAAACCATCTGCAGTGTCCATCCACAAACCTGAAGCCTTAATTGAAGACTGTGTAAGCAACTGAGGTTAGACATTTCTCCAAACGAGAAATAGGATAATTCACTAAAAATAAACTTCCAAAAAATCAATTTGTTAGAATTGATGAATTATGGAAGATCTTATTTTTTATTTTTGCTACAGCATTTTCAGCTTTTTCTAAGAATTTTTTGTCCAATTTAGGTGGATGCTAATTTCATGCATATTTTACATGCCAGACACCTAATATTTTTCAAATGATTAATGCTTTATCTGTGAATGTGTACTCTTTTCTTCAAAATATCCCGTTTATTGCTGGACTATTTAAGGTTCATCTGTTTTGGGGACATAGGGGTTAATTTTCTTTCAGATCCCTCCTATTCCTCTTGAGTTAAAAAATTGGAAGACCAAATGGGAAAGGGAAACCTATTTGAAGCTGTGAAGCAGACATCACTGAATTGTTTCAGCAATGTTTTATTGTCAGAAAAAGATTCAGAAGATAAATTGGTATGGGCTGCTTGGGGATTATGTTATGGGAATTTTGATTATCAAATAACTAAGAATTACTCCAAGAGGCATATTTGTAGTCATTCCTTGCAAGGGATGAAAGAAGATGATGTAAGCTTTGAGAGTAAAGTAACATGTGATATATTTTGGAAGAAATAGCTGGAAAAAAATAACAAGAACTTCTGACTCGATGTTCCAGAAATACAGTTAAACAGGCCAAGATTTTATTAAAAGAGAAAAAGTGCATATTAGAGAAATGGGAATACAATGTTTCTTGCACGGGTAGAAAGGCACTGTGATGTTCTAAGCTGGCTGAATAAAACAGAAGATGGCAATGGAAATATGAATCGGGGGTGTAGGAACAACCAGATGTAGAAAATTCTTTTCTGGGAGCAGAGAGAAGTTAAATGTTGATAAATGACACTACTGTGAACTTGCTTTAGAAGTGAATATGTGAATACTGAGAAGTTGGCTAACTTCGCACATGATTAGAATATTGGTGATATTGCATTTTTAAAGAACATTTTATTTTATATTGGAGCATAGTTGATTAACAATATTCTATTAGTTTTAGGTATTCAGCAAAGTGATTCAGCTATACATATGCATGTATCTATTATTTTTCCATATAGGTTATTGCAGATTATTGAGCAGAGTTCCCTGTACTATGGAGGTCATTGTTGGTTATCTATTTTAAATATAATAGTGTGTACGTGTCAAGTCGGACAGCGAAAGTTGCATTTAATGAAAAGATAAAAAAATCTTGCTTTGTGGAGGAGTGTATTTATTTTAGGCTTTTAACATTTAAATAGAAAACATAAGATAAAGAGATGAAAAAAATCAGAAGTAACCAATTGATCTTGCCTGTATTTTGTAAAAACAGAGAAAAGATCTCTTTAATGGAAAAAGAAAATATTTTTATTAATTAAAGAGAGAACAGTTATTCAGAGGGATTGGAGAACAGAAGGTATAGGAAAAATTTCCCCAGTTTGATGCTTCAACCTGATTTTTATTTTGTAACCACTAACCTGTTAGAAGGTACAATCTGCTAAACATGCTTTTACTTTTTGATATTATTTTTAGTTGTTAGAAGATCCAAAAGGACATTGCTATAATTCAATACTGCTGGCAACATTGTGTGTGCTCAGTTCTACTCTTTGCAATCCCAGGAACTGCAGTCTGCCAGGTTCCTCTATCCATGGGATTTTCTAGGCAAGAATACTGGAGTGGGTTGCTATTTCCTTCTCCAGGGGAATCTTCCTGACCCAGGGATCCAAACCACATCTCTTGCGTCTCCTACATTGGCAGGCAGATTGTTTACCACTGTGCCACCTGGGAAGCCCCATTATGTTGGGAAATAAATGCCAAGAACTGTATTATACAGAGTAAGACAAGATTCTATGAGAGTAAGATAAGATAGGAAAAAAAGGGATTCTCTCATGGTCCAGTGGTTAACATTTTGCCTTCCAATGCAGTGGGTGTGTGTTCCACCCTTGTCGTGGCCAAAAAGAAAAAAACAAAAAACCAAAAACAGAAGCAATATTGTAATAAATTCAATAAAGACTTTAAAAATAGTTCACATCAAAAAAAAAAAAAAAAGAAAGAAAGATAAGAAGAGAGGAATAATGACAGACACCTTAACTATGTTCAGAAGAGAACAATGAAAGTAGTGATGTGCTATAGAAAGTGCTCTGGCTGAGGCACAACCATCAGAGAAAGGTTTCATAGAGGATTTGCAGAGAATAATGAGTCAAGTCCTGTCTTATACACACTGATATCCCCATGTGTCCTGGTCCAGCAGACAGTAGACAGTTTAAGCATCTTTGTATATAGAGAGAAGATGCCATGATCATTTGTCTTCTAATTCTCTTCCCTTTAATTGGGTCCTTTCATCCCCTTCAACATCATGTGGGACCCCGGGTCAGTCGGTCACACACTCTGTAACCATGTGGATAACAACGTTGGCTGACATCCAGCAGGCAAGAAAGGCAAACCCATGTTAGGAATACGTGTTGATTTCAGTCAAGATAAATCACTGCATTTTCCAGGGTGAGAGGAGTCTAGTGTAATCAACTAGGCACCAAGTTGGTCTGGAGAACTGGTGCCAAATTGGTGGCTCAGCATTTGTCTCTGTTGCTGGCAGGTTTGGACTTGCATCAGAAGCAAAGCTTACAGCAGTCCCCGTGAGAGGGAGCCGGTGCAGCGGGACTTGGCCTCCTCCGCATCGCAGGGCAGTCCCGCGCACGTGCGCCTTGCGCTGAGACTGGCGTGGTTAAGGGCAGAGGCTGCTGACGGGCCGGCAGTCACTCCGTCTACTGCTCTGTCATCTTCTCCGATGGGTAAAGTGCAGTGCTTTTCCCCATTCCGGTAAGTGCACACCTCTTACCAAACCTCTGTGTCTTCCATATTACTATTTATTCTTTATGCCGTATTTATTCTTGACTCCAGCCCTTCTCTTTCCACACAAAGTGGATGACCAGGTGGATTGCTTAAAACCCTATCTATTGGGAGGCTTTCTCTCCCCACTTCCTTTCAGGGCTGCTCTGAATTGGGCAATAGAGAAGCAATTACCCATTTTGGGCTTATACTTTCATATGGAGTTGACCAGGCTGCCAAGCGTGGCCATTTTCCTCCTCCAAATAAGCTTGGCCATTAGTTGATCATAATGGACTGCTCACGGAGCCACAGGTAAGAGCTGGAAGAGAGGTACTGGTGGGACGGTGGTACATAACACAAGGGACTGGGGTGGCTGCTGGGTGTCTTGTTAAGACCTGATGCCAAATGTACCATTTGCGTCTTATGGGATGCTGCTGGGCCCACCTCACCTTATGATTTGGTAGGTCTGATAGAAAACTTGTGATGGACATCCATGTCTCAGATAGTCTGTCACATGTTTTCTGTGAGAGAAGAATCTCTTAATTCACTGAAGTCTCTGTAGTTGGGTCTCATCAGCAGCTGAATATAATTTCTAACAGACACAAAACTTTATATTTCACAATGCAACCCTGAAACTGTGCTGTGTAAGCTACTGTCAGTCCTGGACTTTGCCACCAGTGGCGATAAAATCAGCAGCTAGCACCAGAATGTAGACCGGTTCCTTTACTAAACACACTGTTCAATTCAGCTGACTTTTTCTTTTGGTTGCAAAATGTTCTCAATGAAGAGAGAAGGCTGATTTATATTCTGGTGTAAGATCTTTATCTCATAATGTAGCAAAAAGTTCGTACATTGACACCTCAAGCAACATAAATCTAAGGCATACATCCCAAAGTGTAATTTTGAGATGGATGTACTAGGGGATAGGAAAAATTCTTTGGTTTAATTGTTGATTCCCTTTTGAAATTTAAACCTGTCATTATTGACTGGGGCTATTAAGAAATCTTCTTTTAAAGAACCCTCTAACTACCTCACTGTCCTACTCTTGGAAGCATATAGTGAAAAATTATTAAACAGGATTTGTTTTCACTGACTTTTGTGATCACAGCAGTATCTGACATTTTGTTTACTTGAAAGCAAATAGAAATCTTTCATTGTATGCTTCTTAATATGCCATTTGTCTGACATCAAAGTTTGCATACTGCAAAGCAATTGTTTTACATGTAGATTTGGCTTCAGTTTCAGAGTGGAGATTGAATTGCATGGTTTGCCAATGCATGTGGTAAGCGCTGAATATGTAGTAGCTATTATTCTTATTTGAACTTGGGTTAGTTGATCACTATTCAACCCCTATTCCCTAGATCCTACTGTGTTTATCAGAATGTATTCTGTATGAATGGCAATAAATAGACAGAGCTGTGTAAACCTTTCAGGGCAAAATTACTTAGCTAAGCCCCAACCTGAACTGCTAACTTCTATCTTTATCTGTAGAAAATCAAGGCATAAACACCAATAGCTACTCGCTGCTCTAATCTCATAACTCTTTAAACTTTCTAGTGAGGTTAAAATGATCTATTTCAAGATCATGTTATTCTTGGGAAGAACTTTATTCTGACTGTATGCACAGCTTTTCTTACCATATGAATCCAGTTGACATGAATTCCGTTAGAAATTCTGTGGTAGAAAATATTTCCTCCCTGCTAAATGATTGAATGGTACAATTCTCATTAATTTTTTAGTCTAAGGAGGTCAGCTTTATGGATATGGCAAGGATATATGTTTTTTTAACTACAGAACTTAATTTCCCTAGCTTGCCTTTCCTGGAAATGTACTCTGTGAAGAAGTTCTAGGACTGGTCAAGTAGAAGACATTTTTAACTAAGTCTTCTGCAAATCAGTGGAGGATGTTCGTATAAAGTTGGACAATAGCTAGAATTTCCACTTTTGAAGAAAAATGGTTTGTGACAACTGGGCATGACCAGGATAGCATTTTAAATTCCTATAGGATTAGAAAGGGAATAAAGTAAGGACCAAATACTCTCAACAATGATAGAACCTGCAAAAAGGAAGAGAAAGAGATGAGATCCAGCTGGAAGAGAGGTGAATCTGGCATACTTTTTAATAGTGCGTTATTTCACTCTCCAAAGTGCTTTGATTTGGACATTTAATTATATGGTCTCTCTACTTGTGGCTTCTGAGCATTCTGCCTGATCACAGTGTTCTTTTTCTAATTGGCCAGTGCCCTCTACCTACTCCAGTGTTCTTGCCTGGAGAATCTCTGTGGACAGAGGAACCTGAAGGGCTACAGTCCATGGGGTTGCAAAGTCAGACACAATGGAACAACTAAGTTCAGCACAGCGTGCCATAGTGAAAGTGAAGTTGCTCAGTTGTGTCCAACTCTTTGCTACCCCCATGGGCTGTAGCCTACCAAGCTCCTCCATCCATGGAATTTTCCAGGCAAGAGTGCTGGAGTGGGTTGTCATTTCCTTCTCCAGGGGATCTTCCCGACCCAGGGATCGAACCCAGATCTCCCGCACTGCAGGCAGACGCTTTACCATCTGAACCACCAGGGAAGCCCAATACCAGTTGTTAAATATTTTTAGTATCAGATATGCGATTAGATTTGACATACACTGCCACGTGTAAACCAGATAGCTAGTGGAAAGCTTCTGCATAGCACAGGAAGTTCAGCTTGGTGCTCTGTGATGACCTAGAGGGGTGGGATGAGGGTGGTGGTGGGAGGGCGCTCCAAGAGGGAGGGGATATATGTATACATGTAGCGGATTCACTTTGTTGTACAGCAGAAACTATCATTATAAAGCAATTATACTCCAATAAAACAATAGGTAAAAAATATGACAGAATGAAAGGTGTAACCTGGCACCATCCCAAGCAAACTGGGATGTATAGTCACTCTGGTCATAAATATAAGACTCTACTGAATAAAATGAAAAATTTGGCTTGGAGTCTTTTTCAAATCTCTAACATTGTTTGTATCTGTTGAGCATATTTAGTCTTAAGAATATTTGATACATTTATCTAAAACTGGTTTCTAGAGCACATTTCTAAGAGAAGCCTGCCTACAGGAATGCCTGCAGGAAGAGTGACAACGTTTAGGCTCTGTGCGTGCCTGAGGCAGGCACATAGATTTACATGTAGCTATAGCTACAGATAGAAACACAGATTCATAGCTATAGACATAAACAGAGATGCAAAACTATCATCATATATGGGAGTGTTTACTATTAGCCAGGCTTTTTCAGCTTTACAAATGATGAAGTTGAGGTCAATTCAGAAAGGCAGGTGATGTGTGCACGGGAACATAACCTGTTCTAACAACTGGTATGTGAGGAGATGGGAGCTTCTACTCTTCCACGTCATGTAAAAGCATCTCTCACCACCAAACAACTCCCTTATTGCTGACATTTTGCTTCCTTGCTTAGGGTCTGGTAGATCAGGAGACAGACAGATCAATCTACCTCTTATAATTGCATATAAAATTTGCTGTGACACAGGTGGAGAGAACTAAGTCATACGGGTAAGGGGAAACTTCCTGCAGGGGGACAGCTCCAGGTGAATTTCTAAATTAGTCAATTGGTTAGACTGCCTCAAGTCTTCGTGGCGGCACGTGGAATCTTGGTTGTGTTATGTGAGTGCTTTCATTGTGGCACACAGACTCTGGTTGTGGCTCTTGGGCTCAGTAGTTGTGGTGCATGGTCTTGGTTGCTCGAGGCATGTGGGATCTTAGTTCCTTGACCAGGAATCGAACCTGCATCCCATGCATTGCAAGGCGAGTTCTAAACCACTGGACCACCAGGGAAGTCCCTCCAGGTGAATTTTGGAGGATGGGTAGGAAAACAGAGGGATCTGTGTGTGCATAGACACTAGCCCAAAGGCCTAGTCATGTTTGGGGAATGATAATGAGTATTGGAGGTGGAGGGGTGGATTTTGTGCTCAATTGATTAAGGTGACAGCATCCTGTACACCTTCAGAAAGCATTTCAAAAGGCTTCCATTATCCTCAATGGTGAAAAATTGAAAGCATTTCCCCTAAAGTCAGGAACAAGACAAGGGTGCCCACTCTCACTACTACTATTCAACATAGTTTTGCAAGTGTTCACCATAGCAATCAGAGCAGAAAAAGAAATAAAAGGAATCCAGATAAGAAAGGAAGAAGTGAAACTCTTACTGTTTGTAGATGACATGATCCTCTACATAGAAAACCCTAAAAACTCTACCAGAAAATTACTAGAGCTAATCAATGAATATAGTAAAGTTGCAGGATATAAAATTAACACACAGAAATCCCTTGCATTCCTATTCACTAACAATGAGAAAACAGAAAGAGAAATTAAGGAAACACTACCATTCACCATTGCAACAAAAAGAATAAAATACTTAGTATGTCTACCTAAAGAAACAAAAGACCTATACATAGAAAACTATAAAACACTGATGAAAGAAATAAAAGAGGACACCAATAGATGGAGAAATATACCGTGTTCCTGGATTGGAAGAATCAATATTTTAAAAATGAGTATACTACCCAAAGCAATCTATAGATTCAATGCAATCCCTATCAAGCTACCAACGGTGGTCTTCACACAACTAGAACAAATAATTTCACAATTTGTATGGAAATACAAAAAACCTTGAATAGCCAAAGCAATCTTGAGAATGAAGAAGGGAACTGGAGGAATCAACCTGCCTGACTTCAGGCTCTACTACAAAGCCACAGTCATCAAGACAGTATGGTACTGACACAAAGACAGAAATATAGATCAATGGAACAAAACAGAAAGCCCAGAGATAAATCCATGTATCCATGGACACCTTATCTTTGACAAAGAATGCAAGGATATACAATGGAAAAAAGACAACCTCTTTAACAAGTGGTGCTGGGAAAACTGGTCAACCACTTGTAAAAGAATGAAACTAGAACACTTTCTAACACCATACACGAAAATAAACTCAAAATGGATTAAAGATCTAAATGTAAGACCAGAAACTATAAGACTCCTAGAGGAGAACATAGGCAAAACACTCTCTGACATAAATCACAGCAGGATCCTTTATGACCCACCTCCCAGAATAATGGAAATAAAAGCAAAACTAAACAAATGGGACCTAATGAAACTTAAAAGCTTTTGCACAACAAAGGAAACTATAAGCAAGGTGAAAAGACAGCCTTCAGAATGGGAGAAAATGATAGCAAATGAAACAACAGACAAAGGATTAATCTCAAAAATATACAAGCAACTCCTACAGCTCAATTCCATAAAAATAAATGACCCAATCAAAAAATGGGCCAAAGAACTAAACAGACATTTCTCCAAAGAAGACATACAGATGGCTTACAAACACATGAAAAGATGCTCAACATCACTCATTATCAGAGAAATGCAAATCAAAACCACAATGAGGTACCATTACACACCAGTCAGGATGGCTGCTATCCAAAAGTCTACAAGCAATAAATGCTGGAGAGGGTGTGGAGAAAAGGGAACCCTCTTACACTGTTGGTGGGAATGCAAGCTAGTACAGCCACTATGGAAAACAGTATGGAGGTTTCTTAAAAAGCTGGAAATAGAACTGCCATATGACCCAGCAATCCCACTGGGTGGGATATACACATATCCCATACACATATACACATACACACTGAGGAAACTAGATCTGAAAGAGACACGTGCACCCCAGTGTTCATCACAGCACTGTTTATAATAGCCAGGACATGGAAGCAACCTAGATGCCCATCAGCAGACGAATAGATAAGGAAACTGTGGTACATATACACAATGGAATATTACTCAGCCATTAAAAAGAATTCATTTGAATCAGTTCTAATGAGATGGATGAAACTGGAGCCCATTATACAGAGTGAAGTAAGCCAGAAAGATAAAGACCAATACAATATATTAACGTATATATATGGAATTTAAAAAGATGGTAATGATAACCCTATATGCAAGACAGAAAAAGAGACACAGATGTACAGAACAGACTTTTGGACTCTGTGGGAGAAGGCGAGGGTGGGATGTTCTGAGAGAATAGCATTGAAACAAGTATACTATCAAGGGTGAAACAGATCACCAGCCCAAGTTGGATGCATGAGACAAGTGCTCAGGGCTGGTGCACTGGGAAGACCCAGAGGGATTGGGTAGAGAAGGAGTTGGGAGGGGGGATCGGGATGGGGAACACATGTAAATCCATGGCTGATTCATGTCAATGTATGGCAAAAACCACTACAATATTCAATATTGTAAATTAATTAGCCTCCAAATAATAAAAATAAATGGAAAAAAAAAAAAAGACTTCCGGTGTAGTAACAATGTGATTTATTTGCACTTTCTGGCAGAGGAGTGGCAGACAGGTTAGTCAGAGGCCACCTGAGTGGCAGAGAAATCAGTTAATAATTATAAGAATTTAGATGAAACATTATGGTTTTGAAAAACTATCCCTCTTCCTGTTCCTTATTTCTAAAGTACTGTGACTCATAAGTAAAGAATGAAAAGGGCAAAAGAGTGAACAAGAGCTGCCTAAGGATCTAGGTTGTTACATGGAGGGAAATGCTTGGGAGCTTCAAAGGAGAGGAGGAGGTCAAGCAAATGGAAGATGAGAGAAAGGAAGGGAGGGAGAGGAAAAAAGAAGGGAGGCAAGGATGAAGAGGAGAGAGGAGGAGAGGAGGGGAGACAGAGACAGAGAGAGAGAGAATGAGAGAGAGAGAGAGAGAGAGAGAGAGAGAGAGAGTTAGTTTCCTTTCTGTGGCTTATTTCTCATCTGTGCTGTATTTTTTGTTTCCCTTGCCCAACTCTGCCCTTGCAACTACTCTCAATAATTTTTCTTTGCTTCCTTCTCCTAAATATAACTACCTCAGTTTATCTGTATTCTTAAAAAGAGGATACTGCAGTAAGGCGAGTGAAACCAGACCAAAGGAGTCTTTGCTAAGTTATGGACTTGTTGATTAGTTCTTACCTTCTTTACCTCTTATATTTGGGACCCTCTTTGTGGACTTCCCTGGTGCCTCAGACAGTAAAGAATCTGCCTGCAATGCGGGAGACTTGGGTTCCATCCATGGGTTAGGAAGATCCCCTAGAGAAGGGAATGGCTACCCACTCCAGTATTCTTGCCTGGAGAATTCCATTGACAGAGGAGCCTGATGGGCTTCAGTCTGTGGGGTCTCAAAGAGTTAGACACGACTGAGCAACTAACTTTCACTTTTGTCACTGAATAAGGTGG
Organism: Dama dama; assembly: GCF_033118175.1. NCBI lineage: Eukaryota > Metazoa > Chordata > Mammalia > Artiodactyla > Cervidae > Dama > Dama dama. The sequence continues at coordinate 19,142,371 of NC_083683.1, read as the reverse complement.
TGAGTGATGTTGAGGCAAAGGAAGACCCATTTCATCTGAAGAATGTTCAATCATTAATGGTTTATTTAAACCCATACACTTATAACTGATTCAGTGTCATGTACATGAAGCAATTCACACTGAACCATTTTAAAACCACTTTTGCCCTTCCCTATGCTTTCTGAATCATCTTCCTTCTTGCCTCATTGCTACGTAATACTTCCTTTCTGACTCTCATTACTTGGGATTTTATCTTTCTATCACATTCCTAACTTTGCTCCCTGTTTAATGTAATGAAAGCTGCCACCTGTACATTAGCTGGGATGTTCTCTTTAGCTCAGGATGGAAGAATCCTCTTTTTAAAAAGCTTTTACCCTAAATGTAGTAAAAATCTAATGTTTTCATATTTAGGTTGAAGTTAATGAAAATAAATAGATGAAGTAAAGAAGAAAGAAAGAAGAAAGAAAGATAGAAGATTAAAAAGAAAAAAAAAAAAAAAAAAGACTGCAGAAAGTGACCAGGAAATAGAGCAACTTTGTTTGTACATTTGCGTCTGTCTTTTTCCAACAGAGATACTGGAATTGCTCCATGTGGTTCGATTTATTCTATTAATAAAATCTGATGATTTAAGACATTAGAAATAGGCAATGGAAAAATAATGTATTTTCCAAGCCAAACCAAACCCACCCCTTTGCTCTTATTTCTTGAGGTTGGCCCCCTAAAGACATTACTTTTGCTAACTGCTAGTATTACAGAAACCATGAAAACCTCAGGTTAAAAAAAAAGAGCCCTAATGATTTTAAATGAAACAAAATGAAAATTTGAGAATTTAATCTCTTTTTGAATTATTATTGGGTATAGACTACTTTGTTTCCAACATTTCCTCTTATTATACATTTAGGATAACATTCACTGGATCAAAAAAAAAATCTAATTTAAGTGTTGGAAAGATTGATCTAAACAAAAGATTTTAGGAATAAAGGCAGAAAATAAGCACACCCCTTCATCTAAGTTTTGGACTCAAAAGACCCTATCACAAGGTAGAAATAATGTATGAGAGAATTTTTCATTCTGGACACACACTCTCAGTATAAGATTCTTCTCTAGGAAGTTTCTAAGGAATAGAAATATTCATAAAAAATCTTATGAAAGTACAGTATAACTAACAATTTAGTCCTACTCAGGCATTTAGAAGGTAAATGTTATCCATTTCCATATATTTAAAACTTTTAGCCAAAAATATTTTAGCCATTTAACTTTACAGCATACAGAAAAAAATACATATAAAAGTGAAAAATGTGCTTTGCAATGAATCTGCCACTGATATGATACAAGTGTGAGATTACATGGTCCATGCTGGAGACAGGGGAGACTGGCTACTGGGTGGATGCCAGGGGTATCTGTGACGCTACTTGGCCTCAGGTGTTCCCAATCTGGCAGCCAGGGATCTGGCAAATCCAGGCCAGGAAGGTAGAAAACAGAACAGATTTTACTTTCAATTATGGGATTGAGAGGGAACAGGACAAAGAACACACACTTGATTTGCTGTCAAATATTTTATTTCAAAGCCAAACACTAAATTGTAGCATAGAATTAGATTGCTTTTAAAGACATTTTTTCCCATTTTTTTTTCTTATTTGCTTATTCTGAACGTCACTGTGGCGTTTTATGATGGTGTCGTGTAAGGAGTACTAAATTCAAAGACAAAAAAACCTAACCAGATGTGGCTACATTACTGTCAGCTAGTTACTCAAACACACAAAGTCTCTGTTTCCTTGTCTAGAGAATAACCTGATTGGCTTAGATGATTATAAATTATATTCAGTGACCCTTCAGTAGATCTGGCTTGCAGGTGTACTTTCAGCCTTTGAAATATGATAAGATGTGTTAACTGGTAACCAATATTAAAAAATCAGGACATTTCACTAAAATATAGATTTCTAAGCTTCTCTTGAAAAATTGGAGGTCTGGTAAGCAGGATCCAGAGTGTTATGGACAAAAATCTGCTGGTACTGAGTGTGTCAGAACCCTCTGATCTAATTGGGAATGTTTCTTTAGGTTGTCCCATTGTCAGTCCCTGGACCCATTCAATATACTGATTTTATTCACTTTACCCCTCTGACCTTTTTCTGACATTTTAGTTTTCCATCCCTGGTCTAGAGCAACAGTTTACAGATGTGTCTTACAGGGCCCTGGTCATTAAAGGACCCTCATGAGGGATCAAGAGGCAGGGAACAGGGGTCTAACACCTCACCACCTTTAATCAAAGCTCAGTTTTTATTTGTTTTATATATTAGGATCTAAATATCACCTCTGAGGCACAGTCTTTTAGCTAATCCTTTCAAGTATCTTCTGTCCATTTTTCGTAGTAACTGAATTCTAGATAGGCATGTGAATATTAAGATTAAACACTATAATTCCCAGCATCCTTTGCATCTAGGAATGGTCATTTGACTAATTTCTGGCCAATGGGACAGGAGCAGAGTAATGTGTACAAAATTCAGATTATACCTGAAATAGGAATTTGATGATGAGCAATCAAGGGTCAGGCAAATTTGGCCTAGGAGTACAGAACGAAGCAGGGCAAAGGCTAACATAGTTTTTCCAAGAGAATGCACTGGTCATAGCAGACACCCTCTTCCAACAACACTCTTAAGAGAAGACTCTACACATGAACATCACCAGATGGTCAATACCAAAATCAGGTTGATTATATTCTTTGCAGTCAAAGATGGAGAAACTCTATACAGTCAGCAAAAACAAGACGAGGAGCTGACTGTGGCCCAAATCATGAACTCCTTATAGCCAAATTCAGAGTTAAATTGAAGAAAGTAGGGAAAACCAATAGACTATTCAAGTATGACCTAAATCAAATCCCTTATGATTATATAGTGGAAGTGAGAAATAGATTCAAGGGATTAGATCTGTTAGACAGAGTGCCTGAAGAACTATGGACAGAGGTTTGTGACATTGTACAGGAGGCAGTGATCAAGACCATCCCACAGAAAAAGAAATGCAAAAAGGAAAAACAAGTGTCTAAGGAGGCCTTACAAATAGTTGAGAAAAGAAGAGAAACGAAAGGCAAAGGAGAAAAGGAAAGATTTTCTCATTTGAATGCAGAGTTCCAAAGAATAGCAAGGAGAGATAAGAAAGCCTTCCTCAGTGACCAGTGCAAAGATAGAGAGGAAAACAATAGAATGGGAAAGACTAGAGATCTCTTCAAGAAAATTAGCAATATGAAGGGAACGTTTCATGCAAAGATGGGCACAATAAAGGACAGAAATGGTATGGACCTAACGGAAGCAGAAGATGTTAAGGAGAGGTGGCAAGAATACACAGAAGAACTGTACATAAAAGATCTTCATGACCCAGATAATCACAATGGTGTGGTCACTCACCTAGAACCAGACAACCTGGACTGCGAAGTCAAGTGGGCCTTAGGAAGCATCGCTATGAACAAAGCTAGCGGATGTGATGGAATTCCAGCTGAGCTATTTCAAATCCTAAAAGATGATGCTGTGAAAATGCTGCACTTAATGTGCCAGCAAATTTGGAAAACTCAGCAGTGGTCACAGGACTGGAAAAGTTCAGTTTCCATTTCAATCCCAAAGAAAGGCAATGCCAAAGAATGCTCAAACTACCATACAATCATACTCATTTCACATGTTAGCAAAGTAATGTTCAAAATTCTCCAAGCCAGGCTTCAGCAATACATGAACCGTGAACTTCCAGATGTTCAAGCTAGTTTTAGAAAAGGCAGAAGAACCAGAGATCAAATTGCCAACATCGGCTGGATCATCAAAAAAGCAAGAGAGTTCCAGAAAAACATCTACTTCTGCTTTATTGACTAGGCCAAAGCCTTTGACTATGTGGATCACAATAAACTGTGGAAAATTCTGAAGGAGATGGGAATACCAGACCACCTGACCTGCCTCTTGAGAAATCTGTATGCAGGTCAAGAACTGGACATGGAACAACACACTGGTTCCAAATTGGGAAAGGAGTAGGTCAAGGCTGTATATTGTCACCCTGTTTATTTAACTTATAAGCAGAGTACATCATGAGAAACACTGGGCTGGAGGAAGCACAAGCTGGAATCAAGATTGCTGGGAGAAATATCAATAACCTCAGATATGCAGATGATATCACCCTTATGGCAGAAAGCAAAGAAGAAGTAAAGAGCCTCTTGATGAAAGTGGAAGAGGAGAGTGAAAAAGCTGACTTAAAACTCAACAGTCAGAAAACTGAGATCATGGCATCCGGTCCCATCAGTTCTTGGCAAATAGATGGGGAAACAATGGATACAGTGGCAGAGTTTATTTCTTTTTGGCTCCAGAATCACTACAGATGGTGATTGCAGCCATGAAATTAAAAGACGTTTGCTCCTTGGAAGAAAAGTTATGATCAACCTAGACAGCATATTAAAAAGCAGAGACATGATTTTGCCAACAGAAGTCCATCTAGTCAAAGCTTTGGTTTTTCTAGTAGTCATGTGTGGATGTGAGAGTTGGACTATAAAGAAAGCTGAGTGCTGAAGAATTGATGCTTTTGAACTGTGGTGTTGGAGAAGACTCTTGAGAGTCCCTTGGACAGTAAGGAGATCAAACCAGTTCATCCTAAAGGAAATCAACCTTGAATATTCATTGGAAGGACTGATCCTGAAGCTGAAACTCCAACAGTTTGGTCACCTGATGTGAAGCACTGACATATTTGAGAAGACCCTGATGCTGGCAAAGATCGATGGCGGGAGGAGAAGGAGACGACGGAGGATGAGATGGTTGGATGGCATCACCCACTGGATGGACATGAGCTTGAGCAAGTTCCTGGAGTTGGTGATGGACAGGGAGGTCTGGCATGCTGCGGTCCATGGGGTCGCAAAGAGTCAGACATGACTGAGCGACTGAACTGAACTGAACTGAATCAAGGGCCATGTGAACAAAGACATCACACTGATTAAGGTAGAGCAGTATGATGAAGAATGTGAAGAATCCTGGGTCCCTAAATACTTTACAGAGCAGAGTCTCCTAGCACTTTGCCTGCTTCAGCAGGGTTGTATTGGAGAAAAATTAACTTCCATCTTGTTTGAGACAACATTAACTTGGGTCTCTATTACACACATGTAAAGCTGTATCTGTATTAAAGCAACCTCTTACGTTTTTCAAGCTCCAAAACTCTCTGATTATTTTACCCCTGGTTGATTTGAAATTGAATATATTTGAGTAATTTTGACTTAATGAAGACAAATCATTGTTTTAAACTTTTGAAATTACTTTCTTGAATCCTTTTTTTTAACTGAGTGAAAGTTGAACTTATTTTCATTCATTCACATAGTTATGTTTGTATGAAATTGTTATGCAAAAATGCCAATGATCTAATAAATATTTACCAGGGAATATATGTTCTGTTTCCTTCTAGATGATCAAGTATTATGAACACCCTTGGCAGTTCCATTTCATCAGTAGAGTCAAATGATGTGGATTTGCTCTGATTTAGCTATGTAGATGGCTAGAATAGAAAAAGATAAAGTTACTGAACTGCCCAAGAGAGGTCTTTGAGGTAGGCTTTTTCAGGCTCAATTTAAAATCTAGTGATGATGGTCCCTAAAACTTGGATTGCTATAGCTGTTGTCATAAATAAGCAGAGGATTTCATTTTTCAAAGTCTGGGGAAACAGAAATTTTCTATGGCAATGAACTTTATTTTATTTTTAAATAACATATTTGAGTGGAGATTACTGGTGTAGTCATCATTTTGAATCCATGTAGCTACCTCACAAAACTTATGGATTGTTCAAAACAAGAAAAAAATCCAAGACAAACCAACCTTGGATGTCATTCAAGTGATGCCTTGGAAGTGATGTTTTAAGTAATAGCATGCATCACCCTTTCTGCACCCAAACCTGATATGTAATATTCAGAAGATCCGGGGAAATATTCAAATCCTAATATTTGGAACTAAAAGCAGCAATCAATAGAGATGATTAAGTTAAAGCTGGTTCTGATAAGACTTGTATGTTGGGACAGGTATGTCCTTGATGTTGGAAAGTAAAATTCTTTCTTCATGTTTATGGGATTTGAAGTGATATAAGCATCTCACATCAACTAACTATTCCTTGAGCATAAACAAATTCTTTTTGACAAGTAGACCATCATAAAGACTTTCAGGAGACGTGGATCCCTGGGTTTGAAAGATCCCCTGGAGGAGGAAATAGCAAACCACTCCACTATTCTTGCATGGAGAATCTCATGGACAGAGGAGCCTGGAAGGCTGCAGTCATGGGACATGACAGAGTGACTAAACAACAGCAAGCAAGAAAGGTATAGCTAATATGCATTAATGATTTAATTCAGTTTTCAAATGTCCTTAGTTTGTTCACTGAAAAATTTGGCTTAATAAAGTACAAGGGACCAGTCTCATAACAGCTGGGCGGAGGAAAACATTCTACTTTTAAGGTTAATTTGGGTCTTAACATGTATAGAATCAAATGAGAAATCTGTTTTCTATGTGTTTTAGATCAGATATTTGTAGCTAGGTGTTGGTTTTAAGGCCTTAAATAATTTCTTTGTGCCCAGTGGCCAGAAGGGCACATTTGGTTCTTTTTCTTTGGTTGAATTCTTTGGCTGAACTCAGAACTGAGTATGTACTCTCAAGACTTAATGAAGAAAATATTAATATTTCTTCCTAATTTGCTGAATCAGAAGATAAGAGGTGGAAAATCAATTCTTTCAGGAAACTTTATGAGTAGACGCTGGGTCCTTTGATTCTATTTGGATAAATATGCTTAAATGTGAAATCTCCTTCCTTATAGAACAAGTGAACTTAGGAGCCATTTGGTCTTGGAAATTTATGTTATCTATGCTAACATCTTACAAATTTTATTATATCTCTATATGTATGGATATAAAAGAGAAGGGGCTTTCTTATACTAAAATAACAGTGATTTGCATTCTGATTTATTGCTTGTTTTATAACTTTGGTAAGTCTTTTTGCTTCTCTATGCCTCAGTTTCCTCACCAAAACAGTGGAGATACATGCTTTCCTAAGTGTTTCCCAGGCTGTTGGCATGAGAAACACATGGTCATTTCATATCAAAAAAACCCATCAAACTTCTTTGGAGATCCAGTGGTTAAAACTTCAGGCTTCCACAGCAGGAGGCATGGGTTTAATTCCTGGTCGGGAAACTAAGATCCCACATGCCACCACACAGCCTAAATAAATAAATAGAAATAGGACAAAAATGAACCATACATTTAAAAAAATACCATCAAATAACATTGAACATTGAAATAGATCCTTCACTATAAAATAGGATGCTCTGTTCTGAGTGTAAGTAAATATTACCTGTGGCAGCCAGAAAAAAGAGACTCTCAGAGCTCCTGTTGCAGATGGTCTCAGCTGCCACATTCTAAATTCACCACTGCTGTGATGCAAGGGCCACACTTCCCATGGGCTATTTCAAGTCTGTGACTGAACATTGTAGGATTACTAGGACAGGGGCATTCCTGGAAAAGAAAGGACTCTCTGGTGGAAGACTTTGTCTCAAGGACTTCCCAGCAACCTTGCTGAACTTCCTTCAGGTTGCACTGCAGTCTCACATGGCATAGTGGTAAATAATCTGCCTGTCAATGTAGAAGATGCAAGAGACCTGGGTTTGACCCCTGGGCTGGGAAGATCCCCTGGAGTAGGAAATGGCAACCCACTCCAGTATTCTTGCCTGGGAAATCCCATGGACAGACAAGCCTAGCAGGCTACAGTCCATGGGGTTGCAAAAGAGTCGGACACAACTGAGCACACACACACACAACTGAGATGCTTCTTACAAACCTCACATCCTTCCCTCTTTCCTTCACAGGGGTCAGATTTGCATCCTGGTCTGACAGTTCTCTGAGCCTCCCTGGAGCCCTATGTCATTTTCCTTTGTAGATATTTCCTCTGTTTGACCTTCTGTATAATGAATCCCATCTTGACATCTGCTTTTACACAATACCTTTTTGAAGGACGATCCCTTTGAATACACATTGTGAGATTTTCCTATGGTTTTGTAATTTGGTAGCTAAGTTTCCTATCAATTTGTATTATCCTTTTACAAAGGCATAAGCAATAGCCTATTTAAAACCATATAACAATACACATATTTTCAACTGTTAAATATTTTCTTTAAGAATTATAAGAATGGTTTGTCAGGAACACATCTGATGCCTTTTATGATATTTCAAAAGAGTATATTTTGAATATATTTCAAAAGTTATATTGAGTAACTATCTTTTTAAGAATAATAAGGATAATATGCAAAGGAAACATACATACATGATATAGTTTTGAGTCATTGTGACTATTTCTTTCTCTTATTCCTCCCAGAACACCCATCAAAATAGCAAAGGCAAAGCCAATGGAAAGTATCTTTATTTCTTTTTAACGAAGATATAATTCTTAGACCAGCTCACATGAACAAGTAAAGTAGAAATTTAAGGCTAATTCAGGCACGAGTTTTGTTTTCACTGAATTGGCAGAATAAATAATTATTCTGCTTAATTATTCTGTTTAACTGCTAGTTAAACAAAATATCATTAGCCCTTTCTTATGCACAGTTTTTGTGTAGTTAGTCATACTTTACTTAAAATTTTATATATTTTTTACTTATATCATCTCATTTTTCTATTGTTTCTTAATCATTCTCAAAAAAATTGTATATAATAGTCTAACTAGAGTTTACATTGCCTTACGTAGTCCGTTTTACTGAGTACTTAAATTCTAATTTTTTGCTGCTGAAAATAATTCTGCTTTATGTAGTTTTATATATCTCTCATATTTATAGTTGTTTAGGAAGGATGTACCCATTAAAATTACATATTAACTAATTTGTTTCAAAAACATTTCGATCAGTTTATACCTCCCACAGAAATTGTATGAGATTATTCCTCTCATCACATGCTTGCTAAGATGCTAGCTTTAGAAAACAAAATCTCCCAATCATTTCACATGGAAAAGAGGATATTTCACAGAACTGTGGTTAAATAGTTCCCCATATGGTTATTAGTGAGTCCTGTTTACATTTTTTTTGTGAACTATTACACATTTATATATTGGACACTTTCCTTATTTGTATGTCTTTAGCTAATAAAGAAATTACCCTTTATCTGTGATATTGACATCAAATATTTTTTTTCCATTTATTTTTATTAGTTGGAGGCTAATTAATTTACAATATTGTAGTGGTTTTTGCCATACGTTGACATGAATCAGCCATGGATTTACATGTGTTCCCCATCCCGATCCCCCCTCCCACCTCCCTCTCCACCCGATCCCTCTGGGTCTTCCCAGTGCACCAGGCCCGAGCACTTGTCTCATGCATCCAACCTGGGCTGGTGATCTGTTTCACCCTTGATAATATACATGTTTCGATGCTGTTCTCTGGAAACATCCCACCCTCGCCTTCTCCCACAGAGTCCAAAAGTCTGTTCTGTACATCTGTGACATCAAATATTTCCCCTCAATTGGTTGTATCTTCTTTTCTATTTCTTTGTGTTTCATGTTCCTCATTCTTAATGCTCAAATAGCATCTATCTAGCACTTATATTTTGTTAGTCTCAGTACTGGGAGCTGAGGATTCAACTTTAAACAAAGACAGACACAGTCTGTACTCTCTTGTAGCTTCTACAGTATTTCAGGAGAAACAGAAAATTAAACAAGCAGTTATCAAAAACATATGATATGTGCTAGATTATGGAACTAAGTGGGCTTCCCAGAGAACAAGCAATTGTAGTTGGATAAAGTGGTGGGATGGAAGAATGGAGCCAGCAGATGAGACTGGAAAAGGCAGAAGAAGGCAAAGTTGGAAGGATTTAGGCATCTTAAAGAGTTTGGTTTTTATTACAAGGACTATGGGAGGTAATTTAATGGTTGTTTAGTAGATAAGAAACATGATAATGCTTATTTTAGAAAGATCATTCTGGCTGCTGTGTGGAGAATGGCTAAAAGTAGAGCAGACCTAGTGGAATAATACAGGTAAGGGCCAATGATGGCCTGGATGGGCTTTGTATGAGTGGACAATCCCAGAAATATTTAGGGGATAGGATCCAAAGGTCCTGGGGGTGAGATGTAGGCAGCAAAGGGAGATCTTCAGGCTTCTGACTTGAGTAGCTAGAGTGAGGGTGCCATTTGTTTAAGTAAAAACAAGTTGGCAGGAAGGAATCAGCTATAGATTTTTAAAAGCCATATGTAATAACATTCTTGGAAATCTGTTACAATGCATTGCCATCTTAAAGTAAATTTTTGTATTTCTTTTGGCCTTAGTTGAATAGAGGTTTGCTTTGAGAGAATTTTTAGCCATTCTAAATAACAAGAATTTAGGTTATCTATTGAGATTCCCCAGATGGATGAGAGACTGTTGGGTCTAATTATGCAATTCTAACAATCATAATTCTAAATTGAGGTCCAAGATTTAGTTGATGGGAGCTTCCCTGGTGGTCCAGTGGTTAAGAGTCTGCTTGCCAATGCAGGGGACACTGGTTTGATCCCTGGTCCTGAAAGATTCCACCTGCTGCGGAGCAGCTAAGCCCATGTGCCACAACTACTGAACCCATGTACCATGGAGCTTGTACTCTGTGGCAAGATAACGCACTGCAGCGAGAAGCCTGTGCACCGCTAGGAAGAGTAGCCCCCGCTTGCTGCAACTAGAGAAAACCCATGTGCAGCAATGAAGACCCAGTGCAGCCAAAAATAAATAAATAAATATATTTTTAAAAAGTTAGCTCTAAAAAATGATTTCATTGATAATCATAACAAAGATGTTTTAAAAATACCCAATTATTTGTTATCTCCAAGGGATACACATAAATAGATCACATAGAGGTGATTTTAAAATGCTGAAAGTTTGGAACATCTTTACTATCTTTTACACATGCGACCCCTAACAGATGAATGAGTTTATGGTCTAGTTTCACACATCTTTAGAAGTAGATGCAAAAAAATATGTGTGTGCATAAGATGTCAGTCTCTTTGTTGGAGGGGAGTAAGTTTCTTTCTTGGAGGAGATGATTCTCTCCGTTTTTTTGAAGGGGAAAAGTAAGTGCAGCAAGCAAAGAACCTGGGCAATCCTGAAAAGTATGGTAAACAAAATAAGATATAAAAGATCTTGGCAAAAGGTTCTGGAAAACAAAACTTTTATTATAGTTATATAGACTAGTGTCTTTTGGACTCACTGACAAGAACTAAAAATTTTGTTTGCTAAACAGTAGTTGAGAACGTTTCTTGTACTTTATAACTTTCTTAATGGATCATTTGGAAACTAAATAAATTCCTATTGGGAGTATCATGTTCTCAGGTACACGAGACCCTGGAGCATAATGTATGCTTCTGAAACTGGTTGTGATAGCTTTAAACATCAACAGTGTTAAACTAGCTTGATTGTTTCTCTCTCTCTGTCTCTCCATAATCATGTAGCCTTGTAGAATGCTGTTATGGTTTAATTTAGTGTCCCACAAATGTCCTCATTAATAATAATTTAATATTCCTTGGATTTAATTTTCAGTCTGCTTTCATAAAAGCAAACAAATGGCTTTGGAAAGGGCATAGCGTATGCCAGTGAATGTGGATGACTGGCTAGGTTCTTATTGCCTAACTGCAGCCCACAATGAAATATTTCTCAAAAAAAATTATTTGGTCTATCCTGTCAAAACTAGAAAAGACTCACATAAAAGCATTTTGTTTTCCATCATATGAACAGCCCAAATGGCTGTCTGGCTAAAGTAATTATGTGACTAGTAAGTCTAATTTGAAGGCTGCATGGTCAACCCAGAAATCACATTTCTTAAAGACAGGAAATTAAGAGTTGTATTTATTAACCTGATTTTATAATATATATTATATGCATTTATATAATGCACTATACATGAGTATCTATTCATATTATATATATTATATATTAACTAATTTTTCTGAACACTAAGGTTCTTTGAACTGAAGCTCCTAGTTTGCATTTTGTTGAACTCTAAAATAATGCAACAATGGGTTTTCTTAGTCTTTTCAGTTTAGCTCAACTAAATAGGCAATGGGCAGTAAGCCACAGGTAATCCATTCTGCAGCGTGTAGTGAGGTCTTCTAACAAGGTACAAAATGGGCTTCTGATATTTAGAAGAACAAAATTTGTCCTTAGTTTTTCCCTAGTGATAAGGCATGAATAGCACCATAATTTCTTGAGCCAAATGACTTGGTTCAATATGATTCAAAGATTGGGGTGGGGTGGAGTGGTGGGGAGGAACCTTGGTTCATGTACAATAGGCGCCTGTTGATTTAGTTTTTAATTTAGCAATGCCACTGATTTTAATCATTCTTGGAATTTTGCAACCTTCGCATTACTTTAGTTCTTAAACTGAGAACAGCACACTTGACCTTTCGGGAAGTGATGGAAAACTCATGATAGAATCTAATCTCACGAATATTGGAATCAGAATAGAGATAGTGTCATTGATGAATTTTTAAGTTTGTGTTTGCATTCAAGCAGTTTTCTTCCCCACTTTTATGTATATGTGTTCCTAATAAAGCGAACTGTGAAATCTGTGGAGAGGGAGCTTTTTGCACTTAAGGTAGTTTAGATAGGGAACAGGCATGTTGTGTAGAAATGCAAACTCAAAAGGATTGTTTGTGCACTTGAGCACTTATGAGTCAAAGACAGGAAAGACAGAAATCTTTTTATTAGTGAATTATGGATCCCAAGAGAAAGGATCTTTGAAGTGGTGTGGTGGTTTAGTTGCTAAATTGTGTCCAACTCTTTGCAACCCCACAGACTGTAGCCCACCAGGCTCCTCTGTCTTTGGGATTCTTCAGGCAAGAATATTGGAGTGGGGTGCCATTTCCTTCTCCAAGGCTAAACCACCAACAAGAATTGTGAATCCCAAGATAAAGTATCTTTGGGGTATATGAAGAAAGACAAAAAAGTTTCTCTCCCTATTTCTGGATTAGCAAAACAAAATTTAAATCTGTGGTACATATACACCATGGAATATTACTCAGCCGTTAAAAAGAACTCATTTGAATCAGTCCTAATGAGATGGATGAAACTGGAGCCCCTTATACAGAGTGAAGTAAGCCAGAAAGATGAAGAACATTACAGCATACTAACACATATATATGGAATTTAGAAGGATGGTAACGATGACCCTATATGCAAAACAGAAAAAGAGACACAGAAATACAGAACAGACTTTTGAACTCTGTGGGAGAATGTGAGGGTGGGATATTTCAAAAGAACAGCATGTATACTATCTATGGTGAAACAGATCACCAGCCCAGGTGGGATGCATGAGACAAGTGCTCGGGCCTGGTGCACTGGGAAGACCCAGAGGAATCAGGTGGAGAGGGAGGTGGGAGCGGGGATCGGGATGGGGAATACATGTAAATCTATGGCTGATTCATATCAATGTATGACAAAACCCACTGAAATGTTGTGAAGTAATCAGCCTCCAACTAATAAAAAAAAAAAAAAAAAGAAAAGAAAAAAAAAATTTAAATCACATGACATTTAATTTTGACACTGTTTCACATTGTCTTCTATAGAAAGACAATATAGAATTTCCTGCGGTCTAACCTCAGTCATTAGTATTGATATTTCTGTGTTACCCTCAATGCTCCACTGCAACATGCTATTAACATTTCCTCCCTCCCCTCACCTCACCAAGGCTCCATATGCCATGGTCATTTCAGTCAAAACCCCCAGTTCTGAGTACAATTCACCCAGCCAATGATTAAGAGGAAAGCAACTGGGTCGAGAAAATCATTCTAAAACATAATTGGAAAACAGTCACATAACCTTCAAAATGGTATTTGTATTTTAAAAAGAAGATGCTTTTCTAACCTAACTGAATCTAGGATCTCGGACTGAATCTAAATTTCCTCATTTTGATGAGGAAAATAGGATCAGCTCCCCTAAGCTGGTTTTATTTTTTCTTCACTTTTTCCCCGTAATGTATTTAAAAGCCACGGATTTATTTTTCATAATGGTTTCCAAAGCAATAAGAGTGGGGGATTCTGATTCAGAAGGTAGGACACAAGTGGAATAGTCATTTCTACGTATGGTTGGAATATATGGTATATGTTGTATGTATGACAACTGTCTGATCACAACAGAGTAAAGGGGAAAGCTGTTTACTGAATCAGAAATTCCTTAATAAGGTTTAAATTTAATTGATTTTTTACATAAGTATTTTATATACTTGCACGTGCATGCTCAGTCACTCAGAATGTCTGACTCTTTGCAACCCCATGGACAGTAGCCCATCAGGCTCCTCTGTCCATAGACTTTTCCGGGCAAGCACACTGGAGTGGGTTTCCATTTCCTACTCCACGGAATCTTCCTGACCCAGGGATCAAAACTGCATTTCCTGCATTGGCAGGCAGATTCTTTACCACTGCACCACCTGGGAAGCCTATTTTATATACTACAGCATGCTTATAAAATAATAAGCATAAATCTCAACATAAAAGCTGACTTTTTACATGTGCAATTCATCCTTCACATTTCAGTGGGGGAGAGGGTGCTATGGTTCCTTCTTCTACCTCTTTTCTACTTTGTTGAAAGCTGGATCGTGTTTTTAAAGTTACTTTGAGTGATCTGGATGTAATGTTATGTCACATCCCAAGAGCCTCAAGTCAGTAAATAGTACCTTGAGATTGAACAATTAGTTAAACAGCAATGGAGCATTCCAACCCTGACACCAACTTCGGTTGTACATGGAGGCAGTGAAACAACTCAACCTTGTTTATACAAACTAGGCTCCAAAAAGAAATACTGGAAATCAAGAGATATGGCAGATGGTTATAGAAGAATTGGCTAGAAACTATGTTTCCCTCTATAAAACTTCCCACAATAAGCAGGTTTTTCTTGGCTGGGAGAAGCAGACTTTGTAGGCAGTAGCACCCAAAGCTGTTCAGTAATGATAATGGGAAAATCACAAGGTTCAAATTCATTTTAAAAGGTTTTCTGGGAGTGTTTAAGATTTTTCTTAAACACTAACATTTTTCCTCCTAATGAAACACATGAAAAACAAGAAAATGAAATGTATACACAGTTCCCTATATGATAGCCTTATTCATAGGACATGTAGGAAGTAAACTGTTTCCCACCAAAATTATTTTTCTTTTGGCTTCCTCAGGGCTGGAAAATCCACTATTAAAGATTTATAGTTTTGGCTTAAGCTTTTTGGTTATTCTTGTTGTCTTCTTTAAAAGACTAAATGCAATCTAAGTGGGAAAATTTGTGAAGAATCATAGCTTTAGGGAGCAAATCTAAATTCATTTGTTCATGAAGTCAGCAAAAAGCTATTGAACACCTCCTTGTGTGTCGGGCATACCAGTAGCACTGAAGATGGAAGAATGAAGTAAGGCTTCTGCCCTTGGTACGGGTAGTTGTTTAATTCTTAGCTTGAGCTGCACTGCAATTATGTATTTCCAGTGTCAGGGATATGAACTTTCTTTTGGCCCATTCGGGGTTTCCCAGGTGGCTCAGTGGTAAATAAAAAAAAATCTGCCTGCAATTCAGGAAATGCAGGAGTGCAGATTTGAGCCCTGGGTTGGGAAGGTCCCCTGGAGGAGGAAATGGCAACCCACTCTAATATTCTTGCCTGGAGAATCCCATAAACAGAGAAGCCTGGAACACTTACAGTCCATGGGGTCACAAAGAGTCAGACACGACTTGAGAGACTGAAAAATTCAATAACGATTTGGTCCATCAGTCCCTCTAGCTTAGTTTATCTGAGATGAAACAGAGTCTTTTCTTGCCAGTTGGCCAAACTTTCTGCCATACTTTCCGCCTTTCTCAATTTCATCCTTTCCCAGGCAATGGAACTTTTCCTGACAACTCAACTCCACACAAATCTTTCCCTTCTCAAATTTCCACTGCGTTAAACTCAAAATCACACAGATTAGCACTCAGCTGTTCTCTAATTATTCAATGCATGATCAATTTGCTCCCCAGCTATGTTATAAAATGCTTAAAGGCGACGATTTCTTTTATATCCTCTAAACCTGAGGTTCTTCAAATGGAGACCTCATGACAAAACCACCCAGATGAATGTGATTAAGCTAAAGTTTGAGAATCTTTGCTCCAGACCATTGTGTCTCAAATTTTAATGTGTTTAAAAAAAATCATTTGGAAAATATGTCTAAATGCAGATTCATATTTAGTTGGTCTGAGATTCTGCCTTTCTAACAGGTTCACAGATAATGCTGATGTTCTAGGGGAAAGTCTGAAGATCAAAGAGAGAAAGCTTATTATCCCACATACAGAGTTTGGGCCATGAGGAGATGTCTAACAAATATTTAGAGATTTCAATCAAAGTTACCCTAGTGTGAATTACTTTATACAACTGATTGAATAAATGCATCCACAACTGAGAGAAAATAGCATTAAAAAGGACAAGGAGAGCAAAGGAAGATAAAATTTATTTATGTAACAGTTTTACTGGGAGACTTACTTGAATCCCAGATTTGAAATTTTGTCGTCTCATCTTGTTTTCTGATTTCCTGTATATCTTTTTTTCCTAAGTATCCCTGTACTCATAAAGAAATATATTAATCTTATCTTTGAAGTATTTACAGAATTTACAAAATGCCAGTCACATTATTTAACACAAGCTTGTTAAATTGAGTTCCCTTAAGCAGACACTTCCTTTTAAGTACAGGAAAGTTACCTTTCTCTGATAATTTCAAAAGCATAACTGTAAAAATTAGAATTTCTACAGTTTGTATTCTTGAAACAACTGAAAATGTTCTACGCTGCCTTTAGCAGAATGTGGTAGGTGAATGAATGGCTAATGGAAGAGAAGAAGATATGTATCTTGAAAGAAAGAACCTTAGGCTTAAACATTTATCATTAAATCTTTTCACAGTAAAAAGAATGAAATAATGAATTTCTGGCCCTGATGAATTTTGTATTAAACCCTGACAACAGTATTGTTTTCCTGCTCTTTCAGAACAATACTTAGCACAAAACACTATCATGCCTGGTACATGGTGCACTCACCAGCCAGTTGAAAGCAATTAAACAGTTTGGACAAAGTTGATTTTTATACATTCCATGCACATTGAAAAAACAAGTTCAAATAAACCTCATACAAGACTTAAATTTAGTAATGAATAGGTTTTATATTTCATGAGACTCGAGTACAGGCAAGTAACACCTACAGCATGTTACTCTACATCTGTGGCAAAGTTGGAATAAGTAGTTATTTAAATGATCCACTCTGCCAAGATCCATCAATGTTATGACTTTCTTTGAAATTATGGCAAAACAATGTTTTTCTTACAATTTTTTTTTAATCATGAAGAGGAGAAAAGGACAAAAGTAACACGAATTCCCTTCAGTGACTCAGATTTGTGGAAGCTGCTCCAGTATTTTCACCTCTGACTGCAGTGGGATTGTTCACAAGGGCACAGATGAACGTTCAGTTCAAGAACCAGCTGTATTATTCAGAGAAAAAAAAAATAAGTGGACTAACTTACACCCCATGTTAAACCAGAATTGAATGCTTTTAAAAGCATTTTAAAAGGGTTTTAAAGCATCTGGAAAATCTCTTTAATACTGTCCCTTCTTTTGGTCCTATCTTTTCACTTATTTCTATCCAAGATGTGAGGGGGGGAAAAAGGCTGAAATGTCATGAGAAAGTTATATTCAGCTGAAATTTATGTAAGAAGAACCAATGCTTTTTTCTACTCGACTTCCATTCCAATGTCGCATACTTAAGCGCTGGTCTTCTAAGGGTGCCAGCATTCCCCTGAACCAAAATAAGCAAACATCCGAGTACTTTGAATTCTCTTCCTCAAAATTATGTTTCATTATCCTGGGATCTTGACAGAATAAAAGAACACTGCTGAATTCTGAAAGGTTTTCACATTTATCTGGATATGCAGTAACCTGGAGGAATTTATCCACTGGATTTACCATTTTCCATTTGAATCCTACCCTGCAAAATTCCTGACAAATCTGAATTCTCCTCTGTAAAAAGAAGAGGCCATTGAAGGAAATGTTCCTCTTATTTCCCCAGAAGCCCCCATTCCACAGCCTAGTCCAGGAGTCTCAGGAGACTTAGTCAAGGGTATTCTGTTACAAGACATTGTCCTCCCTGACATGGTCACATTGTTGGAAATCACTTTGAATGAAGGCATTGAAGGCCTCCATGAAAACAAGTTTTACTGCTTTTGTATGTAAGAGACCCCAAATGACTTGAGACTGGAGAACTTTCCCCTTTGACCTTTACGAGTCTTTGCATCGACATTCTCACCCCACAACTGTTCCTTCCCATCCCCTTTTACATGTGACTTTCACCCCTAATTCATCCTCTTCACCTCACTTAGTGAAATACAGGCTGCCCAGACAATGACTCTCATTCCACAAGAACAATCCCTCTATGCCCATTTCCGAAACTAGCTGGACTTCAGCCAACCCCTATTCTGCTAAGTTGAGCTGAACTTCGGCCAACTCTCTCCTGCTAAAACCACGGAAAATTTTCCACCATCCTTCTCCAAATAGAATGCTCCTCTGGAGCCTTCCTTAAGAGCCTTTCCTAATGGCTGTCTAGTTGGTTTCATCTATAATTTTGCTGCTGAGTTTCAGGAAGGATAGGCCCCTTTGCTGATCTGCCAGGCCCATTCACAGAGGAGTAAGTCCTCCCATGGACCACACCAGTGTCCAGTTCTCTTGGTCTTGAAGCACTGCTTAAGCCTTTATTCTTTGTTTATCTTTGGTATACCTCTCTTGGTTTGATTTATTCTGCTCACAGAGGTTTTTGCAGTTATGGTAGAGCCATAGTGCTAAGGAGGTTTCATTAGTTTGTTTAGGCCACTTGAATATAGGTTTAACATTATAAAGCCAATAGCACTGAACATTTGGAAGTAGTTTGGAACTTCAGTGAATGAAAAGATTCAAAGATTCCAAATATTCAATGGTCAGCAAGTTTTTAACTCATGTGAAGAGGTCTCTTAAAGACCAAAAAAAAAAAACAAAAAACAAAAGTCCTCTAAAAGACAGTAAAGTTATGAAATTAAATCTCTTAAGGACTCCTTAGGAAAAGCTAATAAAAATGTGGAGGACCTCAAAATCATAGCTAAGCTCACTTTTTCCACTTCTGCTCCATCTTTAAATTGACTCTTCTCCTGGTCCCCCAACTTCTTCCTTTCCCTGATCTGTTCCTCCTCCTCCTCTTGCACCTTCCCTTAACCCCCTTCTCCTCTACTACCCATTTCTAAATATAGTCTTCTCAGTGGAGAATGTCCCCTCACAATATCTTTTAGTGTAGATGGAAATCATTCTTCAGTTTTAAATCTTGGTTAAAACAGATTTTCATAATTTAGCAAAGGACTTTCTGATTCTTCCTAGGGAAGAAACAGCAGTTAGTTGAAGATTTTAAACATTGTCCTAGGAATTTATAGTCTGGTCTTCCCTGATCTCTATAAATTAGTTCATCTCTTTGTGGGAAACCAGAGGTGGTAGAAATTCATTTGAAAAAGAGGACAGATTGATTACTGAAATGATACAAGAAACGGGACAAAATTTAACTATAGTTAATTTTTTTATAAAAAGTATAAAAGTAGGATAAGATCTCTTAGCAGCTATTCCTGAGGTCTTTCTGTCAAAATTCATTCATCAAAAATCCAGTTATGTAAGGCGGTAGAAAACAGATCCATCCTTGATTTCAGAAACAGCTTAACTACCCTATTCTAGAATATTCTTTTCTCCATAGTGATGAAGATATCACAACTGCCTTAACTACCTTCTTTGCTGATAGTCTTAAACCTCAAGTGACAGATTTAGTTAGGAAATGGAATATGAGATAGTATACACTGCTTTCTCTGAATTATAAGGGCTCAGTGAGCCCTTTGAAGATACTTTGACTCAGAAAAACAAAATTACAGATCAAATTAATAACTTTTTGGATAAGCCATTAGAGAAATCCAGGAACAAAAACATCTCTATAGCTAGTCTAGACAAAGATACCTGTGGATACTATAAAGATAAAGAATATTAAAAAGCCCTTGCTCTGCCTTAACTTGAAAGACAGAATCTAAAGTGACAAAGAACCAACTTTGTTTAACAGAGTGACTTGTCTTTGAGTAAGTAGATCCTCTGGTTTTCTAAAATTGCCCTTAAAACACAAAGATGAAATTACCATGCAATTGTGAAAAAAAACTAGGATCTTTCTTTTTTCATACTAGACCTACACTTCCTACTATAAACCCATCATTCCTTCCTTGGAGTAACCAAGGAATCACAAACAAATTGTGGATCACAACAAACTGTGGAAAATTCTTCAAGAGATGGGAATACCAGACCACCTGACCTGCCTCCGGAGAAATTGTATGCAGGTCAAGAAGCAACAGTTAGAACTGGACATGGAACAATGGACTGATTCCAATTTGGAAAAGGAGCACATCAAGGCTGTATATTATCACACTGCTTATTTAAATTTTATGCAGAGTACATCATGTGAAATGCTGGACTGGATGGAACACAAGTTGGAATCAAGATTGATGGGAGAAATATCAATAAACTCAGATATGCAGATGACACCACACTTATGGTAGAAAGAGAAGAGAAATTGAAGAGCCTCTTGATGAAAGTGAAAGAGGAGAGTGAAAAAGTTGGTTTAAAACTCAATATTCAGAAAACTGAGACCATAGCATTGAAGTCCCATCACTTCATGGCAAATAGATGGTGAAACAATGGAAATAGTGACAGACTTTATTTTCTTGGGCTCCAAAATCACTGCAGATGGTGACTGCAGCCATGAAATTAAAAGACACTTCCTCCTTGGAAGAAAAGCTATGACCAACCTGGACAGCATATTGAGAAGTAGAGACATTACTTTGTTGACAAAAGTCCATCTAGTCAATGCTATGGTTTTGTCCAGTAGTCATGTATGGTTGTGAGAGTTGGACCATAAAGAAAGCTGAGCGCTGAAGAATTGATGCTTTTGAACTGTTGTGTTGGAGAAGACTCTTGAGAGTCCCTTGGACTGCAAGGAGATCCAACCAGTCCATCCTAAAGGAAATCATTCCTCAACATTCATTGGAAGGACTGAGGCTGAAGCTGAAGCTTCATTACTTTGGCCACTTGATGCAAAGAATTGACTTATTTGAAAAGATCCTGATGCTGGGAAAGATTGAAGGCAGGAGGAGAAGGGGATGACAGAGGATGAGATGGTTGGATGGCATCACCTACTTGATGGACATGAGTTTTTTTTGAGCAAGTTCCGGGAGTTGGTGATGGACAAGGAGGCCTGCTCTGCTGCAGTCCCTGGGGTCACAAAGAGTTGGACATGACTGAGTGAATGAACTGAACTTTCTTTCTGTTTGTGTAGGAAAGATCCAAAGACAAGCTTGGCGCATTCTAACTCAACAGCATAATGGGTTTCAGACACTCATCACTTAAAATTGCCTCCACACTTTATCCTACGGCAAAGCCTCCCCTCTTTGTTCATATTAGGTGGCAATAGCGGCAAAGTTAACTGAGGTTTCTACTGACTTAGTCTTAAGATTTCCATTTAACCTTATGGTCCCTCATGTCTTTTAGATCTTACTCTTTATTGAAAACACTCAGTGGTTTTCTATTCTAGACTGACCTTCTATGGAATTGTCCTCTTCTCACTCACATATGTTTCTACCCATTCTGCAGTCCCCAAAGCCCTTCAACTTTTTTCCTTTCCCCAGAGAAGAAGAACCTCACCATGTCATGCACTTACTCAGATATTTTCCTTGCTTCGCTCTGATCTCCTCAAAACTCTTAAAACAACCCAGATTTAGAACTGGTTATGAAAGTGAAAGTGAAAGTGAAGTCTCTCAGTCGTGTCTGACTCTTTGTGACCCCATGGACTGTAGCCCACCAGGCTCCTTGGTCAATGGGATTTTCCAGGCATGAATACTGGAGTGAGGTGCCATTTCCTGGAAGGAGTCAATCTGAGAAATGAACAATGAAGTTATCAAACTTAGTATGGGTTTGCAACTCACTCAGACTTACTTGAATATTATCTTTTACCAGAGGCAAAATCTATAGAAGTTGATGAAATTGTAGCACTTACTACAGTCTGTCAGTTACGTAGAGATAAGAGAGCAAATATCTATACATATAACAAATATGCTTTGGGGGGTAATTCATGATTTTGATATGCTTTAGAAGCAGTTTTGCTTCTTAACTGCATCTGGTTTTCCAATTAAGCGTGGCAGCCACATAAGGGTCCCATTAGATACCTGGTTTTGCCAAAAGAATTGGCTGTCTTAGGGTTGAGCCCTACAGTAAAAACGCAGACTCAAGGAGCAAAGGGTACTGCTTTAGCAGATTACTGCACTCAGTGAGCTGCTTTAACACCTCCAGGCTGTCCAGCAAGTCCAAGAGTCAAAGCCAAAACTAACTTCTAACTATTGGCATGAGATGTTGACTGCAGTAGTAAGCATTTGATTCTGAAGAAGTGTTTTGGAAAAATCAAATTGTTTTCTTCTCCCAGAAAGCTATGGTGGCACAAAAATGGCCTCTTGACCAGTCATGGTCTCCATGATGCTGAAATGAATCTTCTTAAAAAGTGTTACATGCTGTGACCCACTACGGAAAGGAAAGTTTTAAAACTATCAAAAATAAATGGTGATGGGGACATTTCAATAAGATCTTAAAGTATATCTTTGCTGTATTTCTCATCTGTCAAATCTACCATCTTGAAAAATTGTAAAGCTGAGGCATAAACAGAGCCAAAACCTTTAGGAGCTTCTGGAAATCTATCTACAAATGGACTTCATTCAGTTGTTTCCTTCATGTGGTGATGAATATGTCTTTACCAATGTGTTCCTGTTTCTGGTCTTCTAAAAGTCTTTCATTGCCACAAAGCAACTCCTTTGATAGTAGGAAAGAAACTTTTAGACTTTGTGTTTTCCACTTGGCAATGCCCACCTATTTGTCTAGTGATTGAGGTACAAACTGAGACTTGTAAAACTATCTGAAGAACTTTAGTTGACAAGGTTAAGGCTTTGCCCTTAGTTCTCATGCCATTAGGAACTCAAAGACTATTCCCACATGAACTTGTCACTAGAAGCCCATTGCATGTTGGGTTTTCAGCCCCGAACTTGGCTGTTCTTTTACAGTTCAACATGGCAAAATACTGTGGGGGATGAAGGCAGCATACTCAAGACCATCAACAGGTCCGAGCGGCTTCTGTCAGTGATAAAGTACCAGGGCCCCTCAAGTCTCAAGTCTTGGGTTACAGAAAACAACCACAACGTAAGACTGCTCAAACGTCATTGAAAAGGCTCATATCAAGTGTTGTGAATCACAAACACTGTAAAAACTAGAGAGGATCAACCCTTGCATCCCTGTCTCCAGTAAAAATGTTATCATATATTTATTTCCTGGATTTCTATGTCAACAGCAGAGTCAAGACAGATTCCCTTGGAATCTTCCAGAAGATGACATCATGAAGGTGATAGCTTTTCCAAGCTTTCACCTTTGATCTTTGGACATTTCTCAAAACAGACAGTTTCCATTGAATATCTTTAGTTTAAGCCCTCCTGTATCCTAGGAGTAAAGAACGACCACATCCTTCTTCCTCTCCTAGTTTTCATAACCATCTGTGAGATTCTTAAAGTTTTTTTTCACAATTTTCTCTGGATAAATCAGGAGGATGGACAAGTGTTATACAAACCCTGGTGGCTCAGCGGTAAAGAATCTGCCTGAGAATGCAGGAGATGCAGGCTCAATCCCTAGGTTGGGAAGATCCCCTGGAGAAAGAAAGGCTTCCCTCATAGCTCAGTCAGTAAAGAATCTGCCTGCAATATAGGAGACCTGGGTTTGATTCCTGGGTCAGGAAGATTCCCCTGGAGAAGGAAATGGCAGCCCACTCTAGTATTCTTGCCTGGAGAATCCCATGGATAGAGGAACCTGGCAGGCTACAGTCCATGGGGTTGCAAGAGTTGGACGTGAGTTAGAGACTAAACCACCATCACTACCTGGAGAAGGAAGTGGAATCCACTCCAGTGTTCTTGTCTTGGAGATCCTATGGACAAAGGAGCCTGGCAGGGTACAGTCCATGGAGTCACAAAGAGTCGGATACGACTTTAGTAGCTGAGCAGACATGCACACTGTGACTATAACTACCTCAAGTGATATAGACCTAGAAAATGGAACAAATCAAGATTTGGTTAAATGAGATTCAGTCTCCCCAGCGACCTAGAGGAAGGATTGTGAGAATTTTCTACTGTGGACTTCTCATGTCCTGGTCTTATTTAGCTGCTCTATGTCCCTCTTACACATGACTTTAGATCTTGTTTATCTTCATCCTTCCCGAGAACATCCAGAATGCCCAAAGAATGGCTGCTAATCCACAAGAGTAATCCTCCTTCTTCCCATCTGAACTTGGTAAATGGGATGAGGATGGAACAGTGCTTGGAAAAGGGAGGAATTCCTTAGAAAATAAGTAATGACAAGCAAATAAGGGGATGATAACTTAACCACTGACTTTGGGAAGCCTGGAAAAATATCACAAATAAACCCAGGCATGGCTTTGGATGAGGTAGTAACCATCCTGGACAACCATGTTTGTGTCAGAAGGTATTTGAGGCTGTGACACAGAGACTTCAAAAGGAAGTCGCTTATAGAATAAAGAAGCTCTTATCTCTTCCTCATAATAGTCTTGGATTTAACAGTCCAGGTTTGGCCATATCTCTGCTTGATGTAGACATATAAAGTTATGCCATCTTGTGATCCATTATCTCCTAGAGTATAGCAGAGGCTGGTCACAGGCTGTAGCTTTTAGACTGTAGGAAAGGGAAGGAGCTGTGTAAGAGCACGTTCCTGTGTCTTAAGCACTTCAGTAGGTAAGAAGATGGTAAACATTCACATCTGGCTGCAAAAAGGTCTAAGAAACATGTTATAGCTGAGCAGTTATGTTTTCAACTTTATATCTCTATCTATTTATACATCCATCTATTTCTCTCCCTCCTTTCTTACACCCTCCAAACCAGAGTCTGTAACTCTCTTCTTAGATTTGATTTCCAGTGACCTAAAGAGTTATGGGAGCCAAGAAGATTTTTTTAAAAAATTATAGATAAAAATGTATATCAGGTGCTGACAGCTGCCTGCATGCGTGCACGCTAAGTCACTTCAGTCATGTCTTACTCTTTGCAACTCTATGGATCATAGCCCTCCAGGCTCCTCCATCCATAGAATTCTCCAGGCAAGAATACTGAAGTGGGTTGCCATACCTGCCTCCAGGGAATCTTCCCAACTCAGGACTTGAACCCGAGTTTCCTGTGATTCCTGCACTGCAGGTGGATTCTTTCTTTCTGAGCCACTGGAGAAGCCCAATAGCTGCCTACCCAGCGTCTATTTTCTTTCCAAACTTTTGAAGAAAACTCTAATTCTCCCAACTATAATAAAGGCAATTGCTGGAATTTATTCTACTACATTCTCAGTGTATTATGTTCTACTACATTTCACAAGGGAACTACATTGTCCTGTAGTCCAAGGATCCAAGGTTGTTAGGAGACACAGTCTAGCCAATGAGACATAAGTGATGCCTTTCTGGGAGTCTTTGTCTTCCTCTTTTTCTTTTATTCTTCTTTCGACTTACTATACAGATGCATCAATGTGCTGCTGGGAGGAACAGCGATCCTAACCAGAGACAACTAAAGTGAGGATGAAAGCCAAAATGTCCGGGATGGTAGAGCCGAAAGACGGAAACTTGGTGGCCTATTGTGTTTTTTAACTACTTATATAAACCTTTTCATGTTTAAGCCAATATATGGCAGACACTGTATTACTGGCAGTTCAGTGGTTTCTAAGAAATGGGAAGAGTGAGCAGAAAGAGAAAGAGAGAAATTGAGAGGGAGGGAGAAGTTTCCTTTCTACTTACTTCCATCTTCATGTATATGTGTGTGTGTATATATATATATATATAAAAGGCATAGATATCAGTAAGCCTCTGATGGACATTTTCCATTTTACTCCATAGATCCATTTTTCATCCTTCATCCTTCATAGCCATCCTGGTGTCTTGGGTGGCTATCCATATGGACTGTGTCAACAATTTCCTTTCCCTGCATTCTTCCAATGGGTTTTGCTAGTAGGAGATGTTGGCAAGAGATCTGGAGAGCAAGAGGAAAGTAAGGTCAGGATATTTATTCCTTCTCTGTGGTGCTCCTCGACTAAAGGCCACACTCCTCTCAGATGGCCCTCTCCCCACAGCTCACTTTCTTGGTTCCCGTAACCACTTCCTCTCCCATCTGATCAGGCTGGGGTGTCGGGTGGTGATGGATCCCTGTTCTGCTCTTTGTTCCTTTTCCTAAACTCTGCCAATATTTTTGCAAACAATTATTTTATGAGTTCTCCTTAAATTACCCAGTCTAAAAGTGCCATCTGATTTCTGCCTGGATCCTGGCTGACCCATTTCTGGAGAGTGGGATTAGACCCCTGCTTCCAGGATTAGAGTCACGTGGAAGCAGTGAGCCCTGGTGGTAGAGACAAGCTCTGGGAACCTCCTGTGCACCAAAGCAGCTCAGTTTTATCCTGTGATGCTAGGTTGAGAAAGACTTGGAAGACAAGAAAGAGAGATTAGAGAACAGAATCTGAAGACAGAGAGCCAGAGTCCAGCAGCAGGGAGATAACATTACTTCTGTGCCTCACTTTACTTATCTATAAAGTGGGATAATAATAATATTTGTCTCATAAAATTATAGTCAGGATTAAATGAAATATACATGTAAAATGCAAGAGTTCCTGGGACTTTATAAATAATCAATAGCTATAATGGTAATAATGTGTGTGTTAGTTGCTTAGTCATGTCCAACTCTTGGTGATCCCATCAACTGTAACCCACCAGGCTCCTCTGTCCATGGAATTCTCCAAGCAAGAATACTGGAATGGGTTGCCATTTCCTACTCCAGTGGATCTTCCCAGCCCAGGAATTGAACCTGGGTCTCCTGCATTGTAGGTGGGTTCTTTACCATCTGAGCCACCAGGAAAGTCCCAACGGTAATAATAATTATTCTTAAATACCAAGGACCAGACAAGATGCTGGTTGCTTCAGGGGATTTCTGAGTGGACAAATGAAATCAAGGGCAATTGCTGTTCTAACGGAGAATCTGACTTCATATTTTGATATATTGACTGTTGACAGCTTCTGAGCCTGACCTCCTCCTTTCCCCTTCAGCCTCACACTAGGACAAGCTGATAAGAAAGCCTGGGTATTCACCTTTTTGGTGCCAGTCAAACCATAAGCCCTTGCTACACGGGGATTCCTTGCCCAGCCCCACAATAAAACCCAGGCCATTCTCATTTCTATTTCAGTCTCACTTGAGAAGCCTGTCCTGTTCTCCCCAGACACCTCAATCATGTAAGTAATAGGTCTTTTGTACCCTTTTGGTGTGTGTGTATGTGTCTGTGTGTATGTGGCAGCATCAGTGCCAATATCAGAACCAAACCAGCTTTGGGTGAGAATCCATCCACCTCTGCAGGTGACATAATAGCCTTCCATTCAAATCACCTTGGCACTAAAAGCTTCAGCACCACTTGCTGGTATGGAAAACACCAAGACAGATTCAGAGGAAAAAGATGACCAAAACTGGTGTCTCAATCAAAGCCTGGCAGCCGGTCTGGCTCTCTGGGAAGAGTTCTCACCACTGGTCCACTACCCTGCTTCAGGCCCCGCCTTGGGGCAAGATAAGGAAAACCTTGAACTGACTGAAATTATTTTTCTTCCTGCAATGAATGGTCATCTTCCTACAATAGAAAACAAGTTGAAAATGAAATTCTATTTCTTGTAAACTGAGACTCACACCCACTGTAGCGGGTTACCTGACGCTTTAGTCTCTGAGCAGGGCACTGTCTTGCCAGCCTTGGCGTGTACTCCCAACCAGGCAAAGCAGAGTGGGAGCCCGACAAGGAGGATGACTCAACAGTGCCCAAGGGCTGAGAACTCAGTGCTAAATGGTGCAGCTTCACTTTCACCTCCTTCTCTAGACCTCCAAATTGAGGACCTGAGTGCCTCTTCCATCTTTACCAAACCCTTCCAGTGAGCATGCCTGTCCACTGATTCTTGGCTACCAGCAGTTTCCTCTTCCTCCTTTATGTCTTATTTCTCTTTCTTGGTCAGTTATAAAAGTATTCTGACATATGCTTATGTGGACAACCCACTTTTGGGTATGGCTTAGCCCAGAAGACTACTGTGGATAGACATGAGAGTCACTAAAGAAATTTTAAAAATTCCAGTGGCTGGGAGCCCATCTCAGACATGTAACATGAGAGTTTGCTGACTTGGGACAGATAGGGATAGAGGAAGTAGGTTAGGAAACTGTCTAAAGAAGTTACCCAGCTGATTCCAATGATGAATCTGGTATAAACACATTGAGCAGATTAATTTTGTGACTCTGGATTATATTGGTCCAGGGACTCTTGACTCAAGGATATTATAACCCTACCATTTGCTCATTGCCCTGCCATTAGCATGAGTTGTTGGTATGGAATACTCAGCTTCATTAAAAATATGGTAAAGAATTAAGTCATCCATACAGAGAAATTCCCCTCAACAGAATAACTTTGATGTAGCTGAAGGAAACTTCTCATAGTTTTCTAATGAGTTAGCTAAAGAGAAAGAAAATTCAGACTATCAGTCCTGGGTTTCCTGGTGGTCCAGTGGTTAAGACTCTACACTTTCAATGCAGAAGGCACAGGTTCCATCCCTGATCAGGGAACTAAGAGCTCACATGTCATGGCCAAAAAAACAAGCAACAATTATCAGTCTTTTATCCATCTCCTACTAAATATTATCAGTAGGAATAAGCAGTACAAAATAAAATGACAGTGGTTGAAATTACACATGATAAAATTTGTTATAGATGAAAATCTGGCCAAAGAATCATGCCTTTATGCTCATTTTGAAACATGCAGATGTTAAACAGGGAAAAATTAGACTTGGCAGAAGTAATCAACACTAAATAAAACTGCCAACAACTACACTGGCATATGTTAAAATTTATTATTGCCTAAAATTGACAGAAGAATCCAATTTTTTGACAAAGTTTAGGTATGAATAATTTGACCTGAGACAATTGGATTTGGTACAAATAATAGCTATAAAAGAAAACTTGCAATTGCAGAAACTATAATCAGTAAAAATTTGATATGAGCAATAAGAAGAAAAAAACCACATTGGATAACATTTTTATTTAAACCTTATGTGGAAAATAATTGATCCCAATGAAAAAAATTTCTGTAAATTAAAAATTAAAATGGAAAAATAAATGGAAATATCTTAATGTCTGGGAATAAAAATTTTATCAAAGAATTAAAGTAGCTCAATAGGAAGTAGGTCTAAAAATATTTTCTTAATGAGTGTTTTTATCCACATAAGCATAGTTTTGTCGTAAAGCTTTTAACTCCCATACACAAGAGTCGAAAATTTTCTACAAGATCAGAAAGGCCACAGGTTTGTGGGCTGTCTCATAGATACTGAAACCCTTACCAGGTGAAAGAAGTTAACTACATGATGACAAGATTGTAGCCACAACACAAGTTGCCACAATCCTGAGAAATGACCTCAAAGAAATGGGGACAAACTGACCCTGGTATTGAAGATTAACTGTACTTAATCAAGATGACGCTGATCAGACCATTGCATGACCAGTTTCAAGATAACTGTCAGTGCTCAGGAGACAAACCCTTTACAGTTTTTTTCCCCTAGGCTTCTCTTTCCTTATCTAGTTTCTTACTGAGGGAACTGAACCGTAATTCCAATCTTGAAGTTGACAGAAGCAGCCATCTTTCACAATGCAAATCCCACTATGAAAAAGAGAAATAATAACAAGTATTGGGGACGATGTGGACAAACTGGACCTCTCTACACTGCTGGGGAGATTGTAACATAGCACAGACACTTTGGAAAACAGCCTGACAGATTCCCAAAATGTTACACATAGATTACCATGAGTGTGTGCATGCTCAGTCGCTTCAGTTGTGTCTGACTTTTTGCCACCCTATGAACTGTAGTTTGCCAGGCTCCTCTGTCCATGGGATTTTCCCGGCAAGAACCCTGGCGTGGGTTGCCATGCCCTCCTCCAGGGGATCTTCCTGACCCAGGGCCTGAACCTGAGTCTCTTATGTCTCCCACATTGGCAGGCGTGTTCTTTACCATTAGTGCCACCTGGGAAGCCCATAGATTACCATATGACCCAGCAAATCTGTTCCTAGGTATATACCCGAGAAAACTAAAAATGTGTGTTCACATAAAAACTTGTTTACAAATGTTTGTAGCAGCATTATTTATAATAGGTACAAGTGAAAAGAATCCCAGTGTCTGTCTCTTTTTTTAAAAAAATCTTTAAAGGTATGTCTTCTTAATTGTTAGATTTATTTATTTATTTTTTCCATTTATTTTTATTAGTTGGAGGCTAATTATCTCTTGATGAATGGATAAGCAAATTTGTGTTTTATCCATACAATGCAGTGTTTGGGGGCAATAAAAAGAAATAAAGTACTGATTTACTACAACAAATATGAATCTTGAAGACATTAATCTGAGTGGAAAAAGCCAGTCATAAAAGACCACATAATGTATGATTTATATTAAAAGTCCAGAATATGCAGATCTATAGAGACAGGAGGTAGACTAGTGGTCGCTAAGGGCTGAAGGGCCTGAGAAGAAAGTGGGAAGGAAATGCTAATGAGTACAAAGTTTCCTTTTGGGGTGATTGAAATACTCTAAAATTGATCATGGTGATGGTTGCACAACTCTGTGAACATACTGAAAAAACCATTGATTTGTACATTTTAAATTAGTGAATTGTATGGTATGTGAGTTATATCTCAGTTAAAAATGCAAATTTCCTCAAATGGAATCATATTCTAAAACCTTGGAAATTCAACTTTTATCTCTAGGTATCAATCTCCTCCTCTGAATAATAGGAATAATCTCAATAACTTATAAGGATGTTGAAAGAATTAATGAAGCAATATATGTGAAAGTGCTTACATGTCATGCAGTATCCATGGTAGAAACAACTAACTGCCCAAGATCTGTGCTTTTCCTTCTATGGCATAGAAATGGCATGGGGAAAGAGATGCTCAGGCAGAGACTGCAATTTCCACGGCTTCCTGCATCCAGTTATTTCATCATCTAGTTCTGAACAATAGTATGAGAGCAGAAGTGATGTGTGTGGTCAAGGTGTTTAGGCAACTGCTCTGTCTATATCTCCTTCTGTTTCCTCTCCCAGCTGGGTGCTGAGCAACCGATAGGGAGGGTAGAGTCATAAGATGGGATATGCCTGTGTTTTTAAATCCCTCTAAGGATAAAACCCACCGTCAGTCACATATACCACACTGGACTGATTGTCTCAGTGAGAAATAAGGTTATTTGGTTGAAATATTTTTATTATAGCAGCTAGAGTTACCTTCACTAGTACAAAAATTTGAGTAGGTCCTCAATAAATTTTCAACAACAAAAAGATACCTTTGTCATTTGTTAGGACCTTTGGAGTTTTAAAATAAAAGCCAGTAGAGACTGAAAGAGGACAGTTATGGAATCTGAAAAGTGGAGGACATGAATGGATGGGAGAGTGGCTTGGTACTGACTAGATTCCACCCAAAATCATATGAGGTGTTTACTGTACCATTCATTTCTCATCATTACTTAAGGCATAGATGCACTTCATCTATGTCTAGGGTCATGGAGAAGTCCTAGGGTCATGGAGAAGTCCTAGGGTCATGGAGAAGGGATCCTGAATCAGAGGATTCTGAATCCTCTGCACTATTTGTCAACCCTAATCTCTACAGTGAGCCTACATTCATGAGGAGGGAAACAGATAATATGTCAAACAAGTACATAAAGCATATGATATATTTGATAGTGATGACTGTCATGGATAAAATAAAGCAAGAAGGAAGTGTGGGAGCTCAGGAGCGGTATTTGGTTTTAAATAAGGTGGTTGAGGTATATGCATAGAGAAGGTGACATCTGAACAAAGGCTTGCAAACAGTGAGGAAGCAAGCCATGACTCCCAAACAGAGGGAAGAATGGTACAAAGACCCTGACATAGAAACATGCCAAATGCATTAGGAAAAAACAGGGAGGTTGATTTAATGCAGTTGGGGAAGGCTAGGCAATGGCAAGAAGCAAGAGGGAAGAGGTCAAAGAGGTAATGGAGTGGGACTAGATTGTATGGAGGCTTGGGAACTAGACAAAGAGCATAATGGGGGAATCTATTAGAGATAATTGTCTGCTCTTCCTGACTTCAGCAGTGAATGCTGGCACAGTGCCCCAAAGAGAGATGGGTCCATTTCCACTTTAACAGATCTGGATCTATCGGGATATAGATATAGCCACACAATAGAAACCAGCAAGAACTCAGCTGGTGGATGGGATCCAAGATGCCCCATCATTCCACCCCTTATCACAACGAAGTCACATCGGCGCTGATGCAGCCCGAGATGACACATGTTGTAAGAGTGAGAGGGAAGGAGGAAGTTTGCAAGACTGACCATTTGCCAGATATAGACTGTTTAATCTGGAAGAGGTTAAGTTATAAGGATAGGAAAATAAAGATGCTATATATGTTTTGTACATCTTAGTTTTGGTGGATTAGATTTTAGGTTCCTTGGGCTCTGTTTGCATTTTTTTTTCTTTTAATTGGTCAGGGTTAAATTTTATTTTATTTTTATATTTATCTTTATTGAAATAGAGTTGACTTAAAATATTATATTGTTTCAGGTGTGAAATGCACTAATTTGATATTTTTATAGATTATACTCCATGTGGATATTGGATATTGTGCTTGTGCTGCTGTGTTCAGTCGTGTCCGACTCTTTGCAATCCCACGTGTAGCCTGTCAGGCTCCTCTGTTCACGGAATTTTTCAGGCAAGAATATTGTAAGGGGTTGCCATTTCCTCCTCCAGGGGATCTTCCCGACCCAGGGATCAAATCTATATCTATTTCTTTTCCTGCATTCGCAGGTGGGTTCTTTACCACTAGCGCCACGTGGGAAGCCCAAATACAAAGTTACTATAACATGTTGCCTATATTTCCTGTGCTGTACTTTACATCCTTATAACTTATTTATTTTATACCTGGTAGTTGTACCTCTTAATCCTCTTCACCTATTTTTCCATAGAAAACATGCAGATGGCCAAAAGTGCGTGAGAAGATGCTCAATGTCACTTATTATCAGAGAAATGAAAGTCACAACCACACTGAGATATCATCTTGGAGACATCCTGTTGGAATGACTGTTATCAAAAAGACAAGAAAGAAGAGTGGGAGAGGATGTGGAAAAAAGAGAACTCTCATACATTGTTTGTGGGAATGTAAATTGATGTATCCACAATGGAAAACTGTATGGAGATTCCCCCCAAAATTAAAAATAGAACTATCATATGCTTTAGCAACTCACGTTTGGGTATTTATCCAAAGAAAAATAAAAAACACTAACTTGAAAGTTATCTTCATCCCCATATTCACTGCAGCACTATTTACAATAGCCAAGATATGGAAGCAACATGAATGTCCACTGATAGATGAGTGCTTAAAGATGATGTGGTTTGTATACACAATGGAATACTGCTCAGCTACAAAAAGAATGAAATCTTGCCATTTGCAGTAACATAGATCGATTTGTCTGCTTTTCTTTAATCCCTTTTTTTCTATTCCTCATATTTGACAATTTCTATTATCCTATCTTAAAGTTTGCTGCTACTTTCTTCTGCTTGTTCAAACCTGCCTTTGAACTCCTGTAGTGAGTTTTTTTCATTTTGGTTACTGTACTTTTCAGCTGCAGAATTTCATTTTGATATTTTTTTAGATTTTCTGTCTCTTTAATCATATTTCCATTTTGTTCACACGTCATCTTTTTGAGTTTTTCTACATCTTCCTTTAGTTTTTGAGCATTTTAAGACAGTTGTTTTAAAGTTTTTGCCTTGGAGATCTGCCATTAGGTCTTTACAGAGAGAGTTTCTGTTGATTTATCTTTTTTTCTCCTTTAAATGAGCCATACTTCCCTACTTCTTTGTGTGTTTGTGCCTTTTTGTTGCACACTGGGCATTTGAATCTAATAATGTGATAACTCTAGAAATAAGATTATCCCTCTTCCCCAGGATTTGCTGTTTCTTGTCATTCTTCTTTTTTTTAAAAATTGTGTCAAATGTCTCTATGCTGAGGATCAGGCTGAATTGTAAACCTAGGATCTTCTCAGGTCTTTTCTGATACTTTTCCTGGATATGTATGGTTACTGTCTAATTTTTCCATATATACGTAGTGATTTTTGAATGTCCTCATTTTTAATGTCTGGCTTATAAAACAGGGAAAAGTGAAAAATGAGGTGGAGGGGACAGAAAACTGGGCCTTTAAATACCCTGGAATTCACCTCAGCTGGAGGGGTTTGCAACATTGTGTGCGGCCTGTGCTGGCAGCTGCCTGCCTTTCTGTGTGCCCCTCTGTGATCAGAAACAGCTATAAGTAAGCAGTGTAGATTTCCAATATTTATAGGACAGGGTCCTTTTTGACTTCTCTGACTCCTGTAAGCTATGTACAAGTTGCTCCAGGAACACCAGCACAGCTGCCCACCATGGGGCTGGGAGTGGAGGATGGATAGCTGCTGCTATGCTAAGAGCTGGAATTGACCAAAATTAACTGAAATTTACCATCCAAGGCTTCCTCTGGAAATTGCAAGCCTTCAACAGAATCCAGAGTTCAAGTCAATCCAAGAGATTCTGCCAGTGCAGTTGTTATTTGCATGGGGAGACAGAATCCTGGTGCCCCCGACTAAGTTCACAGTATCCTCTATCAATAGATGAAATCCTCCGTGTTGAATAATATGTTGATTCTTATGTGCTCTATTAGTCAGTGTTCTCAAGAGAAGGAAAACCAGTAAGACGTGTAGGTAAATAGACAGAGATCTGTTACAAGGAATTGCTCATGTAACAATGGAGCTTGGCAAGTTTCAGGACCTGCAGGGTGAGTGGGTGAAGCTGCAGACCCAGTAAAGCTAATGGTGTAGTTCCAGTCTGAAGGCCAGGAGGCTCACAACTCAGGAAGGGCCAGTGTTTCAGTTCAAGTTCAAAGGCAGGAAGAAGTCAATACACATATGGAGGCTTTCAAGCAGGAAGAATCCTCGCTCAAGGGAGACTCAGACTTTATTCTCTTCAGGTCTTCAACGACTAGATGAGGCATACTCACGCTATGGGGGGCACTCTGCTTTACTCAGTCTACTGATTTGTTAATTTCATTCAAAAAACCCTCACACACAGTGGGTAATGTTTGATCAAGTATCTGGGCATCCCATGGTCAGTCAAATTGACACAAAAATTAGCCATCACACTTCAAGTACAGAAATTGTATTTGGAAATGACTGGTCCCTTTAGAAAAGGTTGATAAAAACAAACCCCCAGTGAGTGCATCTTCTTAATGCAAATAGCTGTGGAATATGCCCAGTACACTGTGATCCTAGCCCTGGACAAAAGAGATACTTTATGATTTTGGTGATGATGATGATGAAGTGCAAGTCACTTAAGTACTTGACAGTTAATATCTATGGAGAGAGGTATTTCCTTTAATGCTGTTTTATAGGCAAGAGGGAAATGCTGCAAACATATTTTGGAAAACATACAAGTTTGCCAGGGTCTTGAGTTACCCCATGCTCAAGAGTGCAGGAGTCACTTATGTTAATATGGGACATTCACACTTTATATAAGCAGGACTTGGGGAAGTCTCAAAATATCTGGAAAACAGACTTTGTATAAAGATGTTAATACTGGAATGATAAACCCCTCACTATGTCCCTGGGGAACAGTTGAGTGGACAAGCCTGGTTTAGAGGCAGCCTTTAACATAGTAAGAAGTCGTTAAACTTTGAAGTCTACTGTTGCAGGAGTACTGGACAGTAAAATCAAGAATGGATGACATCTCACATTCTTTCCACCTTGTTTAAAGCTCAAGCACTTCTTACACTGCCAACACTGCCAGACCAGGGAGCAAAGCCTGGACCCGAGAGGGGAGCTGTGGATAGAAACATTAGTGAAATTTGTTTTGAGGAAAGTTACTCACCTGAAGCACAAAACATCTGGGAACCTTGTCACAGGACATTCTTGATTGGTAAATTGAAGACGAAGTGCTTGGACACTAGTCCTTTGGCAATTACTCACTCGCCCTTTTCTCTTAATCTAGGTTGTAGAATCATATATTAGAATTGGCGACATACTTGGAGACTAATTAGTTTCTCTTTCTCTTCCAGTTCAGAACATGGGAACTCATTAGGGCCACATATCTCACCAAGGTAGAGCCAGTTTCAAAACACTGTGAGTGCATGCCTTCTGAGATGTTTTTAATTGATCCTTAGAGTAGAGCAGACCTTCTTTTCTCAGTCACACACATGCTTTTGGTAGAAGCGATTTCACTCTTTCTTTTACAACCATGGTTTAAAAATGTATATGATTCACACACTTCATTTACTTCTTCATTCCTCAAATACTTATTGGTATTTAGCCACTGTGGCAGGCGTTGGAGATTAAAAATGATAAAAAACAGGGAAGGACCGGATCCTTCTTGGGCTTAGAGTTTAGTGATTTTGTCAGTAGTTTTTATGATAATTCATCTATTACTTACATCTTTTGTATTATATAATTTATCAGCATAAAATAAAAGAAATAAAATAAAAATAAAAGAAATGAAATTTAAAATTCCCTCTCTGGTTTCCTCTTTTGACTTCCTCTACTTTAAAAAAATCTGTTCTTATGTTTATCTTTTTACTTAAGTTTCAATCACAGTGTACATTTTGCATTCAACTTTTCATTTATTAATCTTCTTAGCAGATTCTGCATGAATGTTGTATCATAAGCAGTTTCCCCATCACTGTCTTCAAAATGATAGCTTCTTTAAATACACATAGCTTGCCATATAATTTATTTAATTATTCTTTTATTTGGGGCATGTAGTTGTATATGATTCAATCATTTTATACATAAATAACATTGTGCAGTAGCTTCTTTTTTCTGTCTCTTGAATTGTGTCTTTCAGAAACTAAAGAGTTGAAATTCTACAAATTGTAGTGGTGAGATCTTTTTCTTCTGTGTTAAGCAAGGTGAAAAATAGACTGACGTACTTTTGGGTCACTCAGTTTATCTTAGGATCCCAGCTGGTTAGAAGAACCAGTGTGAAGCACAAAACCAAACTCACCAGTTTGTCATCTGAGGAATCATACAAAGATGTTTGCTTTTTTTTTTTAATTAAAAATCAAAAAGAAAGTAGAATAAATAATTTCTATGTATATACATTCATTGGATTATACATACAAAGAGATAAGATACATTAAAACAACTGACAAGGTTTAAAATGTACTTTTTGAAGTCTAAATCTTAAAGACATGGGAATACCAGACCACCTTACCTGCCTCCTGGGAAACCTGTATGTAGGTCAAGAAGCAACAGTTAGAATTGGACATGGAACAACACACTGGATCAAAATTAGGAAAGGAATATGTCAAGGCTGTATATTGTCATCTTGCTTATTTAACTTATATGCAGAGAACATTATGCGAAATGCTGGGCTGGGTGAAGCACAAGCTGGAATCAAGATTGCTAGGAGAAATATCAACAACCTCATATATGCAGATGATATCACTCTAATGCCATAAAGCAAAGAGGAACTAAAGAGCCTCCTGATGAAGGTGAAAGAGGAGAGTGAAAAAGCTGACTTAAAACTCAACACTCAAAAAATGAAGATCATGGCATCAGGTCCCATCACTTCATGGCAAATAGATGGGGGAGAAAGTGGAGACGGACAGATTTTATTTTTTCGGGCTTCGAAATCACTGTGAACAGTGACTGAAGCAATGAAATTAAAAGATGCTTGCTCCTTGGAAGAAAAGCTATGACAAACCTAGACAGTGTATTAAAAAGCAGAGACATCACTTTGCTGACAAATGTCTGTTTAGTCAAAGCTATGGTTTTTCCAGTAGTCATGTATGGATTTGAGAGTTGGACCATAAAGAAGACTTAGCACCGAAGAACTGATGCTTTAGAATTGTGGGGCTGGAGAAGATTCTTGAGAGTCACTTGGGCAGCAAGATCAAACCAGTCATTCCTAAAGGAAGTCAGTCCTGAATATTCATTGGAAGGGCTGATGCTGAAGCTCCAATACTTTGGCCACCTGATGTGAAGAGCTGATGATGTTTTTCTGGAATTCCCTTGCTCTTTCTATGATCTAACAGATGTTGGCAATTTGATCTCTTGTTCCACTGCCTTTTTCTAAATCTAGTTTGTACATCTAGAAGTTCTCAGTTCAAATACTACTGAAGCTTAGCTTGAAGGATTTTGAGCACTACCTTGCTAGCATGTATGCAATTATGTGGTAGTTTGAACATTCTTTGGCATTGCCTTTCTTTAGGATTGAAATAAAAATTGACCTTTTCCAGTCCTGTGGCTATAGCTGAGCTTTCCAAATTTATTGACATACTAAGTGCAGCATTTTTACAGCATTATCTTTTAGGATTTGAAATAGATCAGTTGGAATTCCATCACCTCCACTAGCTTTGATCACAGTAATACTAAAGATGGTCCATTGGAGAAGGGAATGGCAAACCACTCCAGTATTCATGTGTTGAGAACCCCGTGAACAGTATGACAAGGACATGACTTAATGCCTAAAAAGCAACCAAATTGTAAAATGTGGAGTCATCATCCAAATGACCATTATCTCTTGTAATATAGAAAGAATTCTTTTTGCTCCATCTCATGTTAGACCCGTTTCAGTTAATATTCCTTCCTTTGCCAACCATAAAGAAGATTGAATGCTGAAGAATCAATGCTGAAGAATCAATGCTTTCAAACTGTGGTGCTGGAGAGAAGACTCTTAAGAGTCCCTTGGGCAGCAAGGAGATCCAACCAGTCCATCCCAAAGGAAATCAGTCCTGAATAGTCATTGGAAGGACTGATGCTGAAGCTGAAACTCCAATACTTTGGCCACCTGATGTGAAGAAATGACTCATTGGAAAATACCCTGAAGCTGGGAAAGACTGAGGGCAAGAGGAGAAGGGGACAACAGAGGATGAGGTGTTTGGATGGCATCACTGACTCAATAGACATAAGTTTGAGCAAACTCAGGGAGATAATGAAGGACAGGAAGCCTGGTGTGCTGCAGGTCATGCGGTCACAAAGAGTTGGACATGATTTATTAACTGAACAACAACAACCCTTGCCAACCATAGATTTTTCTTCTTAGAAAAATATTAATAAATATGGACTTACTGGAAGAAAAGTCTGTGCCATTTCAAGTCTCTTGGTTTGATTCTCCAAGGGTTGTGGATGGGGAGCTTGGGGCCGATATTCCTGCCGGGAGCCCTGCTGAGGCTCTCATGGCAATGTATCTAATGAAGGACAGTAAGATCTAATGAAGGACAAGTAAGATCTAATGAAGAGCAGGATACAGTGAAGCAGTTAAGTCGAGTCTGGCATGCTTCCTCTGGATTTCAGTTATTCTGGGCAGTCTGGTAGATTGTGAATTACCCGCAGCTGCTCACTTGCTCACTTGCTTGTCTGCCACGGCTGTCCTCTCCTTCTTACCCTGTATCCAGATGCAAACAGCTGTTCACTCTTTCTTTACAATTGTCAGCCATGGCTCATTTTGCCCCAAACACATGGACACCTGCAGCGATAGGAATTTTATTTTTTTAGTTCTGGTGAAATACTGGACAGCTTCAGGAAGAGTGAATGGGAGGAGGGAAAGAGGGAATGAGAAGTGGTTAGATGTAGAAGGGGCCCATGTTTGCAAACTGGAAGGTGGACAGAACACTTCTAGGTGTTTTTCAGGGACCGAATAAGTCAGTGAAAACAAACACCCATACTTCTGCCTTGGAAAGCAGGGCATCATCACTAACCACCGAGGAAAAAATTATGATGGCGCCTTAAGGCTTTAGCATTCATTCATTTATAAAATATTTATGAACATCGACTTAATGCCAAGCACTATTCTAGACATACAGAAGGTGCTAAGTAAATGAGTATGCGTTTTACAAATGAGTATGTATTTGCGTAAATACACACATAACATGTCTCTCAGTCTAGTCTCTATTCATGATCTCAAAAACTAACATCTTAAATGAAATTTTGCTGTTGAATTCAGCCTCCCTCTCCTTCAACATTGGGATTGGGGATCTTGGATTATCTCCTTGACCAAGAAACTTTCTTGGTTCTCATGTCTCTCTCTTTTATGGGGTGGAGGGTGGAAATACAGAAGAAAGAAATTCACATTTACTAAGTGTTCACTACATTCCCAGTACTGTGCATTGTCCTTTTACATAAATTATTTTATTTCATCTTCACCAGAAACATAGGGAACCAGCATCACTATTCTCATCCAGCTGATGAGAAAGCTGAAGTTAGAAGCATGAAGCTGCTTACCACTCAGCTAGGGAATGGCAGAGCCTGAACTGGATACAGACTCTCCCACTCCAGAGCACAAACTCATTTCATTACAGCTTTCTTCCTTACAGGCTTTTTCTTCCTGCTATTCAGAGAATATTCATGTTAGCATTAGAGAATATTAGTGATAATTTGGCTTAATACTGTAATTGTAGAAGTGGATGTATAATTGTCCCAAAGGCTTTATCCTCAATTGGAAATTAGTTCAAACCCATTTCACCATTTTAAGCTGTGGGGCAGTGTTGTGAAATAAAAGATGAGATATTGAGGGCTCATAGATAAAGTTGATATATCACAGAAATATTCTCTGTTTTCTGTGAACAAACTCTTTTGAAAGAGTTTGACCAAAGTATTTGGATGACTTGATACCCTCATTTCACACCCTAACTCCATCCATTACTATTCAAACCATGTTAGTGATTATTCTTTGGGATATTGGGCAGGGAAGAACTGGCTAAGGCTCTAAAGAAACTTTCTATGGTTTAGGGAGCCATTAGGAAAAAACTTATTGTAAAAATTTCCTGAACTTTCAGGGCTGGGTTTCTGTGGCTGGCCGAGAGTCAGCCTCAGTTAGGATGCTGCCAAATTGAGCATCAGCAGCTCATTTGCCTTGGAAGACAAAGAAATGAAAAACAACTGACATTTGTATACTTGAAATTATGAGCTGTTTCTCTAACAAGGAGACCAAACACTTTCAGCTTGTTTTGCAGTAAACATACACATTGAACAATCTAGTTGGTTAGCAGTTGGCTGTGCATATGTAAGGCACATGTGATCACATGTGGATGGATAAAACTCACATATGTTCACTTATAAGGACGCTGTCAAGTCATTTTATGACTTTTTTTTTTTTGTTCTCTGGGCTCCATTGTTTATAAAACCTTCTTAGAAGCTTAAAAATATGGTTTCTTTCCCTACTTATTTTTGTTCTCCTTTTTTTTTTTTAAGTATTCTGAATGACACTCACATAAATGGGGCTGGTTCTATTCAATAATAAATCCTACTTAAGCATATACAGTAATACATTGCCCAGTCAGAAATGAGGCACTAAGAAGTAGACAATCCCTTATGAAAAAAAAAAACCAAACCATCTTCTGTCCTTAGAATAAACATTCTAGAATTGAATAGTACTCACAAGGTTATTTTCTGACATCTCAGTGCTTTTAGTTAGTGGGTTAGACATCACATATAGATACTGATGACTATGATAAATCCTATTTTTCTATTTTCTAAAATATATTAGCAATATTTTTCTACCATCTTCACTAAGCAAAGGTACTTCTAAAATATCCTTGCTTTGGGGCAAAATCTGTGAAGAATCAAATCAAAATGGCCAAAACACATGGAAAGATGCTCAAAATTACAATTAGTTCGGAAAACAAAAAGTAAAACAATGATGAGATATCTCTTTACATCCATCAGGCAGGAAAAATGCAAAAAGCAAAAACACACATTGATCTTGGTGATGTGAATAAAAGTGCACTTTCATATATTCCTGGTGGAAATGGGGGTTTTATACAGATTATTTTGGAAATAAATCTTGCAACGTTTCTTAAAATTATAAATACATCATTAACCTCAGTCTGGCATTTCTTTCTTCAGAATCTAACTCACAGAGACTAAAGCAC
Source organism: Dama dama (assembly GCF_033118175.1). NCBI lineage: Eukaryota > Metazoa > Chordata > Mammalia > Artiodactyla > Cervidae > Dama > Dama dama. The sequence goes on along the minus strand of NC_083683.1, from coordinate 19,100,339 downwards.
TAGTATATAAGATATAGGCCCAAGGTTTCTACAGCAGTTTTATTTATTGTCATAAAACAAACAAAACCCGAAACTAGTTGAATACCCTTCAGTAAGGGATTGTTGTTGAATAAATTAAGGTATGTCTATACCATGGAATATTATGGGAATTTCCCTGGTGGCTCAGATGGTAAAGAATCCGCCTATAATGCGGGAGACCTGGGTTCAATCCCAGGGTTGGAAAGATCCCCTGGAGAAGGGAATGGCAACCTACTCCAGTATCTTGCCTGGGAAATCTCATGGGCAGAAGAGCCTGGCAAGCTACAGAACATGGGGTAGCAAAGGGTCAGACATGACTGAGCAAACAACATTTCTTTTCAAAAAAAGTGAATTGGTACAATGCTGGTTGTTTAGAAGAATTGCCATCAGAGAGTGGTGAGGGAGAAAAGCAAGATGTATAGAAAAGTCTATTACATGAGCCCATTTTATAAATTGTTGATCAAAAACTTTTATAAGTATACATTTAACCTCTATAATTCCTCTATACACATATTTACATAAGCTTGTATGGTGATAGAAATGGATGAATACACACTAGGTTTTTTGGAAGGAGGTGGGAATGATTGCAGTGGTGGCATGTGAAAAATATAAAAGAGGCTAATATAAGAAAAATTGAGTGTGGTCACATTTAGGCAAAATTGTATGCATAATTCTTACAAAAGAATTTTTGAAATAACAGATCATTATCAAAATAAAGCATTCTATCTTTCAGTTTTCTGGATCTCTGTTAGATTAAGATTAAAAGAGGATGTGAAGATGCTGGAAGAAGTCAAATAATGCTGAAAAATTTGGACCTTGAAGATTGGCTGAAGACCTTTATGAGCCTAAAGTTTGCAGTGTAATGAAGAGGAGCAGGTTGCATTCAATCATTTCAAAGTGCTGGTGCCACCAAGTGGTGTCTGAAGCAATTGTTGGTGCCATTTTGTTACTCTAAGTAAAAGAACTCTTGGCTTACATATGCCTTGCATAGTAGAAGGTCTATGGAGGGTTCTAAATCTCCTTGGGATGAAGCACACACCTGTTATCCTGACACTGACATGAAGAGGAAGCATGAAAATGGATAGGGAGCCAAATCTTTTGCCCTAGAATCTGAGCTCCCATTTGTTTCTCGAATTGGCAAGTGCTTCACTATGACCAACTTTCACCTGTCAAGACCCTGGAGATGTGATCAATATTTTCTAACTACTAGGACTAGTTTTACAACTTGTGTGACTTCTTTAATTGCCTGATCTCTTTATATAGGTTTTCTTTCTCTGTTTTAAAATTAATTTATTTTTTATTGAAGGATAGTTGCTTTACAGAATTTTGCTGTTTTCTGTCAAACCTCAACATGAATCAGCCTTAGGTATACATATAGCCCCTCCCACTGAACGCCCCTCCCGTCTCCCTCCCCACCCCACCCCTCTAGGTTGACACAGAGCCCCTGTGTGAGTTCCCTGAGCCAGACAGTGAATGCCCGCTGGCTCTCTATTTACATACGGTAATGTAAGTTTCCATGGTATTCTTCCCATACATCTCACCCTCTCCTCCCCTCTCCCCATGTCCATAAGTCTTTTCTCCATGTCTGTTTCTCCATTGTTGCTGTGTAAGTAAATTCTTCAGTACCATTTTTCTAGATTCCATATATGTGTTAGAATACGGTATTTATCTTTCTCTTTCTGACTCACTTCACTCTGTATAATAGGCTCTAGGTTCATCCACCTCATTAGAACTGACTCAATGCGTTCGTTTTTATGGCTGAGTGATATTCCATTGTGTATATGCACCACAACTTCTTCATCCGTTCGTCTGTCGGTGGACATCTCGGTTGCTTCAGTGTTCTGGCTATCGTATGTAGTGCTGCAACGAACAATGGATACATGTGTCTCTTTCAGTTTTGGTTTCCTCAGCGTATAGGAGTGAGATTGGAGTGGGGTTGGAGTAGGACTGGAGTGGTGTCTTCCATAGTGGCTGTATCAATTTACAATCCCACCAGCAGTGTAAGAGTGCTCCCTTGTCTTCAAACCCTCTCCAGCATTTATTGTTTGTAGACTTTTTGATGAGGGCCATTCTAACCGGTGTGAGGTGATATCTCACTGTAGTTGTGATTTGCATTTCTCTAATAGTGAGCGATGTTGCGCATCATTTTATGTGTTTGCTAGCCATTTTTATATCTTCTTTGGAGAAATGTCTACTTAGGTCTTTCCCCCACTTTTTGACTGGGTTGTTTGTCTTTCTGGTATTGAGTTGTATGAGCTGCTTGTATATTTTGGAAATTAATCCTTTGTCAGTTATTTCATTTGCCATAATTTTCCTCCCAATCTGAGGGCTGTCTTTTCACCTTGCTTATACTTTCCTTTGCTGTGCAAAATCTTTTAAATTTAATCAGGTCCTGCTTGTTTACTTCTTTTTTTATTTCTGTTTCTCTAGGAGGAGGATCTGGCTTTGTTTTATGTCATCGAGTGTTCTGCCTAAGTTTTCCTCTAAGAGTTTTATAGTTTCTGGTCTTACATTTAAGTCTTTAATCCATTTTGAGTTTATCATTATGTGTGGTGTTAGGAAATGTTTTAATTTCATTCTTTTACATGTAGCTGTCCAGTTTTCCCAGGACCATTCATTGAAAAGGCTGTCTTTGCCCCATTTTATATTCTTGCCTCCTTTGTCAAAAATAAGGTACCTATAGGTGCATGGATTTATTCTTGGCTTTCTATCTTATTCCATTGGTCTATATTTCTGGTTTTGCTCCAGTACCATACTGTCTTGATGACTGTAGCTTTGTAGTATAACCTGAAGTCAGGAAGCTTGGTTCCTCCGGCTCCATTCTTCTTTCTCAAGACTGCTTTGGCTATTCAGGGTCTTTTGTGTTTCCATATGAATTGTAAAATTTTTTGTTCCAGTTCTTCGAAAAATGGCATTGGTAATTTGATAGGGATTACATTAAATCTGTAGATTGCATTTGGTAGTATAGTCATTTTCACAATACTGATTCTTCCTACCCAGGAACATGGTATGTCTCTCCATCTCTTTATGTCATCTTTGATTTCTTTCATTAGTGTCTTATAATTTTCTGTATACAGCTCTTTTGTCTCCTTAGGTAAGTTTATTCCTAGATATTTAATTCTTTTTGTTGCAATGGTGAATGGGATTGATTCTTTAATTGCTCTTTCTGATTTTTCATTGTTAGTATATAGAAATGCAAGTGATTTCTGTGTATTGATTTTGTATCCTGCAGCTTTGCTAAATTCACTGATTAGTGCTAGTAATTTTCTGATACTATCTTTAGGGTTTTCTATGTACAGTATCATGTCATCTGCAAACAGTGAGAGCTTTACTTCTTTTTTCCAATCTGGATTCCTTTTATTTCTTTTCTTCTCTGGTTGCTATAGCTAGGACTTCCAGAAGTATGTTGAATAGTGGCACAAGTGGACACTCTTGTTCTTGATCTTAAGGGAAATGCTTTCAGTTTTTCACCATTGAGAATAATGTTTGCTGTAGACTACCATATATGGGCTTTACTATGTTGAGGTAGGTTCCTTCTATGCCCATTTTTTGAAGAGTTTTAATCATAAATAGGTAATGAATTTTGTCAGAGGTCTTTTCTGCATCTATTGAGATGATCATATGGTTTTTATCTTTCAATTTGTTAACATGGTGTATCACATTGATTGATTTCTGTGTATTGAAGAATCCCTGCATCCCTGGAATAAACCCAACTTGATCATGGTGTATGAGCTTTTTGATGTGTTGCTGAATTCTGTTTCCTAAAATTTTGTTCAGGATTTTTGCATCTATGTTCATCAGTGATATTGGCCTGTAGTTTTCTTTTTTGTGTGTTTTCTCTGTCTGGTTTTTGTATCAGGGTGATGGTGGTTTTGTAGAATGAGTTTGGAAGAGTTCCTTCCTCTAAACTTTTTGAAAGAGTTTCAGAAGGATAGGCATTGGCTCTTTCTAAATGTTTGATAGAATTCTCCTGTGAAGCCATCTGGTCCTGGGCTTTTATTTTTTGGGAGATTTTTGATCACAGCTTCAATTTCAGTGCTTGTAATTGAGTTGTTCATAATTTCTATTTTTCCTGGTTCAGTCTTGGAAGATTGAACTTTTCTAAGAATCTGTAATTTCTTCCAGGTTATTTATTTTATTGCCATAAGGTTGTTCATAATAGTCTCTTATAATCCTTTGTATTTCTGTACTGTCTGTTATAACCTCTCCTTAATCATTTCTAATTTTGTTGATTTGATTATTCTCTCTTTTTTAAATGAGTCTGGTTAGTTCAGTTCAGCTTAGTTCAGTCGTTCAGTTGTGTCTGACCCTTTGCGACCCCATGGACTGCAGCACGTCAGGCCTCCCTGTCCATCACCAACTCCTGGAATTTACTCAAAGTCATGGCCATCCATCAGTTATGCCATCCAACCATCTCATCCTTCGTTGTCCCCTTATCCTCCCACCTTCGATCTTTCCAAGCATCAGGATCTTTTCAAATAAGTCAGTGCTTCGCATCAGCTGGCCACACTATTGGAGTTTCAGCTTCAGGATCAGTTCTTCCAATGAATATTCAGGACTGATTTCTTTTGGGATGGACTGGTTGGATCTCCTTGCAGTCCAAGGGACTCTCAAGAGTCTTCTCCAACACCACAGTTCAAAAGCATCAATTTTTTGGCGCTCAGATTTCTTTATAGTTCAACTCTCACATCTATAGATGACTACTAGAAAAACCATAACCTTGACTAGATGGACCTTTGTTGGCAAAGTAATGTCTCTGCTTTTTAATATACTGTCTAGGTTGGTCATAACTTTTTCCCCAAGGAGTAAGATTCTTTTTATTTCATGGCTGCAATCACCATCTGCAGTGATTTTGGAACTCCCCAAAATAAAGTCTGCTACTGTTTCCACTGTTTCCCCATCTATTTGCCATGAAGTGATGGGACCGGATGCCATGATCTTAGTTTTCTGAATGTTGAGCTTTAAGCCAACCTTTTCACTCTCCTCTTTCACTTTCATCAAGTGGCTCTTTAGTTCTTCTTTGCTTTCTGCCATAAGGGTGGTGTCAACTGCATATATGAGAGCATTGATATATCTCCCAGCAATCTTGATGCCAGCTTGTGCTTCTTCCAGACCAGCGTTTCTCATGATGTACTCTGCATATAAGTTAAATAAGCAGGGTGACAATATACACCCTTACTCCTTTTCCTATTTGGAACTAGTCTGTTGTTCCATGTCTAGTTCTAACTGTTGCTTCCTGACCTGCATACGGATTTCTCAAGAGGCAGGTCAGGTCGTCTCCTTAAGAATTTTCAACAGTTTATTGTGATCCACACTGTCAAAGGCTTTGTCGTAGTCAATAAAGCAGAAACAGATGTTTTTCTGGAACTCTCTTGCTTTTTCGATGATCCAGCGGATGTTGGTAATTTGATCTCTGGTTCCTCTGCCTTTTCTAAATCCAACTTGAACTTCTGGAAGTTCACGGTTCACATATTGCTGAAGTCTGGCTTGGAGAATTTTGAGCATTACTTTACTAGCGTGTGAGATGAGTGCAATTGTGCAGTAGTTTGAGCATTCTTTGACTTTGCCTTTCTTTAGGATTGGAATGAAAACTGACATTTTCCAGTCCTGTGGCCACTACTGAGTTTTCCATATTTGCTGGCATATTGAGTGTAGCACTTTCACAGCATCACCTTTTAGGATTTGAAATAGCTCAGCTGGAACTCCATCACCTCCACCAGCTTTGTTCGTAGTGATGCTTCCTAAGGCCTACTTGACTTCACATTCCAGGATATTTGGCTCTGTGAGTGATCACACCATCATGATTATTTGAGTCATGAAGATCTTTTTTGTATAGTTCTTCTGTGTATTCTTGCCACCTCTTCTTAATATCTTCTGCTTCTGTTATGTCCATACCATTTATGTCCTTCACTGAGCCCATCTTTGCATGGAATGTTCCCTTGGTATCTCTAATTTTCTTGAAGAGATCTCTAGTCTTTCCCATTCTATTGTTTTCCTCTCTATCTTTGCACTGGTCACTGAGGAAGGCTTTCTTATCTCTCCTTGCCATTCTTTGGAACTCTGCATTCAAATGGGTATATCTTTCCTTTTCTCCTTTGCTTTTTGCTTCTCTTCTTTTCACAGCTATTTGTAAGGCCTCCTCAGACAGCCATTTCGCTTTTTTTTTTTTTTTTTTTGCATTTCTTTTTTTGGGGAGATGGTCTTGATCCCTGTCTCCTATACAGTGTCACAAATCTCTGTCCATAGTTCATCGGGCACTCTGTCTATCAGATCTAGTCCCTTAATCTATTTCACTTCCATTTATAATCTTTAGGGATTGAATTTAGGTCATACCTGAATGGTCTAGTGGTTCTCCTCGCTTTCTTCAATTTAAGTCTTAATTTGGCAATAAGGAGTTCATGATCTGAGCCACAGTCAGCTCCCTGTCTTGTTTTTGCTGACTATATAGAACTTCTTCATCTTTGGCTGCAAAGAATATAATCAATCAGATTTCTGTGCTGCCCATCTGGTGATGTCCATGTGTAGAGTCTTCTCTTGTGTTGTTGGAAGAGGGTGTTTGCTATGACCATGCGTTCTCTTGGCAAAACTCTGTTAGCATTTGCCCTGCTAAATTCTGTACTCCAAGCCAAATTTGCCTGTTATTCCAGGTATTTCTTGACTTCCCACTTTTGCATTCCAATCCCCTATAATGAAAAGAACATCTTTTTTGGGTGTTAGTTCTAGAAGGTCTCGTACGTCTTCAGAGAACCATTCAACTTCAGCTTCTTCAGCATTACTGGTCGGGGAATAGACTTAGATTACCATGATATTGAATGGTTGCCTTGGAAATGAACAGAGATCATCCTGCCATTTTTGAGACTGCATCCTAGTACTGCATTTCGGACTCTTGTTGACTATGATAGCTGCTGCATTTCTTCTAAGGGATTCTTGTCCACAGTAGTAGATGGCCATTGGAGTGAAATTCACCCATTCCAGTCCATCTTAGTTCGCTGAATCCTAGAATATTGACATTCACTCTTGCCATCTCCTGTTTGACCACTTCCAATTTGCCTTGATTCATGGACCTAACATTCCAGGTTCTTGTGCAATATTGCTCTTTACAGCATCAGACCTTGCTTCTATCACCAGACACATCCACAGCTGGGTGTTGTTTTTGCTTTGGCTCTGTCTCTTCATTCTTTCTGGAGTTATTTCTCCCCTGATCTCCAGTAGCATATTGGGCACCTACCGACCTGGAGAGTTAATCTTTCAGTATCTTACCTTTTTGTCTTTGCATACTGTTCATGGGATGCTCAAGGTAAGAATATTGAAGACTGTCTAAGGGTTTGTCTATTTTTTTTATCTTCTCGAACAACCGGCTTTTAGTTTTATTAATCTTTACTATTGTTTCTTTCATTTCTTTTTCGTTTATCTCTGCTTGAATATTTATGAATCCTTTCCTTGTACTAAGTTTGGCTTTTCCCCCTTCTTTTTACAGTTACTTTAGGTGTAAAGTTAGGTTGTCTATTCTATGCTTTTCTTGTTTCTTGAAGTAGGATTGTATTGCTATATACTTCCCTCTTAGAACTGTTTTTGCTGCATCCGATAGGTTTTGAGTTGTGTGTTCTTTGTTATTTGTTTCTAGAAATTTTTTGATTTCCCTTTTGATTTCTTCAGTGAAAGTGAAAGTGAAGTCACTCAATCATTCCAACTCTTTTTGACTCCATGGACTGTAGCCTACCAGGATCCTCTGTCCATGGGATTTTCCAGGCAAGAGTACTGGAGTGGGTTGCCATTTACTTGTTGGTTATTTAGCAATGTTTTGTTTAATCTCCATGTGTTGGTGTTTCTTACAGTTTTTTTTTTTTTTTCTTGTTATTGATATCTAGTCTCATAGCATTGCAGTCAGAGAAGATGCTTGATATGATTTCAATTTTCTTCAGTTTAATGACGTTTGATTTGTGACCAAGATGTTGTCTATGCTGGTGAATGTTCCATGTGCACTTGAGAAGAAGGTGTATTCTTCTGCATTTGGATGGAATGCCTGAAGATATCAATGAGACCTATGTCATCTAATGTATCATTTAAGACTTGTGTTTCCTTATTAATTTTCTGTTTTGATGGTCTATCCATTGGTGTGAGTGGGGAGTTAAAGTCTCCCACTATTATTGTGTTACTGTCAATTTCTCCTTTTATGTCTGTTAGTGTTTGTCTTATGTATTGAGGTGCTCCTATGCTGGGTGCATAGATATTAGATATTTACAATTATATGTCTTCCTCTTGGTTTGGTCCCTTGGTCATTATGTAGTGTTCTTCCTTATCTCTTGTAATCTCTTGCAAATTGGAAGTGGTCAAACAGGAGATGGCAAGAGCAAATGTTGACATTTTAGGAATCAGGGAATTAAAATGGACTGGAATGGGTGAATTTAACTCATTCAGAAGAGGTTATTTTTAGGTCTATTTTGTCTGATATAAGGATTGCTACTCCAGCTTTCTTTTGCTTCCCATTTGCATGGAATACATTTTTCCATCCTCTCACTTTCAGTCTATCTGTGTCTTGAGGTCTGAAGTGGGTTTTTTATAGACAGCATATATATAGGTCTTTTTTTTGTATCCATTCAGCCAGTCTGTGTCTTTTGGTTGGAGCATTTAATCCATTTGCATTTAAAGTAATTATTGATATGTATGTTCCTATTGCCATTTTATGATTGTTTGGGGTTGATTTTGTAGATCTTTTTTCTTCTGTTGTATTTCTTGTCTATATAAGTCTGTTTAACATTTGTTGTAAAGCAGGTTTGGTGTTACTTAATTCTCTTAACTTTTGCTTGTCTGAACAGCTTTTTTATTTCTCCATCACTTTTGAATAAGATCCTTGCTGGGTACAGTAATCTTGGTTGTAGATTTTTTCCCTTTCAGCACTTTAAATATATCCTGCCATTCCCTTCTGGCCTGCAGAGTTTCTGCTGAAAGATCAGCTAGTAAACATCTGGGGTTTCCCTTGTGTGTTATTTGTTGCTTCCTTCTTGCTGATTTTAATATTCTTTCTTTGTGTTTAGTCTTTCTTAGTTTGATTAGTATGTGTCTAGGTGTGTTTCTCCTTGGGTTTATCCTGGATCAGACTCTTTGTGCCTCTTGGACTTGATTGGCTACTTCCTTTACCATGTTGGGGAAATTTTAAACTATAATCTCTTTAAAAGTTTTCTCATACCCTTTCTTTTTCTCTTCTTCTTCTGGGACCCCTATAATTCAAATGTTGGTGTGTTTGATATGGTCCTAGAGGTCTCTGAGACTGTCCTCAGCTCTTTTCATTCTTTTTACTCTATTCTGCTCTTCAGAAGTTATTTACACCATTTTATTTTCCAACTCACTGATTCATTCTTCTGCTTCAGATATTCTGGTATTGATTCCTTCTAGAGTATTTTTAATTTCAGCAATTGTGTTGTTTTTCTCTGTATGCTTATTCTTTAATTCTTCTAGGTCTTTGTTAATTGATTCTTGCATTTTACCCATTTTGTTTTCAAGGTTTTTGATTATCTTTACTATCATTATTCTGAATTTTTTGTCAGGTAATTCTCCTATTTCTTCTTCATTTATTTGGACCTCTGTGTTTCTGGTTTGTTCCTTCATCTGTGCAGTATTTCCCTGCCTTTTCTTTTTCTTTTTTTTTTAAGTTATTGTGTTTGAGGTCTCCTTTTTCCAGGCTTCAAGGAAAGTTGAATTCTTTCCTTGAAGAAGGTTGAATTCTTTCTTCCTTTTGGTTTCTGCCTTCCTAAGGTTGGTCCAGTGGTTTGTGTGAGCTTTGTATAGGGTGAGATTTGTGCTGAGTTTTTGTTTGTTTGTTTGTTTTTCCTCTGATGGGCACGGCTGAGTGAGGTGGTACTCCTGTCTGCTGATGATTGTATTAGTGTTTTTGTTTTGTTTGTTGGTTAGATGGGGCATCCTGCACAGGGTGCTACTGGTGTTTGGGTGATGCTGGGTCTTGTGACACATCTTGTGATGATGTGGTCCTCTGTGTGAGTTCTCACTCTCTGGTGCTCCCTAGGGTTAGTACTCTGGCAGTATAGGGTCTTGGAGTCAGTGCTCCCACTCCAAAGGCTCTGGGTTTGATCTCTGGTCAGGAACAAAGATTCCACAAGTGGTGTGTTATGGCATTAGGGGAGAGTAAAACAAATATCCAAAAATGAGAAACCAAAGACGAACCCTAGACAAATGGCAGTTACAAAATCAAGCAAATAATAATTAAAATAATGGAATATACACATATACACCCATGAGCAACATGAGAACAGTCCAACAAAAATAAAGTACAGTAGATTGTTCCAGTGAACAAAGGAAATAAAAATTATATTTACTGGTTAAGAACAAAACTAACTTAAGCACAAACTGGAAAACAAAACTAAAGCAAGGTGCTGGTTGAGGAATAAAGCAGTGAAAATAAAACTAACAAATATGTTTGGAGGAAAGGAGAGAAAGAAAAGAAAGAAAGAATAGATGTACAAAGTTAAATAGAGGTAGATAAAGAAGGTTTATATATGTTAAAGATTAACTGCAAGGGGAAAAGAACAGTAGGAAAAGCAAACAAAGGAGTAAATGTAGAAAAAATAATAATAGGTTTAAAAATTAAAAATAAAAAAAGAGAAAAGAAAAAAAGAGGAAAATTCCACAGAACTGCAAAAGCCCAACATAGAGGCAGAGGTTTATGACAACAGTAAAAAATGTGACTGAGGAAAAAGAAAAAAATTGACAACTACACCGGGGTGGGGGTGGGGGCGTGGTGGTGAAGGAGAAAAAAGAAGAAAATCCAAAAGAATCTGCAGACCAAGTCAAGAACTAAAAATAATGAATGGTTTTCTTGAGTCTCTGCTGCCAGAGTCCTTTCCCTTGCTGGGAGTCACAGTCCACCTCACCTCCCTAGGATGCCCTCCAACGCTGCGCTGGTCTCTGGACCTGCCGTGGGGGCAGCTCAGAGTCTAACCTGGTCCTCCTCCTGTGTGTTCTTGCCTCCAGTGTCCACGGCTATCAGAACCAGTGCGTTTTCTTCTGTGGGAGCTCCCAGTGGCCTTCTATATATTCCATACACACAGAGTCTGCCTAGTTGACCATGTGGATTTAGTCTGCAGGTTGTAAGGTGGGTGGGAAGGTTTTGGGTCTTCTTCCTTAGCCACACTGCCCTCGGATTTCAATTGTGGTTTTATTTCCACCTCTACACGTGGGTCGTCCACTGGGGGTTTAGCTCCTGAGGCTGCCCTGGAGGTCTTGGGTTTGCCCCTATGAGGGCCAGATGTAGAGGTGGTGCAGCTGCTTGGGTCACAGGGGTTCTGGCAGCACCAGGTACCAGGGGGGTTGGCTAGGGTAGTATGAAATATAGTGCTCTAGAAGGGTATGGCCACCAGTATTGGCCAATACACTCCAGTGTTCTTGCCTGGAGAACCCCTCTCTGACAGAGAAGCATGGCAGGCCACAGTCTACAGGGTCGAAAAGAGTCAGACAGGACCAAAGCGACTCTACGTGGATAAACACAAGACTTTCTTTTCTTTTTCTCCTGTGGCAGCTCTGCCCCAGTGAGAGTTGAGCATGAAGGTGGTGCAGCTGCTTGGCTTGTGGGAACCTTGGCAGCGCCAAGTATTCAGGGACACAAACTGCCTCTGCAGCAGGAGTTATGGCCCTACCAGAGTCTTTTCTCGAGCCTCTTGTAGCTGGCGATCAGAAGACCTCTTTGGCCAGTCTTTCTCCATGGCTCCACCTGTTCAGGCACTTAGAGGGATCGCTTGCCTAGGGACCTTCTCTGTTGTTGGGCGCATCGGGCATATCGAGGGGCACCCTGGGCGGGGTTCTACTCTGTAGTTCAGTGTGTTGGGTGTTTGATGGGCCAGCCTCTCTATTGTTCAGCTGCCAATGCTGGCATGTGGAGAGAGAGAGGCAATGGTGATGGCTCCACCCTTTAGCATGACTCAGCAGTATCACCTTGCTTCCATGGCTGCCTGGTTTTCCAACACAGGCATTTCCCACCACGATCTCCTCCCTCACACCCCCTCGATCCGTCTCTCTGCAGTCAACAGCAGCCCTTGCCCTGGGATTGCTCCACAATTCTTAAACTTTATCTCCCAGCTGCTGCGCCTTCCAGGAGACCCGTATTCCTGCCTTGGATATGTATAGGTCCAGCAAGGACTGTCTGATTCTCATTCCATTTAGGCTGCCACAGATCAGCTGTTTCACTCGCAGTCTTAAATGTTTCTCCTCTGACTCAGACAATTGCTCCACTGTGGGGACTGGACCCCTGCTTCAGTTCCCCCACCCACCGAGAGTAGGTCCAGTCCTACTAACACTCCTGTTTTTCCTCCTAGTTCCTTCATCCTACCAAGTTTTGCATGGTTCTATATACTCTTTTCCACTGGTCAGGTCCTCCTGTCCACTCTCAGCTGGTGTTCTGCATGCACTTCTGTGTCTAAGGTGTACTTCTGGTATTTCTGATGTATCTGTGGAGAGATGTACTCCACGTCCACCTACTCTTCTGCCATCTTGTTCTCCTAGGTTTTCTCTTTTTATTGCCACCATCCTAGCTTCACCTTTTCATTATTTCCTTCCTAGCTACATCTTCATGGGCTTCTCTATCCTCAGTTTGCCTCTGCTCCAATCTAGCCATAATTCACTTTTAGACTAAGTTTCCTGAAGTCCTGGTCGATTAACAACACTACTCAAAATCCTTCAATTGTTCCTCCCTTCCCACAAACTCTGACCTCGGAGCACAAGTTTTCAATAGGGTGACTGTAATGCCTCAATTTGCCTGGGATGGTCTCAGGGTACTTCTGTTGTCCCAATGTAATTAGTGTGACTTTATTCACTCCCCAAAGTGCTCTGGTTTTGATACTACATTATATTGACATCCTAACTTTTAATCACTCGATTCTCCTGTCTCTGTGTGCATGTGTGCTATGTCACTTCAGTCATGTCCAACTCTTTGCAAACCTATGGACTGTAGCCCATTAGGCTTCTCTGTCTATGGGGTTCTCCAGGCAAGAATTCTGGAGTGGATTGCCGTGTCTTCCTCCAGGGGATCTTCCCTACTCAGGGATTGAACCAGCATCTCTTACGGTCTCCTGAATTGGCAGGTGGTTCTTTACTATTAGCACCACCTGGGAAGTTATACCTCCGATAACTAAATTAACTGAAGTATGTAAAAAGTTACTGGTGAATGGAGGAATTGGGTACAGGTAGAAAGTAAATCTTTTTCCTCAAACAATCAAAAACTAAATATAAATTACTTGGGATCTATTACCCTATCTAAAATTTGTTTTCTTCTGCCATTTACATGAGAAGTGGAGTTTTTGATTCTAACTCTAGTAAGAAAATCTACCTTTGTATTGTTTATGTAGCTCATTTTGTTTCACACAGATGGGAATAGTCTTATCTGGGACCTGATAAATAGCACATTAATAATTTGTTAATGTGAGAAATCTTCAGCTAAGTAATTATATAGAAATTTAAAGAACTTTGAAGTGGTTGAAACACTTATATGTGAGCTCCTTCAGCAAAAAAGGTTGTATCTATTTTTTAATCCAACTGTACAAGTACAGTTCTTGTATATAAATGGTGTCAAATAGAAATTAAAGCATTCTCTGCCAGGTTATAGAACTGAAATTCAGACACTGCACTCTGATTTAACTATTTTTTCTTCCAGTTTTATTAGGATATAGTTGGCATACAGCACTGTATAAATTTAAGGTGTACAGCATAATTTGGTTTACATACATCATGAAGTGATTATTGCAATAAGTTTAGTGAACATCCATCATATCATATAGGTATAAAACTAAAGAGATAGATTTTTTTTTTATTGTAATGAGAACTCTTAAGATTTACTCTCTTGACAACTTTCATATGTAACACAGGGCAAGGTCAATTTTCTTTATCATGTCACATATTACCTCCCTAAATGCTAATTAATCTTATAATTGGAAGTTTGTAACTTTTGACTGCTTTCACCCTATCTCACACCCCCCCCCCCCACTGTCCCACTTCCCACCTGTCATGAGCACAAATGCAGTATCTTTTTCTATGAGTTTGTTATTGAAGTAAAATTGACCTAAAATACTATGTTAGTTCCTGTTACATAACACAGTGATTTGATATTTCTGTACATTTTGAACTGATCACCACCATAAGTCTTGTTATGATATGTCACCATACCAAAATACTTTTGACTATATCCCCCACACTGTACATTTCATACCCATGGCTCATTTATTTAGCAGCTGGAAATTTATACATCATAATCTGCCTCTTTGAATTGCTCCTGTTGGGGACTCTCTGTGCTTCCTGGACCTGGAATTCTGTTTTCCTTCCCAAGTTAAGAAAGTTTTCAGTTATTATGTCTTCCAAGTATATTCTCTGCCCCTTTCTCTGTCTCTTCTCCTAGGACCCCTACAATGCAAATGTTAGTATGCTTGATGTTGTCTCAGATGTCTCTTAAACTGTTCTCATTTCTTTTTATTTGTCCTCTTGTCTTTTTTCTGTTCAGCTTCAGTGTTTTCCATTACTCTGTCTTCCAGCTTGCTTATCTATTCCTTGGTATCATCTAATCTACTGTTGATATCTTCTAATGTATTTTTCACTTCAGTTATTGTATACTTCATCTCTATTTGTTTCTTCTTTATATTTTCCAACTCTCACTCTCTTCTAATTTCTCACTCAATTCTAACTTCTCACTCTGTTCATCCAATCTTTTCCTGATTTTTTTGGACATCTTTACAATCATCACTTTGAACTCTTTGTTGGGTAGATTGCCTAGCTGCCCTTTAGTTAGTTGTTGTTCTGGGGTTTTGTCTTATTCCTTCTCTTTGAACATGTTCCTATGTTATCTCATTTTTATTGCTGTGTTTGTGGTAGGTTGGTTACATTTTTTGACTGTGGAGAAGTGGCCTTCTGTAGGAGACATCCTATGTGCCCCAGCAACACTCTCTCTTCTGGTCACCAGAGCTACATGCTCTAGGGGTGTCCACTCTGTGGACTGAGTGGTGCCCTCTTCTGCTGTGATGGTCTGACCTCTGTGGGTGGCTGGCCCTGGATGGGTTGTTTTCCATACTGTGCCTTGGGTAGAGGTTGTTGGTTTCTGATTGGCAAGGCTGGTCATGAGATGCCTGGCTGTGGAGCCCAGGGAGGGGGTGGGCTAGTCCAACGCTAGTGCAGGCTCACTGCTAGGTGGAGCCTGGTTTGGATGTGGGTGATTGTCGGGCTGAGATTTCTGGATCTAGTGTTGGCCTGCTAATGGGTGTGGCCGGTTCCTCATACAGCTAGTTGGAGGGTTTGTGGTGTCCCTAGGCTGGCCTGTTGATGAGCTGGCTGGCTAAGGGGTTCAAGCTAGTATTGGAGCTAGTGTTGGCCTGCTGGTGGGTGGACTGGGTCCTGACACAGCAGGCTGCAGGGCTGAGGGGGGTCTTGGGGCTGGTGTCTGCCTACTGGTGGGCAGAACTGGGTCCTGGGGCCTCTGGCTGTAGGACCTGGGATTGCCAGGGCTATTGGGCAAGGCATCCTGGGACTGGTGCTTGCTCACTGTGGGTAAGGCTGGGTCCTGGGGTTAGTGCTGGCTCACTGGAATTCATTACACTTTCCAGAGTAGAGTCTTGTGTTCCTGAAGAGAACAGATGCGTGGATCACCCCCATCTTTACACCTCCACAGGCTTCCCTCTGCCTACACAAAAAGTCCAAACTCCTTGGCAGAGCTTGTGAGACTCTTGTGTGTCTCTTTTTTGCCCAGGAAATATCCATCCTCGACTTTCCTGGGAGCTGCACCACTCATGTTACTTTGGGGAAATACCCAGGTCCAATGCTTGCAGGCCTGAACATTAGTGAAGAGAAAGAAGGACTGAAAGTTGTTGGAAGCGGTTTGTTTCAGGCACACATTGTAGATTCTGTTGCTGACACACATTCTAGATTAAGGCACTTTAAGAAGATGGGACCATCTGCTCCAGTTATCTGGAATTACTTAGCTGTCATGGAGTCTTTCAATGACTCGCTTATTCCTTGTTATCCACAACCTGTCAATAAATTGTCTTCTTCTTTTTCCCTGTTTTCTTTGGCTTAATTTGACAAAACTTTGCTTGTCCTGACTAGACAAAACTGCTAACCAAACGGGGCTGGCACAAAATTCTTTCATGATCTGACCCCGAGGTAGCTAACCAGAAGCCGCTTTCTGACTTTGGTTCCTAAAATAGGACATGTTTAGAAAACGAGACTCAGAAGTCTTTCTTATCTGCCAAATGAATTCCTAGTCCCTCAATGCTGGGCTCTGACACCTGTCTGGTAAACTTCCCTGGTCTTTTTCCCCACACAATTCTGCATCCTGTGTGTACATAGCAAGAATAGAAATCAACTTTTATTATGTGTCCAAGACCATGCTAAGCATTTTTAACTCATTAACTAATTTACTTATTCCTACTGTCTAATAAAAATAAGTATGGTTGTTACCATTCCGTTTTATGGATTCTGAACAGGGGCAGAAGGTTAAGTAATACCCTAAAGCTCAACTAGTTAGCGGCATAGCTTGGATTGTAACCTTGCCATTCAAGGCTGTGAATCACTGTGTTGTACTGACTCCTGGAGGTTCTTTATGATGGACCTTTCGAATGTGTTCACATGCTTATCTCCACCCCCAGGCTGAGATTCTGTTGAGGGCAAGGATTTTTGCTTTGTTCAACATTGTAATTCCAGATCACAGCATGTACCAAGCATACAGAGGAGACTCAGTAAATGAGAGAGTGAACCAGTGAATAAATTCTCTGTGGCACCTGTAACACTTAGTCACTTATTTGATGTATGCAATTACTTTATTCCTTCATTCTGAGATGCATGTTTTAAAAACTGCTTCTGAAATTAGAAAATATCTTACAAATGTATATATTTAATATGGTGGCTTTATGCCCCTCATCATCTTGAAAAATGATATTACAGTGATACATCCCACAATCCACAGAATCAAGGAAATATCAGGATAATTTTGGTTACACCTATTGCAAACCATAGCAATTGAGCTCCTCCTCATTGGTGCCTGCCTTCTGAAACATCACCTCTGTCTGTCTGGCTCGCTCTTACTAAATTGGGTTGTTCCTGTTCATTTCATTGAACCTCATGAGTTTCCCCCCCCCAAACCAGGGTTGTATCCGTAGATGGATGATTGCTTGTTACCATGGTATTAATAAATTAATCTGGCTTTGAAACGGTCCAAGACAAGTTTAGATATCAGATAAAATGAGTTTGGAAGCATTGAAGCCTGGGCCTTTGTGGGTGAGGAATCAAGTGCATAAAAAGGGACCATGGTTTGATTACCTTCTTTACCTGCCTTCAGGTGTGGTCACAGAATGTGTGACCACAAAGACATCACTTTTTCTTCATTCTTTTCATCACAGTCTACCTGACCTTGCGTAAGAGTTACTTTTGGAGAATATGCTCAGGAATGCCAATCACTTTTCCCCTCCCCCAGTTCTAAGTCTGAATAATATTTACAAGCAGTGTGGTTTTCCTCATGGGCCTATTCCTTTCCTCTCAATCCTGACCCAGTTAGAATGAGAACTGCATATTGGAGGTGCTGTTGCTGAAATGTCTCTTAAATATGCACTGATTTTTTTTTTTTCCAGTCCCTGAGAAATAGCCTTTAAATTGCTGACCTTGTTGTCAGCCTCCTGCTGCCCTCTCTAGTCCTTCTTCTCTACTAGTTTTGACTAGTTACTATAGTAAAATCAATCCAATTTACTCATTCATTTGTTTCAAATACCTCTACTGCTTCTCCATTACTTTCCAAATGGAGACCCTTGCACATAGGTCGATATTCACAACCCAGTTTCTGTTGGGATTTTATGGAAAGATTCTAAACCATATTCTTTCACTGTTAGGATATCATGGACATTAAGTTATCCTATCAATTTAATGCAACATTTTCAAGGAGAAACAATAAACAAAACAAAGAAAATGGATTTTGGTGGGGTTTGTTTTCAAACAAGTACATTAAAATGCATTCTGAGAGCTCAGTAGCTACTACATGGTTAGTAATTTTCCAAAACTGAATTATTTTGGGTCAGCTGGAAGCCTTTTTTAATTGTGAGTGAGTGCCTAACCAGAGATCTACAGAGGTGACATTTTTTTTCCTCAGAGAATTTGATTGTTATTTGCAGAAGAGCAAATGAGCCAAATCTTCCTCAATCTGTGCAAAACATTTCATTGGTTTACCTCAGCTATATAAGTAAGAGAAAGTATGAGTCATTTTCTTGCTAGAAGGGTATAACTAGCTCTTTTATATTTTGACCTATTTA
Source organism: Dama dama (assembly GCF_033118175.1). Lineage (NCBI taxonomy): Eukaryota > Metazoa > Chordata > Mammalia > Artiodactyla > Cervidae > Dama > Dama dama. Next base: position 19,082,040 of record NC_083683.1, on the reverse strand, counting down.
AACCCATACCCAGGAACACTGTCTTCAGCCTGGGGGAGGAGATGCTGTTGGGCAGGGTGCTGTGGTGAAGGAAGGCCTGGCACTCTGGGAAGTGGTGTACAGATCATCAGAAAGCAAGCATCTGATACAGCAGAGCTGGAACCTCAGCCCTGGCTGCTGCCCCGGGGCAGAGGAGGGCACAGAATCCTCTGTCAGGGGCTATGGAGGGTGGCTCCAGTAGTCTCAGGGCATCACATCCCAAGCTGCCCAACACCAGAGGGTTCCACATTTGGGAAACCAATACGCATCCTGACCCCAGAGCATTTGTTTTCACATTTCACTTTTTATTAGTCACTGTTAGTCAAAAAAGAGATATTTTAAGTCTTGAGTACTGATTTTGGTCACACATACTGTAAAGGCCCTCATCTCCATTTCTCCCCATCCTTGAAACACAACAACCCAAGTGACAGCTTCTTTAAAGACTTAGTCTGCTGCTGTTACTTCATAGCAGCTGGAATTTATCCTCCCAGCATTAGGAGTCTATGATCATAAGTTAGGATTGGGGAACTAACTGTCTCAGTTTCTTTTTGGCTCAGAGCTACCTCTTGCCTTAAGTACAACATTTATAGAAGGTACATTTAAGTGCAGCTTCTAAGAGCAAGGTTTCCTTTAATAGGGTGCATCTCCTATGACACAGCAAGGATCATGCAACCTTCTCTCAGAATCCATGATGAGAGGTGAGAGGGCTCCTGCAGAACTAACCAAAGGAACAAATTTATAAGGGGATCAGAACTATGGAAAAAAACCCCTTGGATTGAATTGCTTTTCTCTCTCTTCCGATTTTCAGAGAAAGAAGCAAATGGCTGTAGCATACCTTTACAAAGAGATTTGTTTAAAATTTTAAAACAAGGCTTCCCTGGTGACTCAGTGGTGAAGAGTCTGCCTGCCAGTGTAGGAAACATGGGGTTCAATCCCTGATCCGAGAAGATCCCACATACTGTGGAGCAGCTAAGCCCTTGCGCCACAACTGCTGACCCTGCGCTCCGCAGCCTGAAAACTGCAACTGCTGAGCCCCTGTGCTGAAACCACCGAAGCCCTAGCACCCTAAAGCCCATGCTCCACTGCAAGAAAAGCCGCCGCAGGGAGAAGCCTGTGCACCTCAACTGGAGAGTAGCCTGCATGCGGGGAAAAGCCCACACAGAAAGGAAGACCCAGTGCAGCCAAACAGCCATCAATCATTAAATAAATAAAGTATAAATTTTTTTAAACAAGCAAATAATTTTGAAAGTATATCTTGCAGGTGAAGTCTCCCCTCACCTTTAGAAGGAGGATAGCAAAAAAGGACAGTGCCTAGTACCTTACGGTATTCAATAATGGTTTTGTAAATAAATAAAGCTTGCTCTCTGTGCATTTAGCTGACTCCCTGTATCTTCTCAATCTTTTAGCTTCAGTATTTTTTCTATATATACTTATCTCTAATGTCCAGAATGTCAGTGTTAATTATAAAGCTAATACCTACAAGTTTATATAGAATTACTGTTACTAAACTTACACAGAATTAGTGTTAAGTGTGTGTTTTTGTGTATATATGTGTGTGTGTGTTGTTGTTTAGCCACTAAGTCATGTCTGGCTCTTATGCTACCCATGGACTGTAGCCATTGCAGGGTCCTCTGTGAGTGTATCTCTACACAATAATGCTAATAGCATAAGAATTAGGTGTTACTATTATTCTAATTTTAAATACATTATACTGAGGCATAGAAGGAATTCCCAGGTGGCTCAGGAGTAAGGAATCCGCCTGCCGCATGCAGGACCTGCAGGAGATGTGGGTTTGATCCCTGCGTCAAGATCCCCTGGAGGAGGAAATGGCAACCCACTCCAGTATTCTTGCCTGGAGAATTCCATGAACAGAGGACCCTGTGGACTACAGTTCAGGAGGTCACAAAGAGTAGGATATGACTGAGAGACTGTACATGCATGACTGAGGTATAGACAGGGTTAAAAAATTTGCAAAGTTACAACAAGTGACAGGATTCAGATCTGCACAGTCATTGCTAGGTCCTCAGTTACCAGAAAAAATCCCCTAAATCTGTTCCTACTTGAAGCAGGAAAGTGAATCCAGGTTTCTCAGTGTCTGGGAGCAGGGGTTTGTTGTATAATCTCATCTTACCAGGAAGCCAATGACTGTGCCCTGGATTCTGACTTTACAGGACTTGACCAACTCAGTCTGATCTCTTCAGAGAGGTTGACACTGATTGGAAGCCTTCTTTGTGCCTGATGCTTTCCTGAACCCTCTTCTAGACAGCATGTCATGGAATTCTCACAACAAGCCATAGGGACGAATTCCTACTCATGTCTTACAGATGAGAACATTGAATCTTGGGAAGTGGACATCACTTTGTGAGGTCACACTGCTAGTAGATGGCTGAACTAGAACTCAGATCTGGACCCATCTGACTCTAGAGTTTACTTATCCCTGATGTTACCCCCTATTTTTTAGACATTTCCAATCACTGCCTTTCCAACACTGTTAGTGGCAATATATTAATGACTGTATGTGGCCATTATAATGGCTGTAATGGCTGTATATGCCACTGTTAGTGGCATAATTAATGTATATTTTAATGAGCTGAGTGTTCCACAGAGAATTTCTAGAGCTTTGTTCCTACCACAAAATATTAGTGAAGCAAATGGTAGGAAATCTTGCCAAACTTAAATTGGGACTGTTCCTTTTATGTATTTTTCTTGAACATGGTTGATTGACCATCACAACTATTATATTAGTGTTGAACAACCAATGTATTCTGGTTACAAGCGTGAGAAAAAAATTATAAGCAAAGGATCTGGTAGGCAGTCAACTCAGTGTATCACTATACTGCAGAATATAGGCTATTTTGAATGAAAATGGATACTTCTGAAATTCCCAACTAAATTTGACTTTCTTACTAGAGTCCAATTGACCTTTTAGTTTAAAATTGGCTATTATTAGCACAGGGATAATGCTCAATCATATTTCTGTGTTTGTAAGCATCATGAAGGTAAAGGTTCTGGTTTCCAAATTGAATTGAGGAAGAGCTCAGTAAATGCTATGAATTTACTTAGTTACAAGAATCCACTTAGTCTGAACTATGAAACTGATGAAGTTTGGGTGCTTCCTTCTTCTTGTTGACATTTTTCTTCTCCTTGAATGTCTGTTTACCCCAGGCCTCTACCACCTGTTTATGTTTGCTCTAAGCCCTGAGTAAAATAATCTGATCAGCACAAACATTGGTGACTTACTGATTTTTTTTTTTTTTGAGAAGTATTTGAAATTTCCAAAGGGAGTTAGAGGTAAGACTGAGTGTTCATGGTATTATACAGAACTTTCCTCTCTCTAATGGGCAGGGGGCCTCCAAGACCTGCGCACCAGTTCAGGAGCAGGCGATTGAGGTACTAGATAAGCTCTGTTAGAGGGGAGAATGCTGTGTTTCATGTGCAGACATCAACGTGGCATTGTGTGTGATGCCCACTATTATCTTCCCTTTAGTCTCATAGTGATTCCGTGGTGAAGGCAGGGTCAGAGATCAGAGCACCCGCCACCTGGCTTCGGACTTGTATTCACTGCTCACCTTTGTCTTGATGCCACGTGTGAGATGTTTGGTTTGGTTTCTCTCTCAGTGTATTCACTTGGTGCAATATCCCTTGCCACTGTCCCTTCCAGGGGAACCAGTGCTGAGAACAATGAATAACCACACAGTGTAACCCAGACAGACATCTCAAAAGAGCTAGCAGAAAAGCCTCCATGATTTCCTAACTTTCATCTAGAGATCAGCAAACTAAGGCTGTTGGGCCAAATACTGGGGAATGCCTGCTTTTGTACACCAAAGAGCTAAGAGTGACTTCTACATTTTTAAACAGTTGAGGGGAGAAAAAGAAAAGAAGAAGAATATTTCATAATGTGTGAAAATTATGAAATTTAAATATCAGTGACCATAAAGTTTCATTGGAACAGAGCCACACTCTTCATGTATCTATTGTTTATGACTACTTTTATACAATAATGGCAGAGTTGTGTAGCTTTGACAAAGGCCTGCAAAGCTTAAAATATTTATCATCTGGCCTTCCACAGGGAAAGTTTGCTGAATCCCAATTTAGTCACTCATTTGGCACCCACCAGGAGTGCTGCCTGGAAATCACTGTTAGGCAGATCCATGCCATTTTTCCCTTGTAAGCATCTGTTTTCTCTGGAAGTTCTGCTACCTTGATTAATTGCATCAGTGGATATTAATACTGGACAAGATAGCTTGTCGAGCCATCTAGGTTACCTGGTAATAGTGGTATGTTCTCAGTGCCTTGCCTGGGAATAATTAAACAGAAATAGCAGGAGCTATAACAGTCTTAACAATGTAATTTCTCCCTTCGGTACACATTTCAGTGACTGAGTTTAAAAACCATTATGATTACAGGACAAAGCAAGACGAACACACAGTTCCTATCCATTTGGAAAATATGAACAAATGAAGGCCCAGAGAATTTAGACAACCATTCTAACAGCATATAGCTACTGAATGGGAAAACCAGGTCTAGAAACCCAGAATCTGACACCTCATTGCATTACGCTGCTACCCATGAATGGGACTGCCATATGTACAATATTGTGAAGAATGTATTTATAGTTTTCAGCCTGGGATTCTTCTTTTTACTCATTTCCCTGGAAAAGCAATATACAGGCATTTAGATAATTAAATTAGGTCTAATCTATCTACTTTCTTCATTTGTGGGTAATTAAAAGATTCTTGGGGGAATCCTTTTACTTGAGATGAGACTGTCCCTGGATGAAGCTTAGAACTAACACTGAAGGCATCTATGCCCTGAGATTGTCACCCCAATCCGTGAACCACAGATGCATACACTTCTGCTTTACAGAGATTTTTGTTTCCCCAGAGACATGACCCTCTTAAAATATAGGGTGTGTGTGTACAGTGCAGGCAGATTTTCTACTGTCTGAGACACTCAGGATGCCCCGCTGTGCAATTGACACACCTGTGATAACGGCTGCCGTGTAAATAGACTCCGCTACCAGTGGTTGTGGCAGTGAGTTAGAGTTAGTGGATTTTGACACTGTACTTTCTGCACTACCAGTTTTTATAACTCACCCATTCTTCCTGGAGATGATGAGTCTCTATTCTTCTAAATTGTTGTTTAGTCGCTAAGTCCTGTCGGACTCTTTTGCGACCCCATGGACTGTAGCCCGTTAGACTCCTCTGTCCGTGGGATTTCCCAGGCAAGAATACTGGAGTGGGCTGCCATTTCCTTCTCCAGGGGATCTTCCTCACCCAGGGATCGAACCTGTATCTCCTGCATTGGCAGGCGGCTTCTTTACCACTGAGCCATCAGGGAAGCCCCACTCTTCGGGATATGTTGCCCCAGTAAAGAAGCACATGTGCAAAGCTGCATCCTAGACAAAGGAACAGTGTCAAGCTTCTGACCTTAGCCTGTATTATTTTATATACAGAAATTCACAGGAAAACAAAGAGGACCAGATGTGTGAAACTAAAAAGAATTAAAAGATTAATGCTACACACCCAAAATGTGTGTAAATTTAGTGTCAACATTTCCTTTAATTTTCAGGATTCAGTCTTGGCAGTTCTGCTTTATTGATGGTGATTCTATGTGTAATGTATGAACAAACATCTGATTAGTTTATTAGAGTAAAAGTGTAAATAGCACAGTCATGCCCGACTCTTTGCGACCCCAAGGACAGAAGGAATTCTCCAGGCAAGGATACTGGAAAGGTTTGCCATTTCCCTCTCTAGGGCATCTTACTGACCCAGGGATGGAATCTGGGTCTCCTGCATAACAGGCTGATTCTTTATAGACTGAGCTACCAGGGAGGCATAGTATATTTATGTTCATCTTAACAGCTAAAATGTTTTAGTTTGTTCTTTTACTTTTGTCCATATGTCTTGGTTTTTTGCAGAAAATTGTTGAATTGTAACCAATTTGAAACAACCATAGTGGAGTAAGGTTATTCAAATAATGGTGGAACTGGGCGGGGTGGGGTGGGTTGGAACAGGGCGGGGTTGCTCAGGAGGAGGGCTCACGGTGGCACTTTACAGGTTCCAACTTGAAGAGTGTGGGCTCATTGGCCAAATGATGTCACAATAGATAATGTATGTGAGATAGCATCACTATATTTCATATACTGAAGCCTGCAGAGCAAATGGAAGCTTCCTGTCTCTACACTGACTCCTGTCCCAGGGTAACTGATTAATGCTAATGATAATACAGCTAAGTATGCTGATTAGTTATGCCATAAAAAGCAACCAGGGAAATCTCTTAGAAAAAGTTCTCCCTCCTCCCCTCCTTCCCTCTCCCTCTCTCTTTCCTTCTCTTCTTCCTTCCCTCCTGTCTTTCCTCCCTTCCTTTCTAACTATTAAAACTTGTTTGTTCTCCCTATAAAAGGTACACTAATGTTGTTTATCCACTCTTATACTCACCTGGGACAAACAACAATTAACTTTGAACATGGAGACAGATGTCTGGGCAGACTTACCAGAAATCTGGTTAATCAAGTCTAGTCTGAAGACAAAACAGAAAGGATCACTCAGTAGTATTCCTGTGAGGGGAGGGACCTGCATTGCAGCTGTTCTCGCTAAGCTACTTGAAGATATTTTAAATGAAACAAACTGCTTTGATCAAACTGTAACATATGATGTAGTTTGAAATGAGAGAAGAGTATAAATCTCTGAAAGTCCCACAAGTGATGAGATTTTTAAGTTTGAGGGTTTCCCTTGGGTGTGACAGCCTCATATTTGGGATGTTTTGCATAATTGAGTGTGGAACTATTTTGTATTTTAAAGTTGATTCTGGATTTTGCACTGGCATCAGTGTGCAAATTTATTTTTTATTTTCTAACAAGATAGGCTTGTATAGCTTCTAGAATCTTCCTTGTGGAAAAAAAATGTCTGTTAAAGTAGGCAGAGCTTTCTGAAGATGGTGCATATAGCACGCACAAACATACTCTATTTTTTGATGTCCTTAGTATGTTTAGATTTGGAATAAACAGCCAGATAGCCGTAGGCGGAAAATATAGTTTTATGTGATTTTTAAAAAGAAGTGAATTCTCCTTTTCTAACTCCTGAGGGTGTGAGTTATTACAGTGACTTCGTGTATACCAGTCCTCTGTCTGCTCCAACTGAAATAAATAAGGGCTCTTTCAACAGATAAGAATAAGATGTGAGGAAAGTAGAAACCATGATTAAACAGTTCAGGTAGTGGAAATTTCCCATGAAACTTTTGTTTTGGGAAAGGAGGTGCCCAAGGACAGCTTTCACATTGATTCTACTTCAAAAAATCTCAAGGTCAGGATAATTTTGTGAGGCCAGTTTTCCATAGAAAACAGAGCATTGTTTCCTGGTTCTTGGTGAGAACAGGCTGTCCTTTGAATATTGCCAAGCAGAGAAACTCTTGCTTTATCAGGAAAGAAATGAAGTTGTTCAGGGAAATCTTTTGTCTTTTAAAAGGACCAAGCACAGTTGTTTGCAGCATCCAAGGGACGGTTGAGCCTTGTGCTGTGCAACATGAGACTTACGAAGGAGTAATTTTTGTATGATCTTAAATTTATGTTCAATGAGCATCCTCATTCTGTTCCTCTATCATAAAAAAATAATGAGCTGAGTATAACCTATCATTTCCTGCATTCACTTTGTGTCTCCATTTAATAGTATACATATATAATTTCCTAAATCAATGCCATCAAGGGTCTTTAACAAAATTAATGAGAAATATTTACATCTCTTCATCACCTTTGGGCCATTTGCATAACAGCAACAGATAAGAGGAATACAGCTCTACATTCTGTTGTATTCCCAGCTTTTGTATTCAGAGCTGGGCTCAAAAGGTGGTTCTATGTTGCATTTTCTCCCAAACTCTTAGGCTCAGCAGTTCTAAGTTGTTTAAGCAAGACATCACTTGGCCATTTTGAATCCCAGTTTTTCCCCCATAAAACATAGCACCATGGATAATCACAAATTGAGTTGTTAGTACAAAAGCAATTGTGGTTTTGGACCCTGAAATTTAAATCATTATGAAATTTAAATCATTATAACTAGGCTCAAACACATCTTTATTAATCAAAATAGAAACCATTTCAGTCAACATACTTTTGCCAAATAAGAAATAAGTTTGTTTATTCCTGTAGGGTAAAAATCATGCTTCAGGATTTGATGAACTCTTAGAAAGCACTTTGTGCATCCTGGCGGTTGTGGAAGCATTTTCCCTGCAAAACATTGTTGAGATGCTTGAAGAAGTGGTAGTCAGTTGGTGAGAGATCAGGTGAATATGGCAGATGAGGCAAAACTTTGTAGCCCAGTTTGTTCAACCTTTGAAGCACTGACTGTGTGGGCATTGTCGTCGAGAAGAATTGGGCCCATTCTGTTGACCAATGCCGGCTGCAGGCATTGCAGTTTTTGGCACATCTTGATTTGCTGAGCATGTCTCTCAGATGTATTGCTTTCACCAGGATTCAGAAAGTTGTAGTGGATCAGACAGGCTGCAGACCACCAAACAGTGACCGTGACCTGTTTTTGGGTGCAAGTTTGGCTTTGAGAAGTGATTTGGAGCTTCTTCTCCATCCAACCACTGAGCTGGTTGTTACTGGTTGTCGTATAAAATCCACTTTTTGTCACACATCACAATCCGATTGAGAATCGGTTCCTTGTTTTCAGGTAGAATAAGAGAAGATGACACTTGCAGATGACAACTGGATGCAAGCTCACAAGGCACCCACTCATTGAGCTTTTCACCTTTCCAATTTGCTTCAAATGCCAAACGACCATAGAATGGTCGGTGTTGGCTCTTCGGCAATTTCTCGTGTAGTTATAAGAGGATCAGCGTCAGTGATGGCTCTCAATTCGTTATTGTCAAATTCCCATGACTAGCCACTGTGCTCCTCATCTTCAAGGTTCTTGTCTCCCTTTCAAAACTTCTAGAACCACCACTGTGCTGTACGTTTGTTAGTGGTTCCTGGGCCGAAGGTATTGTTGATGTTGTGAGTTGTCTCCAGTGCTTTACAATCCATTGTGAACTCAAGTAAGAAAACTGCTCAGATTTGCTTTTTGAATAACATCATTTTCATAGTCTTAAATAAATATCAAAAAGCAACAAGTCATTAGCAAAAAAAAAAAAAAAAAAAAAAAAAAAGCCAGAAATGCACATTAAAGTGATGTATAACATAACCACATTTATTTAAGAATGTATTCCAGTACCAAACAGCAAATTTCAACAATGCAAAAACTGCAGTTACTTTTGCACCAACTTCTATAATTCATAATGTTATTGCTAAATTTGAAAAAGTAACATAGAGTTTCTGGCATATGGGCATACATGTATACACACACACACACACAAATACACATGAGGCATCTCCAAGCCCTAAAGAATTCAGGAAGAATGTTTGTAATAGGAGGGAGGATTTATATAAGCTTTGTAGCAGAGGTCAGCTCTATTAAAGGCTTGCATCAAATATTCTGTGAAGCAAAAAGGAGAAATGGCCATCTCCAGTGGACCACTGCCCAGGTTTGAGCCTGAACTTCCCTCTGCTGTCCCGGCATGCTGGGAGCAAGAGAGGCACAGTACCTGCTGTTTTAGGACTCTGGAGGGAGACATGCCCGGGTTTGAATCCTGGCTCAGGCACTTCACATTTCTTAAAGTGAGGCCAGTACATATTCTACTTCTGCTCTAGGGTGGCTGTTAGGAGAATAACATAAGTTAATGAATGTAAAATGCTGACATGAGTAGATAAACAGTGTTTGACTCATTATAGATTCTCCATTAATGATAGTTATTTGTGTTTGAAGTGCAACCAGGAATTTACAAGGCACATAAATGTGAGAAGGCTGAAATTGAAAATTTAACACCATCTAATAGGATGGAGACAATTGATTACTTATTGCTCCTGCGTTATGATTTATCATTTGGAAGCTGTGATCTTACAGGACACTGACACCGTTGTTGGCATGATCGATTAACATGTCTCTAGAGATGCAAGGGGAAATGTAACTTGATGAACCTGTTGTTGAATTGCCATACCTAAATTAAATGTAGAGTTAAGTTGGTAGCTGCCACAAAGTACCACTGCTGCTGTATCCTTAAGAGAAGCAAACAGGAATAGATTTCTTTCAATTACAAGAAAATCCCAAAACCTTCTTTGCTATGGTATCAGCATAGTTTCTTGGGAAGCAGGTGCCTATCAGTAAGTAAAAGAGGTATGTGTGTGTGTGTGTATGAAGTGAAGTTGCTCAGTCATGTCCGACTCTTTGTGACCCCAAGGACTAATGTAGCCCACCAGGATCCTCCATCCATGGGATTCTCCAGGCAAGAATACTGGAGTGGGTTGCCATTTCCTTCTCCAGGGAATCTTCCCGACCCAGGGATCGAACCTAGGTCTCCCGCATTGCAGGCAGATGCTTTAACCTCTGAGCCACCAGGGAAGCCCTGTGTGTGTATATGTGAACGCAATCCCACATGCACTGTTGCATGAGTAACTTAAAAAGGTCAGGGATCACCAAGTGCATTGACTTCACAACATAAAAACAAAAATAGTGGAGACTGATTTTTGGATACTAGAAAGAATATCTCAAATGTCCAGTGAAAATTCAAATCTCACAGTTCATTGAATTTTGAGAATTTGGTGTTAGAAAGTTGTATTCTTCCTGCTTTTCCCTCCCAAGATCACTTCATTTTTGTCTATCCACACACACTTTCCCACCCCTCCTCAAATTTCAGAAGAGGTATCCCCTCTTCTGTGCAAAGTTGTGCTTTCCAAGTCATTTCTCCCTACTCCATCAAGGGGAGGACCCTGTTCCCTTACAGTTTCCTCTCTCATTTATACTTGTGACTTCTTTGCATTTTCTGACTCTGACATTGCGACTCATGTAAATGCTCAAGAATTTCCTTATTTTTTTTTTAAATAAAAGGTTTTTTTTTTTTTTTTTTTTTTTTTTAATGTGGACCATTTTAAAGTCTTTATTGAGTTTGTTACAACATTGCTTCTGTCTTATGTTTTAGGTTTTTTGTTTTTTTTTGCCCTGAAGCATGTGGGATCATAGTTCCCTGATTAGAGATCTAACCCACACCCCTTGCATTGGAAGACAAAGTTTTAACCACTGGACAGCCAGGGAAGTCTCACTTCTCCATATTTTTAAAAAACTTCTCATGTCTTTCTTTACCTACCTACCCCTCTTACTTTTTCTTCCCCCACTGAATTCATCCAAAACTCATGTGTAATTATCTCAATGTCCTCAACTCCCATTCACTTTTAAAAAAATTTAATTTACATTTTTACCAAAATGTAAAATTTGATTAAAATTTCAGCTTAAGGGGTCAGATAGTTTCCCAAAACTTATAACAAAACCCCAGACTTTGCCTCTCTGGCAGACCATAGGCAATACACTTTTATTTCTTTTGTTTTTTACTCTTCATATCTTTATGTAGCATACTACTCCTTGATTTTTACATTGTAAGCTCTATCTATTAACCACTTCTATGAAAAATGAGGTTTCTTCTATTGCTAACTCTGTCCTTCACACATGTACTTCCAAGAACTCCCTTTCCTATATAGTTAAAGACCAATTTTGGTGTCACACGGCTATGACTTTTAAATGTCACTCACAGGGGACTCACATGATTAGATGTCCTTTCCTGCACACTTTTTAAAATATTCCCTGGAGTTAATTTCTCTTGTCTTCATTTGCTTAGTTTTTCTATGAACTGATTTAATCCCTCAAAACACACCAGGTATTTTATCAGTTTCACCTTTTGCAGATCTCTTAACTGGAACTTTTGACCTGCTCCAGTTTTGACTGGTTGTGACATGCCTGTCCTTTTGTCATCTTATCTCATCACTCACGATTTCCTCTGCCTAACCCTTGAGGTGGATTTCCTGTTTCTATACCCTCTTCTTGGTAGAATAGTAACTTCTGGAGAAAGGGTACATAGAGGATGTGTGTAAATATTTTGGTTTCCTGAATGTCTAAAAATCTCTGCAGTCTTTCATTACACTTGGTTGGTAGTATGTCTCTATATAGAATGCTGAATCAGAATCACTTTCTATTAGAATTTTGAAACCATTCTGCCATTGTTTTTGTGTTGCTAAGAAATCCAAAGATATTCTAATCCTTGATTTTTTGTGACTTAATTTTGTTTATTTATTTACTTTTATTAAACAATAGTTGATGTACAATATTAGTTTCAAGTGTATGACATAGTGTTTTAATATTTTTATAGGTTAAAAATTTTTTTTCCATTTATTTTTATTAGTTGGAGGCTAATTACTTTACAATATTGTGGTGGTTTTTGTCAAACATTGACATGAATCAGCCATGGATTTACAAGTGTTCCCCATCCTGATCCCCCCTCCCACCACCCTCCCCACCCCATCCCTCTGGGTCTTCCCAGTGCACCAGCCCTGAGCACTTGTCTCATGCATCCAACCTGGACTGGAGATCTGTTTCACACTTGATAGTATACATGTTTCAATGCTATTCTCTCAGATCATCCCACCCTCGCCTTCTCCCACAGAGTCCAAAAGTCTGTTCTATATACATCTATGTCTCTTTTTCTGTCCTGCATATAGGGTTATCATTATCATCTTTTAAAATTCTATATATATGTGTTAGTATACTGTGTTGGTGTTTATCTTTCTGGCTTACTTCACTCTGTGTAATGGGCTCCAGTTTCATTCATCTCATTAGAACTGATTCAAATGTATTCTTTTTAATGGCTGAGTAATATTCCATTGTGTATATGTACCACAGCTTCCTTATCCATTCATCTGTTGATGGGCATCTAGGTTGCTTCCATGTCCTGGCTATTACAAACAGTGCTGCGATGAACATTGCGGTGCACGTGTCTCTTTCAGATCTAGTTTCCTCGGTGTGTATGCCCAGAAGTGGGATTGCTGGGTCATATGGCAGTTCTATTTCCAGTTTTTGAAGGAATCTCCACACTGTTCTCCATAGTGGCTGTACTAGTTTGCATTCCCACCAACAGTGTAAGAGGGTTCCCTTTTCTCCACACCCTCTCCAGCATTTATTGCTTGTAGACTTTTGGATAGCAGCCATTCTGACTGGCGTGTAATGGTACCTCATTGTGGTTTTGATTTGCATTTCTCTGATAATGAGTGATGTTGAGCATCTTTTCATGTGTTTGTTAGCCATCTGTATGTCTTCTTTGGAGAAATGTCTGTTTAGATCTTTGGCCCATTTTTTGATTGGGTCATTTATTTTTCTGGAATTGAGCTGCAGGAGTTGCTTGTATATTTTTGAGATTAATCCTTTTTCTGTTGTTTTGTTTGCTATTATTTTCTGCCATTCTGAAGGCTGTCTTTTCACCTTGCTTATAGTTTCCTTTGTTGTACAAAAGCTTTTAAGTTTCATTAGGTCCCATTTGTTTCTTTTTGCTTTTATTTCCAATATTCTGGGAGGTGGGTCATAACACGGAATATTTCTCCATCTGTTTGTGTCCTCTTTGATTTCTTCATCAGTGTTTTATAGTTTTCTATGTATAGATCTTTTGTTTCTTTAGGTAGATATACTCCTGAGTATCTTATTCTTTTTGTTGCAATGGTGAATGGTATTGTTTCCTTAATTTCTCTTTCTGTTTTCTCACTGTTAGTGTATAGGAATGCAAGGGATTTCTGTGTGTTGATTTTATATCCTGTAACTTTACTATATTCATTGATTAGCTCTAGTAATTTTCTGGTAGAGTCTTTAGGGTTTTCTATGTAGAGGATCATGTCCTCTGCAAACAGTGAGAGTTTTACTTCTTCTTTTCCTATCTGGATTCCTTTTATTTCTTTTTGTGCTCTGATTGCTGTGGTGAACACTTCCAAAACTATGTTGAATAGTAGTGGTGAGAGTGGGCACCCTTGTCTTGCTCCTGACTTTAGGGGAAATGCTTTCAATTTTTCACCATTGAGGATAATGTTTGCTGTGGGTTTGTCATATATAGCTTTTATTATGTTGAGGTATGTTCCTTCTATTCCTGCTTTCTGGAGGGTTTTTTTTTTTTTTTTTTTTTTATCATAAATGGATGTTGACTTTTGTCAAAGGCTTTTTCTGCATCTATTGAGATAATCATATGGTTTTTATCTTTCAATTTGTTAATGTGGTGTATTACATTGATTGATTTGCAGATATTGAAGAATCCTTGCATTCCTGGGATAAAGCCCGCTTGGTCATGATGTATGATCTTTTTAATATGATGTTGGATTCTGTTTGCTAGAATTTTGTTAAGGATTTTTGCATCTATGTTCATTATTTTTATAGACTATACTCCATTTAAAGTTATTATTAAATATTGGCTATCCTCCCGTGCTGTATAGTGCATCCTTGTATCTCACTCATTTTATACACAGTGGTTTGTACCTCCTAATCTCCTATTCCTATATGACCCTCCCTACTTCCTTCTCCCTTCTCTGTAACTGTGCGTCTGTTTTGTTATACTGTATTTATTTAAAAATTTTTTTTAGGTTTCACATACATGTCAAAACATACAGAATTTGTCTGTGTTATTTTTAGAGAGTATAATATGCTCCAGGTCCATCTATGTTGTTGTAAATGGCAATATGTCATTCTCTCTCTTTTTTTTTCAGCTGAATAATATTCCATTATATACATTTTATATGTATATAATGCATATATGTATATGTGTGTATACCTCACATTTTCTTTATCCACTCTTCTGTTGATTGGACATTTAGGTTGCCTCCATATATTGGATGTTGTAAATAATGCTTCTTTGAACATCAGGGTGCAAATAACCTTTTTGAATTAGTGTTTTTTTTTTTTTCAGATACACTCAAGAGTGGAGTTGCTGGATCATATTTTTGCTGGTTCTATTTTTAGTTTTTTGAGGTGCTTCCATACTGTTTTTAACAGGGACTACACCAGTTTAAAGTCCCATCATGGGTGCCAGGGTTCCCTTTTCCCTACGTTTTTGCTAACGTTTGTTATTTGTGGTCTTTTTGAAAATAGCCATCTTGACAGGTGAAAGCTGATATCTCATTGTTTTGATTTGCGTTTCCCTGATAATTAGCAATGTTTTGCATATTTTCATGTAATTATAGGCCATCTGTATGCCTTCTTCCAAAAAATGCCTATTCAGGTCTTTTGCCCATTTTTAAATTGGGTACCTAATAAGTGGCTTTGTGGTGCTGGAGTGACTTTGAGAAGATACCTCACATCCAAGGGCAAAGGAGAAGCCCCAACAAGATGGTAGGAGGGGCAAAATCACATTTAGAATCAAACCCTATACCCGCCAGAGATGCTCAGAGGGCTCAAACAAACCTCGTGTGCACCAGGACCCAGAGACCCCCACACAGACTGAGACAGAACTGTTTGGGTGTCTCCTGAGGAGGTACGGGTCAGCAGTGGGCTGCCACAGGGGCAGGGGCTCTGGGCGCAGCAGACCTGAGTGTTGCATAGACCCTCTTGGAGAAGGTCACCATTAACCCCACCATAGAGCTGCCAGAACTTACATAGGACTGGGGAAACAGATTCTTGGAAGGCACAAATAGAATCTTATGTGCACCAGGGCCAGGAGAAAGGAGCAGTGACCCCACAAGAGACTGACCCAGACTTTCCCATGAGTGTCCAGGGGTCTCCGGTGGAGGCATGGGTCAGCAGTCGGCTGCTGCAGGCTTGGGGGTACTGAGTGTAGCAGTGTCTGCATGGGACCTTTTGCAAGAGATCGCTATTATCTTCATTACCTCCACCATAGTTTGGCCTCAGGTGAAAAACAGGGAGAGCACAGCCCCACCCATCAACAGAAAATTGGATTAAAGATTTACTGAGCATGGCCCCACCCATCAGAGGAAGACCCAGTTTCCCCTCAGTCTCTCCCATCAGGAAACTTCCTTAAGCCCCTTATCCTTCTCCATCAGAGGGCAGAGAGACTGAAAACCACAATCACAGAAAACTAACCAATCTGATCACATGGACCACAGCCTTGTCTAACTCAATGAAACTGTGAGCCATGCCATGTAGAGCCACCCAAGACAGATGGGTCATGGTGAAGAGTTCTGGCAAAACGTGGTTCACTGGAGAAGGGAAGGGCAAACCACTTCAGTATTCTTGCCTTGAGAAACCCATGAACAGTATGAAAAGGCAAAAAGATAGGACACTGAAAGATGAACTCCCCAGGTTGGTAGGTGCCTAATATGCTACTGGAGATCAGTGGAGAAATGACTCCAGAAAGAATGAAGAGATGGAGCCAAAGCAAAACCAACACCCAGTTGTGGATGTGACCAGTGATGGAAGTAAAGTCCAATGCTGTAAAGAGCAATATTGCATAGGAACCTGGAATGTTAGGTCCATGAATCAAGGCAAATTGGAAGTGGTCAAACAGGAGATGGCAAGAGTGAACATCAACATTTTAGGAATCAGCAAACTAAAATGGACTGGAATGGGTGAATTTAACTCAGATGACCATTATATCTACTATTGTGGACAGGAATCCCTTAGAAGAGATGGAGTAGCCATCATGGTCAACAAAAGAGTCTGAAATGCAGTACTTGGATGCAATCTCAAAAACGACAGGATGATCTCTGTTCATTTCCGGGGCAACCATTCAATATCATGGTAATCCAAGTCTATGCCCAGACCAGTAATGCTGAAGAAGCTGAAATTGAACGGTTCTATGAAGACCTACAAGACCTTCTAGAACTAACACCCAAAAAAAGATGTTCTTTCCATTATAGGGAACTGGAATGCAAAAGTAGGAAGTCAAGAAATACCTGGAGTAATAGGCAAATTTGGCCTTGGAGTACAGAATGAAGCAGGGCAAAGGCTACTAGAGTTTTGCCAAGAGAATGCACTGGTCATAGCAAACACTCTCTTCCAACAACACAAGAGAAGACTCTATACATGGACATCACCAGATGGTCAATATTGAAATCAGATTGATTATATTCTTTGCAGGCAAAGATAGGGAAGCTCTATACAGTTAGCAAAAACAAGACCAGAAGCTGACTGTGGCTCAGATCATGAACTCCTTAATGCCAAATTCAGATTTAAATTGAAGAAAGTAGGGAAAACCACTAGACCATTCAGGTATGACCTAAATCAAATCCCTTATGATTATACAGTGGAAGTGAGAAATAGATTCAAGGGATTAGATCTGTTAGACAGAGCACCTGAAGAACTATGCACTGAGGCACATGAAATTGTACAGGAGGCAGGGATCAAGACCATTGCCAAGAAAAAGAAATGCAAAAAGGAAAAATGGTTGTCTGAGGAGGCCTTACAAATAGCTGTGAAAAGAAGAGAAGTGAAAGGCAAAGGAGAAAAGGAAAGATATACCCATTTGAATGCAGAGTTTCAAAGAATAGCAAGGAGAGATAAGAAAGCCTTCCTTGGTGATCAGTGTAAAGAAACAGAGGAAAGCAATAAAATGGGAAAGGCTAGAGATCTATTCAAGAAAATTAGAGATACCAAGGGAACATTTCATGCAAAGATGGGCAGAATAAAGGACAGAAATGGTATGGACCTAACAGAAGCAGAAGATAATAAGAAGAGGTGGCAAGAATACACCGAAGAATCATACAAAAAAGATTTTAATGACCCAGATAACCGTGGTGGTGTGATCACTCATCTAGAGCCAGATATCCTGGAGCCCAAAGTCAGGTGGGCCTTAGGAAGCATCACCAGGAACAAAGCTAGTGAAGGTGACGGAATTCCAGCTGAGCTATTTCAAATCTTGAAAGATGATGCTGTTAAAGTGCTACACTCAATATGACAGCAAAATTGGAAAACTCAGCAGTGTCCACAGGACTGGAAAAGATCAGTTTTCATTCCAATCCCAAATAAAGGCAATGCCAAAAAATGCTCTAACTACCACACAATTTCACTCATGTCACACGCTCGCAAAGTAATGCTCAAAATTCTCCAAGCCAGACTTCAACAGTATGTGAACTGAAAGCTTCCAGATGTTCAAGCTAGATTTAGAAAAGACAGAGGAACCAGAGATCAAATTTACAACATCTGCTAGATCATAGAAAAAGCAACAGAGTTCCAGAAAAACATCTACTTCTGCTCTATGGACTATGCCAAAGCCTTTGACTGTGTGGATCACAACAAACTGTGGAAAATTCTTAAAGAGATGGGAATACCAGACCACCTGACCTGCCTCCTGAGAAATCTGTATGCAGATCAGGAAGCAACAGTTAGAACTGGACATGGAGCAACAGGCTGGTTCCAAATCAGCAAAGGAATTCGTCAAGACTGTATATTGTCACCCTGCTTATTTAACTTATATGCAGAGTACATCATGAGAAGTGCTGGGCTGGATGAAGCACCAACTGGAATCAAGATTGCTGGGAGAAATATCAATAGCCTCAGATATGCAGATGACACCACCCTTATGGCAGAGAACAAAGAAGAACTGAAGAGCCTTTTGATGAATGTGAAAGGAGTGTGCAAAAACTGGCTGAAAACTCAACATTCAGAAAACTAAGATCATGGCATCCAGTCCCATCACTTCATGGCAAATAGATGGGGAAACAATGGAAACAGTGACAGACTTTATTTTGGGGGGCTCCAAAATCACTGCAGATGATGATTGCAGTCATGAAATTAAAAGACTCTTACTCCTTGGAAACAAAGTTATGACCAACCTGGACAGCATATTAAAAAGCAGAGACATGACTTTGCCAGGAAAGATCCGCCTAGTCAAGGCTATGGTTTTTCCAATAGTCATGTATGGATGTGAGTTGGACTATAAAGAAAGTTGAGTGCCAAAGAATTGATGGTTTTGAACTGAGGTGTTGGAGAAGACCCTTGAGAGTCCCTTGGACAGTAAGGAGATCCAACCAGTCCATCCTAAAGGAAATCAATTCTGAATATTCATTGGAAGGGCTAATATTAAAGCTGAAACTCCAATACTTTGGCCACCTGCTGCAGAGAACTGACTCTGGAAAAGACCCTGATGCTGGGAAAGATTTGAAGGCGAGAGGAGAAGGGGTCGACCGAGGATGAGACGGTTGGATGGCATCACCGACTCAGTGAACATGAGTTTGAGTAAACTCTGGGAGTTGATGAGGACAGGGAGGCCTGGCGTGCTGTAGTCTATGGGGTCGCAAGGTCAGACACGACTGACCAACTGAACTGAACTGAAAAAGTGACTCAAACTTCTCACTCACAAGGAAGGATATCTGAGACCCTAATACTTCTCTCCTCTTCCGTATCCCCTGTTAAGTGTGTGGGTCCTGACTAGGTCACTTCTCCATGCTTCCCATCAGACTCTATTTAGATCTTTCCTTCCAGCCTTGGTTGTAGAAGAGTTTCTGCCAGTCTCTAGATTGTTTTCAGTGAGAATTGCTCCTCATATGGTCATATTTTTAATGTATTTTCAGGGGAGGTGAGCTCAGCATCCTCCTCTATGCCCTCTTCATCTTCCCTGCTTATATTTTCATTTTATTTTTCTCTACAGCTACTTTTTTAGGAATATATTTGTGAACAGTGTCCTGAAATTTCTCAGGATATGCATTGACACGGAATATTTTATCTGTTGTATTTTTGGGGGACACTCTGTGGATGCTTTCAATGTAGGACGTGTTCTTGAATTTGTTATTTGATGATTTTCTTTCCTCCATTTTCTTTATTCATTCTTTCTGAAACTTCTATTATTTGAATGTTGAACTTCTCTTGTTGACTGTCCAAGTTATTTTATTGTTATCTTTTGATCTACTTATTAAGAGATTTCCTCATTTTTCTTATTTTTCCTTTTCTAAGATATCCCTTTGTTCATTTCTGCAAACATGTTTCTATTTTTCCAAGAGTTCTTTCTCATTTTTTGATTGCTTCCCTTATCTGTAGCATTTCTGTTCATGTTCCAGGGTAACACGTCTTGCTTCTCTGACATGTAAACATTAGTGTTTTCAGGTTTTCACCTCCTGGCACAGCTGATTTCTTTGCTGCTTGTTTTATTTTCTGCCTTTCATGTTAGTGGCTTTCTTTAGTTGTTTGGGGATCCTCAACTATATGTTTATATTTAAGTTGAAGAACTTAAAAGCTAATGAAAATATCTAAAAGGGCGGTGTGCATTCTGCATCATGGACAATAAGCTTAATGGTGGAGATGTGGCTGCCTGTTTCCTCAGGAATTCCTGATATCCATACTTTAGGACTTGTCCCTTGTGCTGGCTGGAGTCTCTGGGAAAGCTGTTTCGAATCTCCTGCATGGAAGTTGTAATTCTAGCTGCCAGTTTTATGGGGACAGACTTGTCGAAGAGGGCTGAAGATTTCAATATTTGGTATTCAAAAGTCCTCCTTTAAATCCCAGTTCCCACTCACCTGGAATTCAGTATGGGTATACTTGCAATGACTGTGTTGGCATCTTCTAGTGCAAGAACTTTTTCACTCTCTACAGACTATAAACTTCTACAGGGAGGCCTGGCGTGCTGTAGTCTATGGGGTCGCAAGGTCAGACACGACTGACCAACTGAACTGAACTGAACAGTCTGTCTACTGGAGAGAGTGGCCATCTTGGAGTCTTTTTTGTACAAATCCTCAAATGATTCTTCTCTTTTGAACCCCATGTGCATGCTAGTTGCTTCAGTTGTGTCCGACTCTGCAATTCCACGGACTGTATTCCGCCAGGCTTCTCTGCTCATGGAGTTTTCCACGCAGGAATACTGGAGTGGGTTGCCATTTCCTTTTCCAGGGGGATCTTCCAGATCTGACCCAGGAATTGAACCCAAGTCTCTTATGTCTCCTGCACTGGCAGGTGTTCTTTACCACTAGTGCCACCTGGGAAGAGACAAACTTCAGCAGCATTAGAATCTGGTGCCACTACTTCCAGAATACTTGGATAGGGGATCTGTGGAAAGAAATGATTGGCTTCTTAACTGTCTTCACTGTTGATTTAGGATTCAGATATCATGTAGTCATTTGCCACTCATCCATCAGTTTTCCAGATTCCAAAATTTTTTGTTCCCCCCTTCCTTGTTGGGTTTGTCTCCACAAGTTAATGGGTTTCAAAATTTCTTTACTGTTATCTTGGTGAATTCAAGAAAGAACAAGAGTACATGAATATTTTCTATCTGCTACCTTTAACCAGGTATTCCTACTCATCTTTCTTAAAAAAAAAATATTTTATTTATTTTTTATTTTGTCTTAGCCTCATGGCATGCAGCATGTGGGATCGTAATTCCTTGACCAGGGGTCAAAACCCATGCCCCCTGCAGTGGAAGCACAGAGTCTTAACCACTGGACAACCAGGGAAGTCCCCTATTTGCCTTTCAAGTAACTTCTCTAACCACACTTTTCACTACCAAAACCTTCCTGGTAAGGAAACTGATGACTCAGACCTCCACAGGATTTGTCTTACAAGTGGCATTTGAAATGAGCCATTTTATCATCCTTGAAGGGCTTCCCAGGTGGTGCTAGTGGTAAAGAACCCACTTGCCAATGCGGGAGAACTAAGAGACATGGGTTCGATCCCTGGGGCAAGAAGATCCCCTGGAGGAGGGCATGGCAACCCACTCCAATATTCTTGCCTGGAGAATCCCTGGACAGAGGAGCCTGGTGGGTTATTGTCCATAGTGTCGCAAAAAGCTGGACATGACTGAAGTGGCTTAGCATGCACGCAGGCATCGTCCTTGAAACTATTCCTTTCACTAGGATTTGCAACTCTCTCACTCTTGAATCCCCTACTTCTCCTCACCCCTCATCCCTTCATAGGGTCCTCTTTCCTAGTCCATACTTTTCATGTTAAAGTATCCCAACATTCTTACCTCTGTTTTTTCTCTTTTGACCTTTTGCCTGTCTGGGGTCATTTTATTTTTTCTCATGGTTTTTGATTATCTCCTTACAATGAGAGATTCATGAATCTCTATCACTGCTGACTTTTCTCTTGAGTTTTAGTCTTTGGTATCCAACTTTTTGATCATTGTTTTTAGCCTCAACTTTAAAATTTTCATAACTAAACTCATCTTTCCTCCAAAACTGTTTTTTTCTTACCTTCCTGTCCTTCACTGTGAAAGTAGCTAACTTTGCCTCCATTTGCACATTCATTTCAATGCTCTTGACCTACATATGGTCTTTGGAGTCTTTTTTAAGCTGCTTGTAACCTCTTACCAACTCCTTCATTAATGATTAATTAAAATCTAAATGCATGCTTATTTGATAGCTACATGAGTGTCATGACATTATTATTTTTTAAAAAATGCTTTAATAGTAACCAAAAGTTGTCTTGGATGATTGTCTTATCTAATGATGATCCAGGATATTTTAAAATACTTTACATTATGGTCTGAATAAGACACACTCTAGAGATGATCTGAAGCTGTCCTTCATATGGGACATCAATATTATCATTTAAGATTAATAGAACACATTAGTCATTCAGGGTCAAGTTTAAAACCTTTTGTCTAAGGAGAGGCCTGACTTCAGGATCTTGGTGCTAAAACTTAACAGTTCATCTCCTGCCATGAGGCTGGGAACAAAGACAATTTTTTTTTAAGGTATGTAGAGTACCATATGGGGCCCTTATGGGGCTCTGGGCATATGGAATTAGAGATGTGGAAATAGTCTTGAGGATTATAGAAAGGAAGATTTGGCAGAATAATAAAGGAAGGAAAATTACATCTTGAACACCCTTTCAATCTTTATCAAATTATAACAATTTAAAAAATCATTTAGCCATAAAAGAGTATACCTTAATTAGATCCACTAAGTTCTGGAAAATGACAAAATATGGATTACAAAAGTCTATGAAAGGAAAGCAGGTCAATTTAGATCTGGCCACACAAAGAATAATTTGGACTAATCAAAGAAAAGAATCTGTCTCAGTGATATACCTTATTTATGGCAAACTTTGACAAGAAAGATAAGTTTAAGAAGGTTGAGAGTTAAAGAGTAAGATCTTAATGTATCTTGCTTTAAGGAAAAAGTTTATCATTTGTAATCAACACATTGATTGTATGCAAATGTATGTGGTTGCAAAATGCTAAGAAACAAAATGTTTCCTTAATTAAACATTCTGCCTCCTTATATTTTGATTACATTATTCATTTGCTTTACAGAACAAATGTGAATTCCTTAATTATCATTGTATTAATTAGTGAGGTTTTTCATAGTATAGAAATCTAGAGAATGATTAATGAAGGAAAAAAGAGAGAAAGGAAGCTGAATTTCTCATGAGATTTTGTTTTGTAAAATTTTCTATGTATTTCCCTCTTGTTTAAAGATGTAACTGCCAGTGCTTATTTTTTGAGTGTCTGTTAGGGTTTAGAAGATTAGTCAGTGTTCTGCAGGTCTTTATGGACTGGCTACCAAGAGAATAAGGTCAACAGTCTTAGGAATTGCAAATATGATAACTTGCTGAGAATTTACAAAAAGCAGTCTTGTGCTGAGCGCTTTATATGTAGCTATCTTGTGAAAGAAGTAATACAACTTTCCTTTTCCTGAATAATCCCCTTGTCAACTCTTTGTATGACTGACTCCTTATTTCTTCACAACAACTGAAACACTACCTCCCAAGAAATACCTTCAAAGTAGATTCTTACTATCATTGACATTCTTGACAACTTGTCCTTTTCCTTCATTGTTGTTGTTGAGTTGCTAAGTTGTGTCTGACTCTTCTGAGACCGCATGGACTGTAACCTGCCAGGCTTCTCTGTCCATGGAATTCTCCAGGCAAGAATAATGGAGAGGGTTGCCATTCCCTTCTCCAGGGGATCTTCCTGACCCAGGAACTGAACCTGGATCTTTGGCATTGCAGCCATATTCTTCACCATCTAAGCCACAGCAGAAGCCCATTACTTAGGGAAAAGCAAAAATCACAATATCTATTCATTGATTAATATTTAATATTCACTAGATATGGATCATTGTATGAGAGACATGAAGTTGAAGAATATAAACCCTAGCTGCTTGCATGCTAGTAGAAAGAAAATGTAAATAGACTACTAACTCTAATAGAGAATACTTAAATTGAGTTATGGGGGAAAATGCTGTAAGGGATGAGAAGGAAAAGAATTACTTTACAATGTTGTGTTGGTTTCTGCTGTATAATAATGTGAATCAGCCATAAGTATATGGTTATCAGCTCCCTCTTAGGCCTCCCCCACCTATCCCATCCCACCCTTCTAGGTTGTCACAGAGAAATGGACTGAACTCCCTATTTTTAAGGCAACTTCCCACTAGCTATCTAGTTTACACTTGGTAGTGTATATATGTCAATGCTTCTATTTCAATTTATCCTACCCTCTCCCTCTCCTGCTGGGTCCACAATTCTGTTCTCTACGTTTGTGTCTCTATTCTTGCCCTTCAAATAGATTCTTCAGTGCCATTTTTCTAGATTCCACAAAGTGTTAGTCACTCAGTCATGTCCAACTCTTTAGCCCACCAGGATCCTCTGTCCATGGAATTTTCCAGGCAAGAATACTGGAGTGGGTTGCCATTCCTTTCTCCAGGGGATCTTCCTGACCCAGGGATTGGATCCACATCTCCTGCATTACAGGCAGATTCTTTATGATCTAAGCCACAAGGGAAGCCAAATTCCATATATATGTGTTAATACATGATATTTGTTTTCTGCTTTCTGACTTCACTCTGTATAATAGGCTCTAGGTTCATCCACCTCAGTTCAACTGACTCAAATTCATTCCTTTTTATGGCTGAGCAATATTCCATTGTATATATTAATATGTACCACAACTTCTTTGTCTATTCATCTGTCAGTGGACATTCAGGTTGCTTCCATGTCCTGGCTATTGTATATGGTGCTGCAGAGAACTTTGGGGTCCATGTGCCTTTTTGAATTATGGTTTTCTGAAAGTATATGCCCAGTAGTGGTATTGCTGTGCCATATGGTAGTTTTATTCCTAGTTTTTTTTTTTTTTTTATTCCTAGTTTTTAAAGAAATCTCCATACTGCTGTCTACAGTGACTGTATCAGTTTACATTCCCAACAACAGTGCGAGAGGGTTCCCTTTACTCCACATCCTCACAGGAAAAGATCTATTTTAAAAACATGTCATGTGAGAGGTATCATTTGAGTTAAAAGTTGAACAGACCTGACTCTATCAATGATTATTGATATGGGGAGAATATTTGAGCCAGGAAGAATGGAAGGAATAACAGAATATATAGAGCTGGTAAAGTCAGAAAAAGTCCTTATTGATTGGCATGCATGGTACACATTGGGAAGTCTTAGCAATTAAGGTTAAAGGGGGAGATTGGGAGACTGGTGTTGAAGGGTTTTTAATGCTCTTCAAGGTGTTGAAGGGCCTTGAATATGAGGAATTTATTTTTTGTTTAGGAAACAGAACTATCAAAGGTATTTTTGTTAAATGTAAGAAATTTTTAATTGATTATTTGTTCTGACTGTTCACCATAAAGTAGAGATATGAAGATTACATTGTGGGAAAATTCTCCATGGGTCTCTCACACTGCTGAATATCTTCTGAGCAGACATTGAAAACTCTTATTTTGGATAGGTTTTCAAGAATGTCCTTTAAAAAAAAAAAAGAATGTCATTGGAAAATAATTACTGCATTTCCCCTGTGGCGGAGGGATTTTAAAGAGGAAGATTTTAAGAAATTGGGATTTCGTAACCTGAGTCTCTCAGTGTGATGTAAACTAACTATCCTCAACATCCACCTAGACTGCTAGGCATTTCTCCTTTGGGACTTGGGGATCCAGAAGAACCAATGAAAAAGAGGCTCATAGAGGGTGCTGTGCCATGAGTTATAAAGACATTTGTCTCATGTCTTCTGACAGCAACCATTCAATTGCAATAGGCTAATTTGTTAGTTTTAAAGTAGGGCAAAACATCAGAACCTTCACAGTTCTTGACAGACTGAAATGTTAAGATCCCAGGAGCCAGTTAATGTAGTAATTTAATAATGTACGATATGGTTTTGGCAGGGGACTTGAGGCTAGAAGTTTTCAGAGATGGAATTAACAAAATGTGTCAGTAAACTGGAAGAAAGAATTAAGAATAATATTTTTGAGTCTCGGCTTCCCATGCAATGATGCTTGTTTCATTAAAAAAAAAGCAAATGGGATTAAGGGAATGAAAACACAAGCCACAGAATGGGAGAAAGTATTTGCAAGACACATTATCTGACAAATGACTGTCTCTAAAACCTTAGCAATAAGAAAACAAACAACCCAAAGACAAACTGAGCAAAAGATCTGAAAAACACCTCCCAACAGATCTACAGATGGTAAATAAATGTATGAAAAAGGACTCATATGTTATTAAAGAACTGGACATTAAAACACAGTGAGATACCACAACACACTTATTAGAATGGCCAAAATCCAGAATACCAACAACACCAAATGCTGGAAAGGATGTGTAGAATCAGCAATTCTCATTCATTGCTGCTGAGAATGTAAAATGGTAGATCTACTATGGAGGACAGTTGGCAGTTTCTTTCAAAACTAAACATACTCTTACCATATGATCCAACAATCATGCTCCTTGTATTTAACTAATTGAGTTGAAAACTCCTGTCCATATGAACACTTGTACGTAAATGTTGATAGCAGCTCTATTCATGTTGCCAAAATTAGGACACAATCAAAATATCCTTTGATAAGAGAATGGATAAATAAGCTGGCATATCTATATAATGGAATATTCAGTCAGTTCAGTTCAGTCGCTCAGTCATATCCAACTCTTTGTGACCCCATGGATCGCAGCACGCCAGGCCTCCCTGTCCATCACCAACTCTTGGAGTTTACTCAAACTCATGTCCATCGAGTCAGTGATGCCATCCAGCCATCTCTTCCTCTGTCGGCCCCTTCTCCTCCTGCCCCCAATCCCTCCCAGCATCAGGGTCTTTTCCAATGAGTCAACTCTTCACATCAGGTGGCCAAAGTATTGGAGTTTTAACTTCAGCATCAGTCCTTCCAATGAACACCCAGGACTGAGCTCCTTTAGGATGGACTGGTTGGATCTCCTTGCAGTCCAAGGGACTCTCAAGAGTCTTCTCCAACACCAGAGTTCAAAAGCATCAATTCTTTGGTGCTCAGCTTTCTTCACAGTCCAACTCTCACATTCATACATGACCACTGGAAAAACCATAGCCTTGACTAGATGGGCCTTTGTTGGCAAAGTAATGTCTCTGCTTGTTAATATGCTATCTAGGTTGGTCATAACTTTCCTTCCAATGAGTAAACGTCTTTTAATTTCATGGCTGCAATCACCATCTGCAGTGATTTTGGAGCCCAAAGAAATAAAGTCTGACACTCTTTCCATTGTCTCCCCATCTATTTCCTATGAGGTGATGGGACCAGATGCCATGATCTTATTTTTCTGGATGTTGAGCTTTAAACCAGCTTTTTCACACTCCTCTTTCACTTTCATCAAGAGGCTTTTTAGTTCCTCTTCACTTTCTGCCATAAGGGTGGTGTCATCTGCTTATCTGAGGTTATTGATATTTCTCCTGGAAATCTTGATTCCAGCTTGTGCTTCTTCCAGACCAGCATTTCTCATGATGTATTCTGCATATAAGTTAAATAAGCAGGGTGACAATATACAGCTTTGACATACTCCTTTTCCAATTTGAACCAGTCTGTTGTTTCATGTCCAGTTCTAACTGTTGCTTCCTGACCTGCATATAGGTTTCTCAAGAGGCAGGTCAGGTGGTCTGGTATGCCCACCTCTTTCAGAATTTTCCACAGTTTATTGTGATCCACACAGTCAAAGGCTTTGGCATAGTCAATTAAGCAGAAATAGATGTTTTTCTGGAACTCTCTTGCTTTTTTGATGATCCAGTGGATGTTGGCAATTTGACCTCTGGTTCCTCTGCCTTTTCTAAAACCAGCTTGAACATCTGGAAGTTCATGTTCCACGTATTGCTGAAGTCTGGCTTGGAGAATTTTGAGCATTACTTTATTAGCGTGTGAGATGAGTGCAATTGTGCAGTAGTTTGAGCATTCTTTGGCATTGCTTTTCTTTGGGATTGGAATGAAAACTGACTTTTTCCAGTCCTGTGGCCACTGCTGAGTTTTCCAAATTTGCTGGCATATTGAGTGCAGCACTTTCTCAGCTTCATCTTTCAGGATTTGCAATAGCTCACTGGAATTCTATCACCTCCACTAGCTTTGTCCTTTTAATGGTAACTAAAATGAAATATTAGTTACTGTTAAAAGGAAATTAATTATTGAGTCATGAAAAGTCATGGAGGAAATGTACATGCACATTCTTAAGTGAAAGAGGTCATTCTGAAAAGGGTACTCTGAATTGCTTTTATTCACAACACTTCTGTTACCAAATAATGGTCTTTTTTCTTCCCCACACCAAGCAATTCTCCGACTTTCCCGACTCCAGAGATGTCCTCTAACTCTGTTCAGTTCTGACATCAACTACTCAAAGTTAGCACAAACTCTGGGGGTTAAGGACACAGTCTCACAGAGGTCCCCACATGCCTCCTTCAGGTTCTATAATTTGCTTATGTGATTCACAGAACTTAGGAAGGCACGTTCCTTAAAATTGCTGGTTTGTTATAAAGGGTACAACCCAGGAGCAACCAAATGGGAGAGATATACAGTAGAAGGTGCTAGGGGATTGCTGTGCACAGAGCTCCCAGGCCTGCTCTAGTCGTGACACCCACCCGGCCCCTCAATGTGTTCACTAATTTAGAGGCTCTCTCAATATCATTAGTTAGGGGTTTTTACGCAGGTCTCATAAGATGTACATGATGGGTTAAATCCTTAGCTATTGATGATCAATTCAGGGTCCAGCCTCTCTTCCCTCCCAGAGGTCAGGGGTGGGGCTGAAAGTTGCAATCAAGCCTTAGTCTCTCAGGCAACCAGCTACCATCCTGAAGTTCTTTAGGGCCCCCCAGTCACCAGTCATTTTATTAGCATACAAAAGACATTGTTATTCTTCTGAAGGTTCTAGGGGTTTTGGAAGCTGTCTGCCAGGAACTGGGACAAAAGTTAAGCACATATTTCTTATTATGCCACAGGTTCAGACAGTATAGTTCCAACTCTGAAGCATTTTGAAAATGGCAAGACTATACACAGAGTAAATAATCAGTGGTTGCCAGGAGTTGGAGTTGGGGAGGGAAAGAGGACGGGTCAGTGGAGTACAGGGGATTTTAGGGCCATGAAACTATTGTGCATGATACTTGAACAGTGGGTTGGGTATATGTCATACTTTCGCTAATATCCATAGAATGTACAACACAAAGAGTGAACCTTAATGTGAACTATGGGCTTTAGTTATTAATAATGTGTTAATAGTTAACACATCAATTGTAATAAATGTACCACACTAAAGCAAGATGCTGTTAATAGGGGAAACTGGTGAGGTCAGGGGTTTTCTCCATCTTGGTGACATTGCTACCACCAAGTTGTTCACAGTAGGATTTGAGTGGCATCTATGATCCTCTCTTCTTCTCACCTTCAACACTGATTTTAGCTCTAAAGCATATCTTGAATCCAATTGCTTCTCTTCCTCTGCATGTTCAACCTAGACAAACCACCATCATCTTCTTCCTGGATTACTGTATCATGTCACTTTAACTGCTTAAAACTTGCCGTGTTAACTTGCTAGGGCTATCATACCAAAGTACTATAGACCGGGTGACTTAAGAGAAATTAATCTTCTTACAATTCTAGAGGATAGGCGGCTAAGGTCAAGATATCGGTATGTTGATTTCTTCTGAGGCTTCTCTCCTTGGCTTGTAGGTGGTCTTCTCTTTGCATCTTCATATGGTCTTTCCTCCATGTATGTGTCCTAATTTCCTCTTCTTACAAGGACATTAGTCATATTGGATTAAGGTCCACTTTAGTGACCCCATTTTACCTTAACTACCTCTTTAAAGGGGACTTCTTTGGTGGCTCAGCCATAAAGAATCCTCTTGCCTATGCAGGAGACATTGGTTTGATCCCTGGATGTATTTGTATATTTGTTTGCAGCCTCAAGTTGGTGGAATATAAGGTTCATAAGAGCAGCCTTATTTTTCTCTTGCAGTGTTGTATCCTGGCACATATGGATATTAAAATGTGCCAATCACTGTGCAAGGTAATAAGAAGGTAATGGTGAATACAACAGATGATCTTTGTTATTATTAAAAAATAAGCTAGTGTATTCAGGTAACTTGCTGTTTAGTCATTCACTCAATAAATATTTACTGAACATCTACTATAGTCTGAAAGTGAAAGTCGTTCAGTCGTGTCCAACTCTTTGTGACCCCATGGACTATACAGTTCATGGAATTCTCCAAGCCAGAATACCGGAGTGGGTAGCCTTTCCCTTCTCCAGGGGATCTTTCCAGACCAGGGATCGAACCCTGGTCTCCCGCACTGCAGGTAGATTCTTTACTAAGCCACAGGGAAGCCCTATGTAAAAACGGACACAATGGAAAGACCCTAATGCTGGGAAAGATTGACGGTGGGAGGAGAAGGGGACCACAGAGGATGAGATGATTGAATGGCATCACCAACTCAATGGGCATGAGTTGGAGCAAGCTTCGGGAGCTGGTGATTACAGTGAAGCCTGGCGTGCTGCAGTCCATGGGATTTCAAAGAGTCGGATACAACTGAGAGACTGAACTGATCTGAACTGTATTCTGAGCCCCAGGGACAGGAAATAAACAATACATACAGAAAATGTTCCCGATATTCTGAAGTTTCCATTCCAGAAAGAATAATTTCAATCAGAC
The DNA here is from genome assembly GCF_033118175.1 of Dama dama. Lineage (NCBI taxonomy): Eukaryota > Metazoa > Chordata > Mammalia > Artiodactyla > Cervidae > Dama > Dama dama. Next base: position 19,051,393 of record NC_083683.1, on the reverse strand, counting down.
AAAGAAATATGTAATCCAGTGAGTAGAGAGGAGAGCTAGCTCACTCTGCAGATGAAGAAGATTCCCCGGAGAGGAGAGGAAGTGGGAAGGCACTCAGTTGGGAGCACATTTGGCAAGTCCAAGGACCAGCACGGAGTCCACTGTGGCTGGAGCAGCCTGAGTGAGGGAGAAAGGGAGGAGGAAATGAGGCCAACGAGGCAGCCAAGGACCCATCTTGTGTGGCTTTGGATTTCATTCTAGTTGTGATGGGAATCCATTAGAGGGTTCAAAGCCTGGGGATGACATAATCTTTTACTGCACAGAGAATTGTTTTATGAGCTATTTCCTGAAAGCTCTTTACGGGATTGGCTACGACTCAGTGGTTCTTGAGAAACTTAATATTTCTGGCTGATACTGCATATACATCAGGTCCTGTACTGGTAGCTAGGAATTCTGGAATATGTTCCCAGATTTGCACATTCCTTTCAGACGGGCCTTGGCTAAGCCAGGGTTTTTGGTTTAACAATACCTCTTCACACTTGTACATCCAAGAAAGCATGAAGAGTGAAGAGGAAAGAGAGCAGAACGCTTACAGTAATTCTCTGGCTCGCTGAAGCTTCCAGTGGAGCACGCAGAGAAGGTTTGGGTCCTTTCCACAATTAAAAACAACCAGTACCCTTTCCTTTGGAATATTTTTGGAAGTTTAGTGATGAATGTAGGTAGAATTAGAAGTCAATATGACTCCATGTAGGGCTTCCCTGGTGGGTCAGTGATAAAGAATCTGCTTGCCAATTCAGGGGACGCAGGTTTGATCCCTGGGTCAGGAAGATCCCCTGGAGAAGGGAATGGCTACCCATTCTTGCCTGGGAAAATCCATGGACAGAGAAGCCCAGTGGGCCACAGTTAATGCAATTACAGAAAGTCAGACACGATTTAGAGACTGAGCACAAAAATGATGACTTCATGTAAAGTGAAGCAATCCCTTGATTTTGTTTTACCCACAGGCACTTGCATGACCCCAAGAGTAGCTTATTTAAAAAGTTTTGACCTTCTCACATGGTTGGCCTATGACTGAAGCATTTTTTGAATCAGGCACGTTGTTAATAAATAAGAGAAGTACTTGGAAGTTCAAAGAAGGACACAGTACAGCCTGAGTATAAATGAAAAAAGGAGCTAGAGGAGATTTCTAGGAGAAATGGTATATTCCATGCTAATTTCTGGAAAGATTTCACTTGGTTATTGTATCCTTAAAGATAGCATTTGAATAGTGTACTTTTATTTGATATGGATTGAAATTAGGGTGATCCATTCATACATGCCAAGAGTAAGGAAAACGTAGCCAGGCCCTCTTGTTTCTAGGTGTTAGGCCATAGAATTCCTGGGATATCTATTTTGTTTGCCTTCTTACACTAAGAAAAGCTTTCCAAGTGTACAAGGAAAATCTAAATAGGACTCTCCATGGTTAAAAAAAATTCAAACCAGAGTCTGAATTCTTTTCTACCTGTGCTTATAAGGGATACATGTTGTTGCCTCTTATAAAGATGTGAAATGGAAGTTTGAGGTTTCCTGATAAATGACTTCTTATAGTTATTTTCTGTTATGTATTGCCTCCTGGGAAGCAGAATAGACATGCAATTCATTCCCACTCTGTGAGGTTGAATAAACCTTTCTAATTTGGAATTAGTTACTTGTGAGATCCTAATGTGGTAAAATGTCTATGTTTATTCCTGACTAGTCATAAAAGAAGCCTGTGTCACATTTTCTTGGCTCCTTTAGTTTGAGAATCTGGTGTCTGATACAAGTATTAAATATGCTTCTATCAGACAGCCTATTCTTTTTTTTTTTTTTTTTTAATCCCCACCCTATTTTATTTTATTTTTTTCTTTTTAAATTCTGTGTTGGTGGCTTCCAGTAACTTCACTACCTCTTAACTACTGTTACCCCAAGAGCCTAATTATACTGGAAGCTAATATGTACCTGTGAACTGTCCACACAAAGGCTGATTCAGGAAGAACTCATGGGAAAGTAGGTTGGCATTTAAACTATACATTTAGAAAGCAAACAACCAGGCAAATATTGAGCACAACAATGGAGTATCCAGGGATCCTGGGCTGGTGATTACATAGCTGTGTTTTGCATTCTTCATTCTCTTGTTAAATGTCATCCATACAAGGGCCTATATCCCAGTTTGGAGAGAAGAATGATAAGATAGACCTCTGAGAAATCAGCTAGTAAAATCTATAGAAATGGACCAAGAAAGCAGTCATGTTTGAATGAATTTTTGAAATATCTAAAATGCAATGAAAAGGTGATCTTGGAAGCTGGACTGAATTGTAATTGAGTGAGTGAGTGCTAAGTTGCTCCAGTCATATCCAACTTTTTGCTACCCTATGGATTGTAGCCCGCCAGGCTCCTCTGTCCATGTGATTCTCTGGGGAAGAATACTGTAGTGGGTTGCCATTTTCTCCTTCAGGGTATCTTTTCCATCCAGGAATCAAAACCAAGTCTCATGTCTCCTGCATTGGCAGGCAGGTTCTTTACCACTAGCATGATCTGAGAAGCCGGTTTGATAAATGGATATCTAGTCAATTTTGATGTCTTCTTGTCTAGGGATAGATTGTGATCACAAGACAGGGCATGAACTGAAGAGAGTACAGGGCAAGCCACCTGGAGGAGAAGGAATACGGTGGTGCATTACTGCCATATTGTGGGAGAAGAGTGTCTTTTGGTGGATTTAGTTTTTGGATTCCTGGGATGGTTCTAGACTCACCATCAGCTTACCAAATCTTGGCAATATGTCTACTGCCTCCTTTACTGAATTTCCTGTCTCCTCCTTCCACCATGAAAACCCCTGTGTGTGCTGTGGCTTCTCTGTTGCTTTCTGAAGGAAATGGCAACCCACCCCAGTATTCTTGCCCTGGAAATCCCATGGACAGAGGAGCCTGGCAGGTTAGATTCCATGGCATCACAGAAGAGGCAGACATGACTTAGCAAATAAACAGCAAGCAATAGTTGATGTACAATATTATATGTTTCAGGTGTAGAATATAGCGATTCACAATGTTTAAAAGTCATATTTCATTTATAGTCATTACAAACCATTGGCTATATTTTTACACTGCACACATATCCTTGCAGCTGATTTATTTTATGTCTGGTAGTTTCCACTTGGTCCCCTACCCCTACACTGCCCCTTCTCCTTCCCTCTCCCCACTGGTAACTACCAGTTTGTTCTCTGTATCTGTAAGGCTGTTTCTTTATGGGAGAGGATTTTATGATCATCCTGTATCTCTTGCTAGATGGCTTGCTGGGGGATATTTCTTATGATAAACTAAGAAATTGACATTCCGACTCCTGTGAGATAATTTAAAGGGAATCTGCTCTAAGAAGCAGACCACTTAAGGAAAGGCTGGCAAAGCTGAATTTAGGGAGCTTCCAGGCCAAGGACCAGACCCCAAGCCCACCCAGTAGCTGGCCTTTTTCTCAATGTGCTGTAATTTTTACAAATATAAAAGGAATAAAAGCACTGCAGTGAGGATTAATAAGAATTCCTTGTTGTTGCTATTGTTCAGTTGCTAAGTCATGTCCCCCTCTTTGCGACCCCACGGCTGAAGCACGCCAGGCTTCCCTGTCCTTCACCATCTCCTGGAGTGTGCCCAGACTCACGTCCATTGAGTTGGTGATGCTATCCAATCATCTCATCCTCTGTGAATAAGAAATCATAGGCATCTCTAATCCATCATGGTCAGAAAACAGATTTTTAATTACTGTACCATTTTGCTTCAATCTTTACTTAAAAACACAATAGATTTTGGTGATCCAAAGTCTGTATTCTAATACATACTTTCATATTTTTCTTTATGTGACCTTTATTGGTTATTAATTTTATATTAATTTTATTAATAAAATCCAGAATATTTTAGAATAAAAATACCCATAAAAGAGGAAGAATATTAGTACCCATTCTTCATAAACCATATTGCTACTTCACAATGACAGTTTCACTCACATTTTTTTTTGAGCTAGAACTAATACTGCAGGTAGATATGGTGGTTTCAGAAGGTCCTACAAAGAAGAGGGATCATTCTCACTCCAGATGCTTCTTGTTCCTGGTGAGAATATGCAGAATGTTTTTATGAGCCAGGCTCCATAAGCACACAGGATAGGAAGCAGAGAGCACTGTGTTCAAATGAAAGCGTGAGTGGAATGTTGGTCTCTCGAATGCTGGAATCAGATCGGAGGCCAAGAGCCAAGCTTCTGCTCCTATAAAAGCGATCGTAAAACCCATAAATGAGCAACCTAGATTTTCCAAAAATAAGAAAAAAGATTTTTCAAATGAAGTGCTAAAAAGTACCAAAACTTTCTCTTCACTCTTTTTAGAATGCGTGACCTCATCACCGCATGCACTTGCACATTCACACCTAAGCACAGTCATAAGGAAGAGAAAATTCAGCACTTTTCTTCTTGCTACTGTTATCAGCCTTTGAAAAATGAACTGAATACTCACAATGTCAAATATGACCCTGTAGTATAGAGTGATGGTGATAATGGGAGGCTGTATAAGATGAAAAAAATAATGTAATCTTTTCTCTATAACACATGGTTTGGTTTTTCAGTACCCACTCCACTGACAGGGGCGTCCCTGGTGGCTCAGATGGTAAAGAATCTGCCAACAATGCAGGAAACCCAGGTTTGATCACCGAGTTGCAAAGATTCTGTGGAGTAGAAATGGCAACCTGCTCCAGTATTTTTGCCTGGAAATTCCCATGGACAGTGGAGCCTGGTGGGCTACAGTTCATGGAGTCCCAAAGGATCAGATATGACTGAGCAACTAATGCTTTCACACTTTCCACTGACAGATGTATTGATTAACTAGATTTTTGAAGCAAAAATATAAAGAGGAAGTTGTCTTCCTCTCTGGTGGTGTAAAATCCAAGAGATCAGAGCATTTCTGTGTTCAGTGCCACCCCCCAGAACTCTGAATATAGTGGGTATTCAACAGATATTTGCTGAAAGAATGACTAAATAGTAAGTTATCTGAATATGCTAATTTATTTTAAAATATAATAACAAACAGCATCTGTTTTTGCTCACATCGTAATGAGGAAAAAACTTTCTTTTTAAACTTTTGTTACCAAAATATCTAGTTACTCAGTATATATATTAATATATATACTTATATATAAATATATATAATACTAGATTATATATATATGTGTATATGTGTATCTATATATACACACATATATCTATATCGTCTTCATGAAGGCAGGGATTTTTATCTTTTTTAGTAAGCTGCAGTGCTTCCAGCTCCTAGTATCATGCATGGGACATAGAAGACATTCAAAACATTGGTTGAATGAATTATTAGGCATGTGTTGTAGAGGAAACATAGTCATAAAATTATGGACCTCTTGTCAATGTCTGTTTTCTGGTTTACATCCCAAATGTAGGCCTAATTTGCTTGATGACCTAGAGGAAATGCTGTATAGGGTATCTGACTGTTCTATTCATGCCCTTTCCTCTGCTTTGAACACAGGGAATCTCTCTTTTTTCTGTGCCAGGGTTCCCATAATGCTATGAAAACCTAGTTTAATACAACTGCTTTGTGGAGAGTCTTCATGATTATTCAGATTTCAATCCTCATCCTTCTTTACTCTATGCAGTCACTGTATGAGATAATAATTGACATGATTAGGACGTTAGGAAAACTTTATCTAAATTTACTGAGACTTTTCCTTCTGCCCTACAGCTGTGGTTTCTTGTGATATCCCACTCTTCATTGTTTCTCCTTTCAGACCTGGCCTTTCACTGGGTCTGAGAGTTACTAGTGACACTCCCACCCCCTCCCGCATCCACTGCTTGTCACTGTTAACTGTATTATGTGACAGTTTCTCCAGATCGAAGGTGCTAACTGACTCATAATCACTCTATGTAACCCAAGAGACGGTTTATGCAAGTGGACGGAATATGATCTGATCACCATGAGGCCTCATTTCTAGAAAGAGCTCTGCCAGTTTTGTGAGCTTGGGCTACTGTCTCTCTGAGATTCCCTTTTCTCATGTGACAATTTATCTAGATCATTGTTTCTGCATAGATCCACGTATATGTCTTTCAAAAATATGTTCTGAGGTCACATTCATTTGGGAATTGCTATGTGCATACTTCATGGGGCTTCCCAGGTGGCTTAGTGGTAACGAATCCCCCTGCCAGTGCAGGAGATGGAGGAGACATGGGTTCGATCCCTGGGTCGGGAAGATCCCCTGGAGAAGAGAACAGCAACCCGCTTCAGTATTCTTGCCTGGGAAAAATCCCATGGGCAGAGAAGGGGGCTGAAAATAGTGGGACACAACTGAGCAACTGAGCACACCTACACACCCCCCCACATACCCGCCCACCCACCTCACACACACTTTATCACCTACTTGAACATTAGCAAGTTGAGATGCTGACAAGTCCTGAAATAAAGGAAATAATTTACTTGGTAATTGACTTTTATTGTGAGGAGAGGAAGCATCTTGGTAGTTCCTTTGAAATTTATGAAGGAGTCCCAGTTGAACTTTCTAGAAGTCTTGGCTGTAATCACACATCCCTTTATTTTCCATGCTGTTACGGTGGGTGTAGAGATAAATAAGTCAGGATCTTGGCCTTTCATGCATAAAAATCAATGTTATAAAGGATAGTGATTTTAGACTAAAGATTTGTTCAAATTTTAGTGGCATAACAACTGAGAAGCAAGGAGGTCTTCGCAGAGTAGGGGCAGTGGGTAAAGAAGAGAAGATTTCCATAGGTGAAATGCCATTTGAGCTGAGCACCAAGAGGTGGTTGCAATAACTCACCGAGCAGGGCTTGCTGCATGCCGTTGCTTCAGGCATGTCTGACTCTTTTGTGACCCCATGGACTGTAGCCCACTAGTCTCCTCTGTCCATGGGGATTCTCAGGCAAGAATACTGGAGTGGGTTGCCATGCCCTCCTCCAGGCGATCTTCCTGATCCAGGGACCCAACCTGAATCTCCTGCATTGCAGGCAGATTCTTTACTATCTGAGCCATCAGGGAAGCCCTCATCAAGTAGAGGAGGTAGAAAAGAATATTCCAGGCAGAAGGAACAACATGCACAGAGGCATAACATCCCCCAGTATATTCTAGGACTGTGAAATAATTCTGAGGTTATGGAGTCTAAGAGTGGAGGTTACCTAGGGAGAGAGGAGCAGGAGAAAGTTCTGGGAGATGTTTTAAGTCTCATTCTGTGAAGTCTGAAATGTATCCTGTAGGTACCAGGAAGCCATCCTTAGAATGGTTTTTAATCAGGGAAAGTACATGGCAATAAGTATTTTACAAAGGGAATTATGGAAAGACAAGAGAAAAAATTCTGGCGTGCTAAGACAGATAGGAGAGGGATGAGACTGATAGAAAAACAAATTATGATTTTATTGAAATGTCTCAAGTAAGAGATGATAAAAAGTTGAATGACAGTGACAAAGGATGAGAAGTAAGAAACAGGTTTGAAGGCAATTTAGGAGTGCAACAGACTATGGGAAATGATTGGATATGAAGCAAAAAAGAGGAATACAAAATGACTGTGTAGCATTTGACCTGGGCAAATGGTGATTATCAAATTTACTAAGACAGAAACAGTGAGTTATTTCATATAGATTTTGTATTGGACTGAGGATTCTATTACACAGAGTAATTTTCCTATAAACACACACTCATAAATTTTCTTTTTGTTTCAGGGTTCAGTAGCAATTTAACCAAAGACTATATATACATATTAAAGGAGATTCAGCATCTACAGAAAAATCTATTTCAAACTGAAATTTGATAGGTACTCTCAATACATTCTTGTAAAAAAAACCCAGCATTTTAATCTATACATTTCTTTTGATTTTACCTTGAAATGATAGATAATCATTTCTAGGACTATAAATCCATTTGTTTTTCATTCAGTCAGCAACTCTCTTCTTTCAGCCGTGGATAGTTCTGTATACATTAGTATCTCAGTAGAAGTTTGTGAAATTATTTTTATTTTCTAGGAGAAAACAGCTCAGGACACCAATAATTTCGTGATCATTCTAATGTTAAGCCAGCATTTTCGTGTGTGAGTGCTCAGTTGCTCAGTCGTGTCCTACTCTATGTAACCTCATGGACTGCAGCCCCCCAGGCTCCTCTGTTCATGGGATTTCTCAGGCAAAAACACTGAAGTGGGTTGCTATTTCCTCCTCCAGGGGATCTTCCCAACCCAGGGACTGAACCCACATCTCTTGCATCTCCTGCACTGGCAGGCAGAGTCTTTACTACTGGCACACCTGGGAAGCCCTCATTATTTTTTTAAGTAACCCTAAATTTGGCCTTAACTCCAAATATTATTGCCACTATTACATTAAAGATTTGATATTTAAAAAAAAAAAAAAGATTTGATATTTAGGGAATGTGATTTTTCAAAGGCACCTTGTATGTCATTGAAAAATTAGAAAAATATTCTTTTAGCTCATCAAAATTTTAAGAAGTCCATGCTTGCTTAATGTATAGAACTTCACAAAGATTTAAAAGAATAATATTACCCAACAATCTTTTGAAGTATAGAGTTCTTTGACTGGGGGGAAAAAGAACTCCCGTTTAAAAGCAGGATGTGGAAATTAGCATGACCCAAACTATTTACACAAAAGCAGTCTACACCTCCCTGATTAGGGCAGGCAATTTTGCCTTTACCTGTGACAGCTGCCTTTTATTAGTACTGGAAACAAATTGTACAATCTATGACCACTGAACTATGATTACCTTCTTACTCTCAATTTTCTGTTCAAGAGGACCAGGGTATACAGAAACTGAGTTAGTGGAGAGAAGTGTTGTTAGATACAGTTTTCCAGAGGAAGAAAAGTATAGTGCCCACCTTTAAAACCAACTGAGCTATCAGAATGGCTACGTGTTGGAAAATGACCACAGTAGTGACAGTCAGAGAACTTTTTCCATTTTACTTCGTAAAGAAATAAAAATTAAAAAGCTGAACAGTCTTAGGATGGACAGGGCCGCTTCTCCCCCCCCCCCCCCATTTCCCTTAGCAGCAATGCATTTAAGGCAGCTTCATGGAATTGTTTTGAATTAAATTTTGAAGATTTGGAAGGCAGGTCTAGGTAACGGTTGTTCTCACTCTTCTGGGGTTAAGGATAAAGGGTTGCTGTAGCTAAGCCTGAAGACTTTGCAGATTTCTAAATGCATTTTGTTGCATCAAGAACAAGTTTTGTACTCTTGAGAAAAGCCAGTGCAAAAATGAGGTGACACAATGTCCCTTTATCTCAGGGCAAAACGACCTGCTTTTGCAGTATCGGAAGTAGGGGCAGGGGAAGTCAGGCTGTGTTGTCTGAACCCAGCAGCATTGTGGCATGGCCGTGCCCTTCTGTCCCTGCTCCAGCCCCTCTCCCTTATCCTGGCAGTTACTTTAGGGGAGGCAGTTTTGGAGAAAGGATCATAAATATTCTGACCCAATACCCCAGGAGCCATGTAAGCAAAAGAACACACCTGCCTAGAGATAATCCTTGTGATATTTAAATGTGTGGGTTAATTTTTTTTATCCACTTTAATAACCAGATTATCACTCTCCCCTCTCCACTTCTTTGCTTTCTATTTTTGCTATGAAGCTGTGAGTGCAGAAATCTCTGCAGGCAAATTACTCCAGAGCCATCACAGAACAATCCTAGAAGAAAGAGTTAAACTCACAGAATCAGGATTCCTGATCCTTTTCCAACATGGCAGGTGTAAACGTCTGTATAAAATGTTCTATGTTTATCTTCAACTTTGTGTTCTGGGTAAGTGTTTTTCTTGTAATTGTCAATTTTATGCAAGAAACAGGATCTTGATACAAATAGCATAAATGAGAACAGACTGCACTAGAGAAATAGGAGGAGGAGGAGAATATATTTTCCATTTACTTGTTTGAACATGTTTGTTCTTTCTTTGGTTTTTTCAGTAATTGAAAATGAAACAATGACCCCAAAAAGTGCACCTCAGGTTCTGTGGGGATAAACATTTCATAAATGTTTTGATATTGTTATAAAACAATCACAGAGGAAAAAATATCCCTTAACTAAAGGACAGTTCTTAGTTGTACATCACACAGTCGTCCTCAGTTTAAGGACTCTGAAAAATCTGATATGATTCCACCTGGAGCCCAATTCTATAATTCTAACCTTTACACCTGGGGTTGAAACAGGTGAATGGTAGAGTGTAAAGACATCAGAAGAGGCTCATTTTCAAAGGTCCAAAGAAGAAACAATGGTCATTCTAAACTTGAGAGAGAAACAATAAAATTATTTATTCATGGAAAGATTAAACTACCTCACTACTTTTGAATCAGAAATTTAAAGCTAGTATTTTGATGTATTATCACCTCATCTTTTAATCAATAAAGTTTGTGTTTTAGCCAACTCTTATATTTCTCTTGAAAGTCTACTGACATAAGAAATAACACATTGATAAGAAGCATCTAACATTGAAAAATGGAAAAATGAGGTATGGATTGGGATGTTGGAAAACTGATGTTGTCATTTTAATATAAATGGTGCCATTAAGATTGTTTAATCTTCACGATGGTGTGATCACTCACCTAGAGCCAGACATCCTGGAATGTGATGTCAAGTGGGCCTTAGGAACCATCACTATGAACAAAGTTAGTGGAGGTGATGGAATTCCAGTTGAGCTATTTCAAATCCTGAAAGATGATCCTGTGAAAGTGCTACACTCAACATGCTAGCAAATTTGGAAAACTCAGCAGTGGCCACAGGACTGGAAAAGGTCAGTTTTCATTCCAATCCCAAAGAATGTTCAAACTACCACACAATTGCACTCATCTCACACACTAGTAAAGTAATGCTCAAAATTCTCCAAGCGAAGCTTCAGCAATATATGAACCATGAACTTCCAGATGTTCAAGCTGGTTTTAGAAAAGGCAGAGGAACCAGAGGTCAAATTGCCAACATCCACTGGATCATCTAAAACGCAAGAGAGTTCCAGAAAAACATCTATTTCTGTTTTATTGACTATGCCAAAGCCTTTGACTGTGTGGATCACAATAAACTGTGGAAAATTCTGAAAGAGATGGGCATACCAGAACACCTGATCTGCCTCTTGAGAAACCTGTATGCAGGTCAGGAAGCAACAGTTAGAACTGGACATGGAACAACAGACTGGTTCCAAATAGGAAAAGGAATATGTCAAAGCTGTATATTGTCACCCTGCTTATTTAACTTATATGCAGAGTACATCATGAGAAACGCTGGTCTGGAAGAAGCACAAGCTGGAATCAAAATTTCCAGGAGAAATATCAATAACCTCAGATATGCAGATGACATGACCCTTATGGCAGAAAGTGAGGAGGAACTAAAAAATGCCTCTTGATGAAAGTGAAAGAGGAGAGTGAAAAAGCTGGCTTAAAGCTCAACATCCAGAAAAATAAGATCATGGCATCTGGTCCCATCACTTCATGGCAAATAGATGGGGAAACAGTGGAAACAGTGTCAGACTTTATTTTGGGGGGCTCCAAAATCACTGCAGATAGTGATTGCAGCCATGAAATTAACAGACACTTACTCCTTGGAAGGAAACTTATGACCAACCTAGATAGCATATTAACAAGCAGAGACATTACTTTGCCAACAAAGGTCCGCCTAGTCAAGGCTATGGTTTTTCCAGTGGTCATGTATGTATGGATGTGAAAGTTGGACTGTGAAGAAAGCTGAGCGCCGAAGAATTGATGCTTTTGAACTGTGGTGTTGGAGAAGACTCTTGAGAGTCCCTTGGACTGTAAGGAGATCCAACCAGTCCATCCTAAAGGAGATCAGTCCTGGGTGTTCATTGGAAGGACTGATGCTGAAGCTGAAACTCCAGTACATTGGCCACCTCAAGCGAAGAGTTGACTCATTGGAAAAGACCCTGATGCTGGGATGGATTGGGGGCAGGAGGAGAAGGGGCCGACAGAGGATGAGATGGCTGGATGGCATCACCAACTCGATTGACATGAGTTTGAGTAAACTCTGGGAGTTGGTGATGGACAGGGAGGCCTGGCGTGCTGCGATCCATGGGGTCGCAAAGAGTTGGACATGACTGAGCGACTGAACTAACTGACTGAAGTCAGTTGAAATAGCCCAAAATGCTTCAATTAAATAATTGTTTTGTGTACTGTATTAAAAAATGACTTATACAGTATAAGCAGAAGAAAGTTCTGTTTTTTTTTTTTTCACCTGGTAAATAGGCAGCTGGTATCTACATGTTGGTAAGTTTCTATTTCCTATTAAAATAATGATATTCTTAATTAAATTTAAGTAGAGGCATACAGTCTTACTGCCCAGAATGACTTTCAGTGTCAGTAGTCCTAATGAGTACAAGTGATATATTGGTAAAGTAAATAAGAGAGAATATAGATAAATAAAATAGAATAAAGAAGTTTTGTTCTTTGTGCTTCATCTTTTCTTTAGAAAAACGGACTGCTTTTGCAAATACTAAACGAGGCACATGAATATATGCCAGATTTTAGAAGTTTGTTCTGATCAATTTCCTCCCTTTGAAATATTTAAAATTGATTAAATATTGAGAGTAGAATATAAACAAAGAAACGCCTATGTAGTTCGGCTGGCTTTGCTTTTAAGTTTTTATTATGGAGAACCTCAAACATTCACAAAATAGAAAAGGGTAATCAATCCCATCAGCCAAGCCCAAGAGCCATGAAACCATGGCCAGCCTTTGCCCCTTGATATTCTCATGTACTTTCCCCTCTGCATATTATTTTGAAGCAAATCCTGGATATACCATTTCATCGGTAAATACTTTAATGCATATCTCTAAAAGATAAAGAATTCCCTTTTTAAAAAATTTCAACCATCACACTAAATTAATAAGAGTTTTAAAATTGCTTATCAAATATCTATTCAAGATTCAAATTTCCAATTCCTCACAAATGTTCCTCTTTGAATCTGAATACAAAGTCCAAACACTGTGATGGGTTGATATATCTTTTATGTCAGTTTCCATCTAGGTTCATCTCCCCACTCCTCTCCCAGAAATTTTATATAGTTGCGTGTTTGGTTTGTCTTATATTTTCCATGATCTGGATTTTGCTGTTTGCATATCCATGATATAGTTTAATGTGTTCCCTTGTCTTCTATATTATCTCTAACTTAGCAGTTGCATTTGGCAATTTGATTAAGAATCAGGTTATTATTTGGGATATATAGGGGATAACTAATTTATAAGTGATATTTTGTTCTTTCATCAAAAGGTATATACTGTCTGACCATCTCACTTTTTGTGATGTTAGTAGCTATTGGTGCTTAAGAACCTAAACCTGTCAGTTCATTAAGCGTCTCAGAATGGTGATATCCTATATCTATTATTCCCTTCATTTATTAGCTGGAATAGTTTCAACAAGGAGAGATTTAGCATTTACTAATTGGTTAACATTAGTGCCCAGTTTTTATTTTTTAAGAAAGGCAGCATAAATGTTTTTACTCTTTACTCAACAGATTTCAAAATGATGAGTTAATTTTCTGGTATCATACAGCAGTAATAAGCAAGTAGCTTTTTAAATATCCTTAAAAATAATAGAGTTAAATACGATCACCATTCTTATCCTCACTGATGTGTAATTTATTCCATTTTTGGCAATGGGAGCATCTTCAGTTTGGCTCCTGAGTCCTATCTACATGGCCCTAATATCTTTGATAACTTCTTCACTATTTAGGATGATAAGATGTTCCAGGCTCCCTTTCTTGTTTCCTGCCCCAGACCTGGAATCGGCTATTTCTCCAAGAAGTCCTGATACCTGTTTTTAAAAAGCTGCAACCACTGTCTTTTTATGATACACAATATATATGGACCATTTAAACAAACTGAAGTAGAAATATGCTAATAAATATGCTTCTATTTTAATAACATGTCTCAGAGTCTTCAAACTAGCAGCAATCCTCAAATTATAAAGTCAAAAATTTATAGTCAAAATATATCCTTGTTGTATAAAAACAGCATACAAAATTTTGATGACGAGTGTAAATACATAGAGGTCAGTGTTTCATTAAATTGCTTATCAGGAATTTGAAAGAAATCTGAATTTTAAACTGAGATGAAAAAGACAGTCTAGGAAATGGATATGTTACAGTTTCAGGATTATAAATTTAAGAAGAGCGTACAAGGTGAGCTGTAGACATCTGTACATGCTGTACCCGAACATTGTCACTGCTTTCCTGGAAAGCTGTGATTATTTTATGGTTACCTCTATCTCTGCTTTCCTGATAATCAAGTCTTTCTGATGGTGTGAATTTAAGTTAGATGTTTCTAACTTCCCTTAAAAGGCCTTGTTCTTCCCATCAGCATAGTGGTGGGATTTACAATCTTTAGGTATCTTGAGTAAGAGCAACAGTCATGAAAAGTGAAAGTGAAAGTCACTCAGTCATGCCCAACTCTTTGCGACCCCATGGACTATGTACATGGAATTCTTCAGGCCAGAATACTGGAGTGGATAGACTTTCCCTTCTCCAGGGGGTCTTCCCAACAGTCACAAAGGCTGATAATAACTTGCCAGCCAACAGGTGACATCAATATTTTCTTTCAAAAGTTAGAACAGGAGGAGTCTGTGAGGTTAGGGAACTATCCCTATTCTATTCTTCTCTGTACTCCCAACCCAGAGTTCTCAGCTGGAGTTTTACAATCCTTCATAGGAAATTAGCAATTTGTCATATTTCTAATGTTTACTTAAGCAAATATTTTACAGTCCCACTGATGTGGTTTTCTTGTAGATATCCATGACCTTGTGTTTTCAAATGCATTCTTTCTGGTGTAACTTTCGCTAAGCTAAGCCTTTGTAAAGCAGGGCCAGATGTTGACATATCTCCAAGATATGCATATGGTCATTTAAGCTAACACACCACTTTCTTTTGTAAGAGAACTTGAGATAAGTCACGTAAGTAGGCAGTGATTTCTATTGGTTAGAATATGTAATTGAAGAAAAATAAGTGAAAGTAAAAATCATTTTTAATCACTCATGCTAGAGTTTGATGCAAATTAGAGTGAATGAGAGGTATGGTAGAGAATATGTAAATCATAGGTATAAAACCTATTTCTCTGAGTCTTGTGTTGAAACAGAAACTGCCCACATTTTCTTGTGGTCCTTTTAGATAAGTCTGGCTTAGGAGTGTTTTGGATGCTTGGAGTATCTAATGGGTCTGGTGCAGAAGAAACCTGGCAGGTTGCAAGGTCACAAAAGAGTTGGACCCGACTTAGTGACTAAACAATGATAATGACGAGAAGCATGGAACACCGGGCCTGTAGCACACAGATATGGTGAAATTATTGCCAGAGGCAAAGATTGTATAAAGGCTGGCTTTTCATGAAAGAAAGCAGAGTGAAGTAACTTTACTAAAAACCCAAATGGGGGAAGGTGAGAAGGAGGAGCCGAGTTGTAAAACCAAATGTGTTAGCAGCTGAAGGAAGTTGACACATGAAAAGTTTTGAAGACAGCAAATGGATGTCAGGAGTTGAGAGAGTTCAGAATCCAACACTTCAATGTCATTGTTGCATTTTTTATGGTACCTGGGCCTGTAGGTTGGATGTGCTGAGAGCCATTGAAACAGAGCAGAGTAGGGGCTTTTGGTAGCTCAGTGGTAAAGAATCTGCCTGCCAAAGCAGGAGATGCAGGTTCGATCCTTGCATTGGGACGATCTCCTGGAAAAGGAAATGGTAACCCACTCCAGTATTCTTGCCTGGGAAATCCCATAGACAGAGGAACCTGGTGGACTATAGGCCATGGGGTCGCAAAGAGTCGGTCATGACTAGTAACTAAACAACAACAAAGCAGAGTAGACGTAACTATGAGATGAGATCCCTGAAAAATAAGACGCGATTATATTTCATTCTGATTGATGAAGTCCCCCAAGTTAAAACTTGACCATGACGAAAGCGTGTGAACTTTGAAAATATAATGGTTGCCTACCACTATGCAGTTAGCTTGGAACTATAACAATGACAAAGGTCCTGGAGCCCAGAGGTCAAGAGCTGAACCTCAATTTTTTCATCACCGATTGTGTGACTCTGGGGAAATTGTTTAACCTCTCTGAGCTTTACAGTTCCTTATCTATAAAATGGGAATAGTAATAGTTTTAACTTCACGGGTTGTTGTGAAGTTTAGATGGGTTCATATATACAAGGAACTCAGAATAATGCTGAATAAATGTTTAAGAAACAGATATTTCAACCATTATCATATAGGCATTTTTATGAGATAGCGATATGAAATCACTCTGTATAGTAAGAAGTAAATTTTAATGTTGGATTTTGAAACAGAAGAAGAAATAAGATGGCAAGAATTATGGTAAGGCAGAAATTCTTTTATCATAAATTAGAAGAATGGAAAGAAAGTAGATTTTGAAGAAACTAACAGACTGAGATGCAAATCTTGAATCAACATTGCTTTGTGGCCTGTTTTCCTGATATTGAAGTCTTTCTGTAGTTATGGATTTCAGTTAGATGTTTCTAACTTCCCTGAAAAGGCCTTTTCCTTCCCATCAGCATAGTGGTGGGACCTACAATCTCTAGATGAGATATCTTGGGTAACAGCAACAGTTGTAAAGACCTATATTCCTTGAGTTTTCTTTGCCTCAGTCTCTGCACTTGTTCAATGATGGTAATTTTATGTGGTAGGATCAGTGGTGAAGATTAACTAATCTACTTTATGAAAGCTTGTGACTAAGGACTGACACACAATAATAATTCAATTAATGCTGTTTTTCCAACTCCAACAATCAAATTGCTTTTTAATTTAAAAATACTGAAATCTGAGGTGATAGTATTTTAGCCCTACTCTTATCCTTTTCCAACCTCATGGGACAAGGAATCTGTGGGGCTAGAGGGAGGTGTTCACTCCACTTTGGGTACATACCCCAAATATAGTCACATTGGGGATTAGGGTTTCAACATAGAAAGTTAGGGGGCACATAACTCAGTCCATAGCATACTCGTAAGCAAGTGTCAATTACCTAATTTCTTAGAATGCTGGTTCAGACCAACTGCATCCTAATTTCATAAAAAGAAAAATGTCTCAGGAGAGCTGAGTGGCAACAAAAATGACTTTCTTCAGAGAGAAACCAAAAAGGAGGGTGAGGTGGGTGAAGAAGGCCTAGTAAGTCCTGCAGTGTCCACTTCAGGGGCCTGGGGGCCCAACATATCACCTCATTTCCTTTTACAGCCTTAATAACATACAGGAGGACAGACCTGGATGCTTATTTTTTAATTCATACTCTATTTAAGACATTATAAAAAGATCAAGAGTGAATGCTTAAAGTCAAACTGGAGAAAGGGCTCTAAGAACCTGAAGATCAGTATTATAACAATTGGGATAAAACAAGTTAGTATCGATCATGACTCTAGACTGATTGTTCTTGATATAAAAGTTACATTTAATTAATTTAATTAATAAATTATGACACAGTTCTTAAAATTTTCTCATGCATAATTTCATTAAAAAGTCAAGTAAATATAATCATAATAACTATCATATAATTAATGTTATTTTCAGTTAAAGCTAAAAGTCAGAGTGACTATTAAGACCATTAATGTAAATCTACCTGTGAAAGGGAGAAAAAGAGAAAGAAAGAAAAATATCAGTCAACAAATTGAAATAACAAACAAAAATCCAACTGTTATAAAATTACTAAAAATCCCAGAGGGTCTTATTATCATTTGACATAAATTCTTACAGATTTATTTATTAACAAGAACGGCTAAAATGAGCATTGGTCTTCATCTGCAAATGAAATTAGGATTTAGCAGAAAGAAGGAAAAGAAGTAAGAAGGGTTTTCAGACTCTAAAGCTGTTTTCTCAATGTTTTGTGTTTTACAGTGTGTGCATGTGCACACCTATAAGATAATTAACTTGTATAGGTTATTTGGAGCTTTGGCAAAGAGTTCTTTAGTAGAAAGCTTTGGTTTTCCATTGCGTTTGTTGTTTTGAAGTAAGGGCAAGGCTAAATTTGGAGTGGTGCTAGATTTTCGCCATGAGACAGTTATCTCTTGGGAGATTCCAGTTTCTTTATTGAAATGAAATGTTTGAGTCTAGATGATTTTTGAGATCTATTAGGGAGCGTAGGTTTAGCCACTCATTGTACTTACTATTGCTTTCACAAAGCCCTGAGTCTGCTTCCACACCAAATGTAATGAGAAGCCATTAAGTGAAACAGCTCTTTGGCGGTTTGGAGCATACGGCCCAAGCGTGCATGAAAAGAATGATGCTACCAGGTCGCAGGGTTTGGAGGACTTAGACATTTCTCTGTCAGAGCACCCTGAGGCCAGAATAGTCTGGAAACTCCTCTAAAGTCTACTGCTGTGTCTGTCGGTTACCAAGCTTGTTCTTAACATCTCTGTCTAATAATAGATCTTTGATTTTTTTTTAAGGCTACAACATCTATATCATAAACAAACAAAACAAAAAACCCAAACCTAAAAGACAAGTTTTTTTCTTACACTAAAGTAAAATGTGTTTCACATTTTATGTGTTGGCCTTGGTCCAAATTAAATAATCTGGTACAGTCATTACAGGAATTTAAGACTTTAAATACTGTTCCTCATTGTTCCTCTTCCCTGGGTAAGCTTTACTACCTAAAAGAGCTTATTTTTAAGAGTTTGTTTGGGTACAGTGTTGTAAACCATTATTGCTTAACTGCAAATTTTGTCAAATGTTCTACTGTTGCCTGTATATCTGGCTTGAATCTTGTAGGAATTTTTGGTGATTATCAGTTACACCCTTCTTTTTAGGTCTAAGACAGCTTCTGAGAGACAAGCCCAGAGGTCCAATAAGGATATTTTTTCTTGAAATTGTTATGACATAACTTTTGTATGTTGTGTGAGTGTGCATGTGTGTGCTCAGTCATGTCTGACTCTCTGTGACCCCATGGACTCTAGCCCACCAGGCTCCTCTGTCCATGTAATTTTCCAGGCAAGAATACTGGAGCAGGTAATCATTTCCTACTCCAGGGGATCTTCCTGACCCAGGGACTGAAACCACGCCTCTTCTGTCTCCTGCTTTGGCAGGTGGATTTTTTACCACTGAGCCACCTGGTAGCCCTTTGCATGCTAAAATCTAGAAAAAACAGAGTTGAAATATGGAAAACCATCTTTCCTGTCCCCCATAGTGAAGATGACTTCTTGTCCTAGACCTATGAATGACTGTGGATGGGAAACAGATTATTCTTACCAAACTTTGCAACTACAGTGGAACATTCAAGCAATTATCTATACATGAATATTCCTCATTTATGTCTTTTAGGTTATAATGGTAGAATTAATGATAAACCACTGTAACCAGATGGCTAGGGTTGTATGGTATTAGAGTTTTACTTTATCTTAGGCACATTCTAACATTTTCCCCCCCTTTTTTTCCTGCAGCTATGTGGTGCCATTATCCTTTCCATAGCTATTTCGATACGAGCAGGGAAAATTGGTCAAGAGGTAAATAAATATGTTACACCACTGACAAAGTAGTTTATTTCTCTTATAGCGAGGAAAGTAACGATAGTAATAATAAGATGGTTTTATAGCATTTTCCTAACTGCCTCACATAATTATTCGTGCTAAGTGACTTTATAATTAATTAATCAAGGTTACGCACTCTATGCCTGGCACTGTGTTAGGCATTAATGAGTCCTTCTGGAGAACAGAGAAGGTGTTATTCCCCAAACAGGAAGATTGCGTTGACAGCAGAGGTGAGAAGGGGCCAAAGTAGAATCAGCCTGCTTTGTTATTTGTTAAAGTGCAGCCTGAAATTATCTGTAGGATATAGACTGCTTTGCCTCTCTAACCAAGAGAAATTTTTGTACAAGATATTGACAATGAATTTGGCTGATTTCCAGGGTGAGGTGTTGCTCCAAAAGGAAAGATGGTAAGATGTTCTCTTGGAGAAGAGTTACTTGAATCTGTTTTATTTCTTTTTCAAACTGCTTTAAAGGCAGCAAAATTCAAAGATAGTTGTAATGACTTGGGGCAGCTGGTGTTGAGGGTAATCCCTTATAACAGTAAAAGGCTGGTCATAGCCACGTAACTCAGCAGTTGACTGGTGATGTCCCACTTTCTGACATCAAGATAAGATTAGCAGGATCCCGTTTCTCCCACCAAATGCCATTCCATGGCTGCCAGAGCACTTATCAGGATTTCTGCAGGTCTGGAGGAAGTTTAGTTCATACAGTTAATTCTGGCTCTAGTCTTTGACTTCCATACACATGGTTTCTGTTTGTACCAGAGTCACAGTGTGGAGAGAGTGTGGGGTTGTTCTGTCAGTTTTAGTCAGCACAGGTGCCGGCACCATTTCCTGACTTCCCTGCTAGGAAAGACTTCTCCTGTCTCCCTTCTTCTTAGGGATGTTCCACCCTTGAGATTATGATTCTTACATCTTGCAGGGCAGTTACCCTGTGCTCTGTAATCTGGATTCTCACCACTGTTCAATCTCACATTTTCTACTTCTAGGGCCATTTCAAAGTGTTTGCCCAAGTAAAGTTTCCTCTTTAAGAGGAATATCGGTTCCTATCTAATAAGTATTAAGATATTCTTAAAACAAAAATTCAGGTAATGCATTAGCTATTAAAACTTATTTGACCATGGTGCAATTATATGCTATTAGACATAATAACCTAGTTGAAAGAAAAAGCAAGTTGACATCTCTTCTGATTCTTTTCCTAAAATAGGTGGGTTTTCTGGACCTTTCTTTTTTTTTTTTTTTCTCACCTTCTCTCTCTCTCTCACTGTTTCTTTCCTGTCTGTCTTTCTTTCTTTCCCTCTTTCTCTTTCCTCCTTCCCTCTTTCTTTCTTCTCCCTTTCTTTCCTTTCCTTTAAAATTTGCTTTCTACCAATAGAGAACCCAGAAAAGCACAGTGGTGATTAGGCATGTGCTCGTCCTGAGCCTCGTCATGGTGAGGACACTGAGGGGGAGACAACTGTGGCAATGAGTCGGTAACATTCGATTCCATCTGGGCTTTGGTTTATGCTGGTAAATATAACGGTGACTTCTTTATGTCCTAGGATTCTGAAATTTGAGCCAAGAACAGTATTCAAAAATGCATAGAATCTTTGAGAAGCTGATGTCTGACTTGGGAACTCATAAATAAGCTTAGACATGAACACCCATTGATTTAGAGGGTGCTTTGGCCTTTTTTAAGATGTGTGTGCAACCTGTCTTTTATTTTAAAATTTTATTGTGTTTCTGGTAGATATGCAAATGCTATATTTCCCCCCAGTCCTTCTGGTAAACAAACTTGGTGTTTAGTCTCAGAAATCACACACATTGAATGTATTAAAGAGCTGTCCTTGAGACAGTGTTACTCCAAATCTGGGGATAAGAATGAGTTAATAGAGCTAGACATCATCTTGAGTTATATTTTGACTCTTGCACTCTGTCTCTATCCCTAAACAAAAGGCAGTATCTTCCAGGACAACTTTAACCAGCTTGACATATATTTATTCAAAGTCAGTGACAAAGAATCAAGACTGTGCAGAGAACCAAATATTTCTAGTGGAAAAACAGGAGAAGTTTTTGAAGGGGAGACCTGAGAGCAAACACAGAAAAGAAGGACACCAGGATGTCTTTGTGCACATCTTTTAGCAAAGCCATGGGTGCTAAAGTGTCCCCTAGAGACGCCTCGTTCTCCCTCAGGATGAACTCAGCCCTGCATGAGGCAAAGTGTACATGCAGCCATCCTAGGAGATCCCTTATAATCCAAAGAGGACCCTGAGCCTTCTTCTTCAAGGTTCTGTCATGTCCTTTCCTATAGAAATCCCCCCTCATCCGAAGACACACAGAGACAGTGTTCTTCCAAGACAGCTTTTAAAACTCTACTGTCTCTGCCCTGACTGCTTCCCAGGTGGAACAGTGGTAAAAATCTGCCTGCTAATCAATGCAGGAGATGCAGGTTCAATCCCTGGGTCAGGAAGATCACCTGTAGAAGGAAAAGGCAACCCACTCCAGTGTTCTTGCATGGAGAATCGCATGGACAGAGGAGCTTGGTGGGCTACAGTCCATGGGCTCGCAAAGAGTCGGACACGACTGAGCCACCATGCACGCACATCTCTCCCCGAAACAAACACCTGAACTCAAATTTTCATTTTGTTTCTAAATAAGAATAGCCACTTGTTGGGCTGGTCTTAAAAGAGTCAGCATCAGGTGGCCAGCACATTGCTTTCTGGCCACGTTGGTAGTGGGTCCCTGTGCCCAGGTCGGTCTCATAGAAGTGCTTCATTACCTGCCAAATAAGTGCTGGCTACACTATCCAGGGGCCTCCCAGGCGGCTCCGTGGTAAAGAACCCGCCTGCCAATGCAGGAAACTCAAGAGATGTGAGTTCCATCCCTGGGTCAGGAAGATCCCCTGGAGAAGGAAATGGCAACCCACTCCAGTATTCCTGCCCGGAAAATGCCATGGACAGAGGAGCCTGGCAGGTTACAGTCTGTGGAGTCGCAAAGAGTCAGACGGAACTGAAAGACTAAACAATGGCAACAGCACACTATTCATGTCTCACTGGTAGCTATCTGACCTACTGTTTCTATATCTGTGTTGTCTGACCAAAGTACCGATAACTCAGCTGGTGAAGCTTCAACTGTCTTGGATACCTTAAGGTTTTCCTGACTGGCTACAATGTCATGAAGCAACCTTTGATGGTGAGTGGGTAGACCAGATTTCCTGGTGCTGCTTATTCCTTGGGTTGTTATCTGTCTTCACTCAGATGCCATGCCTGGTTACTAACAAAACTGATTTCTTAGCTCCAATCTTAACAAGCAAACCAATTAAAAAAAAAAAAAAAAAAAGAAACCAGAAAAGCCTGAAAAAGAGGCAAAAAAAATCTTTAGGACATAACCAAGCTTTCTAAATATGCAAATTGAAACAGTATCTGTGAGCATCAACTCTTAATTTCAAAGAAAGCCTTGGGTATTCACAGAGGCTGGCCTAATTCCTTTCATAAGTGGGAAACTGGAGCCCAGTAAAGTTAGAAACTAATTCATGGTTAGAAGAAACTAATTTATTAAGACTCTGACTAGAATATAGATTTTGTTTTTAGTGTGCTTAAATCTTCAGCACATTCCTTCTTTCTGATTGTCAAACAAAGGCTTTGTCTAGGCTATGGATTGATTTTAAAAGTCTTTAAAAATGTAAAGATCATGAGTTTATTTCTTCGTATTTCCTGTTAAAGGCACACATCTGCATGCTGTGCCGCAGATCCCAGAAGGCAGCCTCTTAACTAGTGTAATAACTAGTGGTCTGCCTAGAAATAACCCAGTAGATAAAGCTCCTGAGAGATGAATAGGCTATGCGCAGAACTCATATGTAACACAGGCACAAAGTTTCATTGTTTCATTGTGATTTGCTTCTGGTCATATCTGTAGAGCAAGAGATAGATTGAGGCTAGGTGTTAGGATAGTGATGAAGGTTATGGATGTGGGGAAGAGAAGAACCAATTTATGCAGGATTGGTAGTCCGGCCCATCATTAAGAGACCTAAGATATTTTCCTCAATATCCCATTTCTAAATAGTCAGGCAAAAGAGTTTCTGGAAGACTCTATAGACTATACTTCCTGGGAATGAGATAGACTTGATATGGAATATCAGGAACTAGACTTATTTTCTTAGTTTAAAATATGGTTGGTTTGTTTTGGCAAATGTATAGACCTCTGTAATCACTATTGCAATCAAAATGAAAAGAATTTTTATTAACTCATGAAAGTTTCCTCATATCCCTTTGCAGTCTGTTCCCTCTTTACTTGATACTCTGCTCAAAGTCCATCACTGCTCTGATTTCTATCATCATAGGTTGGATTTACCTACTCTTTTTAAAATTCCCCATCTGGATATTTTTTTAAAAATCAAAATATAGTTGATTTACAATGTTATGTTAATTTCTGCTGTACAGAAAAGTGATTCAATTTTATTGTACATATATATACATTCTTTTAAAATATTCTTTCCCATTATGGTTTATCACAGAATATTGAATACAGTTCCTTGTGCTATAGAGTAGGATCTTGTTGTTTATTCATTCTGTATATAATAGTTTTCATCTGTTAACCTCAAATTCCATTTCCTCCCACCCCACCTCCCCCTTGGCAAACACAAGTCTGTTCTCTATGTCTGTGAGTCTATTTCTTAAAAGTTCGTTTGTGTCATATTTTAGATTCCACATATAAATTGTATGATATGGTATTTATCTTTCTCTTTCTGACTTACTTCACTTACTATGATAATCTCTGGGTTCTTTGATGTTACTGCAAATGGCATTACTTTATTCTTTTTAATGGTTGAGTAGTATTCCTTATCGTGAGTATGTGTGTGTGTGTATTTGTGTGTAGCATTGTATGAATGTGTGTGTGTGTATCACATTTTGAGGAACCTCCGTACTGTTTCCCATAGTGACTGCAGCAGCTTATATCCCACCAACCATGTAGGAGGGATCCCTTTGCTCCACACCCTCTCCCTCACTTTTTTGTAGACTTCATGATGGCCATTCTAATTGATATGAGATGATATCTCATTATAGTTTTGATTTGCATTTCTTTAATAGTTAGCTATATCGAGCACCTGTTCACATGCGTGTTAGCCTTCTTTATGTTTTCGTAGAAATGCCCATTTAGTTCTTCTGCCCATTTGTTGATTGGGTTGTTTTTATTGTTGTTGCTGTTGATAGTGTGAGCTATTTGTATCTTTTGTAAATTAATCCCTTGTAGGTCGCATTATTTGCAAATGTTTTCTCCCATTTTGTAGGTTGTCTTTTTGTTTTGTTTATGGTTTCCTTTGCTATGCGTAAGCTTGTAAGTTTGATGAGATCCCATTTGTTTATTTTTGTGTAGATTTATCTATTCTTGATTGCCATATAAATGGAATTATACAGTAGTCACTCTTTTGAATATGGTACATTTAGCCAAACATAATGTTTTAGAGATTTATTCATACTGTTGAGTCTATCAGTAGTTTGAGGAACTTAGGCTTTATAATTTAACTAAACTACCATAAAAACATATATATGTTGCTGCTGCTGCTGCTAAGTCACTTCAGTCGTGTCCGACTCTGTGAGGCCCCATAGACGGCAGCCCACCAGGCTCCACCGTCCCTGGGATTCTCCAGGCAAGAACACTGGAGTGGGTTGCGGTTTCCTTCTCCAATGCATAAAAGTGAAAAGTGAAAAGTGTCTTAGCGACCCCATGGACTGCAGCCTACCAGGCTCCCCTGTCCATCTGATTTTCCAGGCAAGAGTACTGGAGTGGGGTGCCATTGCCTTCTCCGATAAAACACAAACTATGCAAATCAAAGATCACATCATGGATAAAACTACTGATCCTTCTGAACTTTAAAAAATTTTTGTTTGAAAAGCCTATTGCATTTCTTTCATCCAACATCCAATATAAAGCTTCAAAAGGCATAAAATTGGAAACATTGGACAAGTAACACCTCAATAGAAGGTAAGCTCCTTAAAGGCAGGAATTTTTACTTGTTCACATCACTATGGCATCTCAGTGTCTTAGAACAGGGTTTGGCACATAGTAGGTCCCCAGTGGATATTTGTTGAATAACAAACATCAAGAAAATGAATTTTCTGCCATTAATCTCTTTTTCATTTTCAGATTCTTGTTCCTGGGGATGCTAACCTTAGCCCCTTTATTGTTGTGAATATGTTAATTTTTGTGGGTGCTGTCATCATGATTCTGGGTTTCCTGGGATGCTGTGGTGCCATGAAAGAAAACCAGTTCATGATGATTTTGGTGAGTTTTCCCAACGCATCCCAATACCCAACCTTCAGACTTTGGAGGATTATTTCCCATTCCCATTATCTGTCAGAAGGACTTGTGAAGATTGATGTAACTCTCTCACTTTATTTAGAGGTTTTTGTTGTGGAAGCTAATATAATTATCTCAAATTAGAGGGTACCACGAGAGAAGTAATCCAAGTCTATGCCCCAACCAGTAACACTAAAGAAGCTGAAGTTGAACAGTTATACGAAGACCTACAAGACCTTCTAGAACTAATGCCCAAAAAAGACATCCTTTTCATTATAGGGGAATGAAATGCAAAAGTAGGAAGTCAAGAAACACCTGGAGTAACAGGAAAATTTGGCCTTGGAGTACAGAATGAAGCAGGGCAAAAACTAACAGAGTTTTGCCAAGAGAATGCACTAGTCATAGCAAACACTCTCTCCAACAACGCAAGAGAAGGCTCTACACATGGACATCACCAGATGGGCAGCACTGAAATCAGATTGATTATGTTCTTTGCAGCCAAAGATGAAGAAGCTCTACACAGTCAGCAAAAACAAGACTGGGAGCTGACTGTGGCTCAGATCATTCACTGCTTATTGCCAAATTCAGACTGAAAATGAAGAAAGTGGGGAAAACCACTAGGCCATTCAGGTATGACCTAAATCAAATCCCTTATGACTATACAGTGGAAGTGAGAAATAGATTTAAGGGACTAGATCTGATAGACAGAGTGCCTGATGAACTATGGATGGAGGTTCGTGACACTGTACAGGAGACAGAGAACAAGACCATCCCCAAGAAAAAGAAATGCAAAAAAGCAAAATGATTGTCTGAGGAGGCCTTACAAATAGTTGTGAAAAGAAGGGAAGTGAAAAGCAAAGGAGAAAAGGAAAGATATACCCATTTGAATACAGAATTCCAAAGAATAACAGGGAGAGATAAGAAAGCCTTCCTCAGAGACCAGTGCAAAGATAGAGAGGAAAACAATTTAACGGGAAAGGCTAGAGTTCTCTTCAAGAAAATTAGAGCTACCAAGGGAATATTTCATGCAAAGTTGGGCTCAATAAAGGACAGAAATGGTATGGACCTAATGGAAGCAGAAGATATTAAGAAGAGATGGCAAGAATACACAGAAGAACTGTACAAAAAAGATCTTCATGACCCAGATAATCACAGTGGTGTGATCACTCACCTAGAAGCAGACATCCTGGAATGTGAAGTCAAGTGGGCCTTAGGCAGCATCACCATGAACAAAGCTAGTGGAGGTGATGGAAATTCAGCTGAGCTATTTCAAATCCTAAAAGATGATGTTGTGAAAGTGCTGCACTCAATATGCCAGCAAATTTGGAAAACTCAGCAGTGGCCACAGGACTGCAAAATGTCAGTTTTCATTCCAATCCCGAAGAAAGGCAATGCCAAAGAATGCTCAAACTACCACACAATTGCACTCATCTCACACACTAGCAAAGTAATGCTCAAAGTTCTCTAAGTCAGGCTTCAGCAATACATGAACCATGAACTTCTGGATGTTCAAGCTGGTTTTCAGAAAGGCAGAGGAACCAGAGATCAAATTGCCAACATCTGTTGGATCATTGAAAAAGCAAGAGAGTTCCAGAAAAACATCTACTTCTGCTCTATTGACCATGCCAAAGCCTTTGACTGTGTGGATCGCAACAAACTGTGGACATTCTTCAAGAAATGGGAATACCAGACCACCTGACCTGCCTCTTGAGAAATCTGTATGCAGGTCAGGAAGCAACAGTTAGAACTGGACATGGAATAACAGACTGGTTCTGTTAGGACTGGTTCTGTTAGGATCTCCTTGCAGTCCTAGGAAAAGGAGTATGTCAAGGCTGCATATTGTCACCCTGCTTATTTAACTTATATGCAGAGTACATCATGAGAAATGCCAGGTTGGATGAAGCACAACCTGGAGTCAAGTTTGCTGGGAGAAATATCAATAACCTCAGATAGGCAGATGACACCACCCTTATGGCAGAAAGTGAAGAAGAACTAAAGAGCCTCTTTATGAAAGTGAAAGAGGAGAGTGAAAAAGTTGGCTTAAAGCTCAACATTCAGAAAACTAAGATCATGGCATCTGGTCCCATCACTTCATGGAACCCGTTAAGGAAGACTAACAAATAAACAATTAGCTACAGCAAAGGTGGTCCAAGAAGAAAAGAGCAATGATAAAGGAGGGAACTTTCAAGCTGGAAGCAGAAATGGATAAGGTGTTTGTATGGGTAAGGGTGTGATGAGCTTTCCATGGAGATAGTCTGGCAGTACAGTGCTAGCATCTTTGGGGAACTGAAAAATCTTGGGTATGGCTAGAGTGTGTAAGGACTGTTTTCAGTAAATGATGGAAGGTGGGTCTGAGTGTGGACTAGTGTCAAATCACAGTCCTTGCTAAGAAAATTGTAAGGACATGAGATAATCAGATTTGTCCTTTAGAAATCTTCAAGGATAATTTGGGTTGAGATAACCAACAGATAATTCACTTTGAACACTTACACAGTAGACAATAATAAGTGGATATAGAACAAAAAATTTTAAATTCAAGTATTTATTAGATAGAAATCTGACATAAGAGTTTATCAGAGTTCATCTGAACTTGTTTCTTCTCTAATAAAAGAAGTATTGTGTCAGCCCCTAAACAAATATTTTTTAACTGATGGTTTATTATGAGGCAAGGTAAAAGAGCTTTCAGTTCAGTTCAGCTCAGTTGCTCAGTCATATCAGACTCTTTGTGACCCCATGGACTACAGCACGCCAGGGCCTCCCTGTCCATCACCAGCTCCCGGAGTCCACCCAAACCCATGTCCATCGAGTCAGGGATGCCATCCAACCATCTCATCCTCTGTCAACCCCTTCTCCTGCCTTCAATCTTTCACAGCATCAGGGTCTTTTCCAATGAGTAAACTCTTCGCATGAGGTGGCCAAAGTTTTGGAGTTTCAGTTTTAGCATCAGTCCTCCCAATGAACACCCAGGACTGATCTCCTTTAGGATGGACTAGTTGAATCTCCTTGCAGTCCTAGGGACTCTCAAGAGTCTTCTCCAACACCATAGTTCAAAAGCATCTATTCTTTGGTGCTCAGCTTTCTTTATGGTCCAACTCTCACATCCATACATGACCACTGGAAAAACCATAGCTTTGACTAGATGGACCTTTGTTGTCAAAGTAATGTCTCTGCTTTTTAATATGCTAAGTTGGTCATAACTTTTCTTCCAAGGAGCAAGTGTCTCTTAATTTCATGTCTGCAGTCACTATCTGCAGTGATTTTGGAGCCCCTCCAAAAATAAAGTCTCTCACTGCTTTCATTGTTTCCCCATCTGTTTGCCATTAAGTGATAGGACTGAATGCCATGATCTTAGTTTTCTGAATGTTGAGTTTTAAGCCAGCTTTTTCACTCTTTTCTTTTCATTTTCATCAAGAGGCTCTTTTGTTCTTCTTCACTTTCTGCCATAAGGTTGGTGTTATCTGCATATCTAAAGTTAATGATGTATCTCCTGGCAATCTTGATTCCATCTGTGCTTCATCCAACCTGGCATTTCTCATGATGTACTCTGCAGAGAAGTTAAATAAGCAGGATGACAATATACAGCCTTGACGTACTCCTTTTCCTATTTGGAACCAGTCTGTTGTTCCATGTCCAGTTCTAACTGTTGCTTCCCGACCTGCATACAGATTTCTCAGGAGGCAGGTCAGGTGGTCTGGTATTCCCATCTCTTGAAGAATTTTCCACAGTTTGTTGTGATCCACACAAAGGCTTTGGCATAATCAATAAAGCAGAAGTAGATGTTTTTCTGGAACTCTCTAGCTTTTACAATGAAAGAGCTTTAATGGAACTCTAATATCATCCTTGGTGGTTGCTTTTTGATTAATAAGGCCTCATTTGCATTTTGAGGACTTAATTACTTTAGGAGCTTTTTATGAAAAACTCATTTTTGGGAACCTCTGAAATTAGAATTCAGTATATCTGAGGCAGGTTTCAGGACTATATTTGTAAAAAGACTCCAGGTGATTCTCACAGTGGTAGAGACATTGTTTTGAAGTCAGTTCTGAAATTTGTCTTGAAGTTTGAGTTTGTATTTGATGAAGAAAAAAATCATATTCAAATAACTTCATTTCAGTTTTTGAACTTCCCTCCATTCAACATCGTATTGCTACCTACAATCCTATGATTCAATTTTAGTTTTAATAATTTTCCTTAATCAGTCTCTGGAGCAAATGTTTCTGAGCAGTAATGCCTCCAAATTTGATTCTTGAGGTGGAGAGTGGAATAAATGAAGAGCATGGTTAATACTCCTACAGTAATTAGGATCCCTACTGCAGAAAGAAGCGCCATGTCCAAAACATCCCCACATGGTTTCAGAATGTAATGGGGATAATATTGAATATATTTTCTTTTCCTTTTTTTTATTTTTTTTCAGTTTTTCATAGGACTGCTTATGATCCTACTCCTGCAGGTGGCAGCAGGTATCCTAGCAACTACTAGCAAATCTAAGGTGTGTACACGTATTATACCCGACAGTTTTGGAAAAGTCTGAAAAATTGACATGCTACCTCCTGGCATGAATCATTTAGCAGCACTTTTCAATTTTCAGACTGAACAAACTCTGAATAAGACTCTCATGATTAATGCACGTCTTTTGAGTTCAACAAGTGAAAATGAAAGAGTATTCCAGAAAGCCTTTTCTGAACTTCAAGGAAAGGTAATTAGAACTTGTGGGTTATTTGGAGAGTTGGACACAGTTTTCCTTTTACTTAATTTTTGACAGGTGTGTTCCTTAAGAATTGGAAAAATGTCTCCCTTTTGCATATTTTGACCAATTATTCTGTCACTATGCAATAAGAAGAATCTGGGACTATTTCTAATTTTTTCCCCAGCTTCTTATGAAGTTCTGAGGCAGTTTAGGACAGATATTAAGAGGATATGTTTACGATAGATTAAGTCTTGATTGAGCGAAATCAATAATTGCTTTAATATTTACCATTTCAAAGGATAGTGTGTTTTGAATGCTTGGAATTTCCCTTCTCTCTTTCTCTGCCTCCATGTCCCACTTCTTTTAAAAATAATTATAGCTATTGTTTATTGTCAGAGAAGGCAATGGCACCCCATTCCAGTACTCTTGCCTGGAAAATCCCATGGACGGAGGAGCCTGGTAGGCTGCAGTCCACGGGGTCGCTAAGAGTCGGACAGGACTGAGCGACTTCACTTTCATTTTTCACTTTCATGCATTGGAGAAGGAAATGGCAACCCACTCCAATATTTTTGCCTGGAGAATCCCAGGGATGGGGGAGCCTGGTGGGCTGCTGTCTATGGGGTTGCACAGAGTCGGACACGACTGAAGCGACTTAGCAGCATTGTTTATTGCTGCTTAGTATGTATCAGATTTACATTCAATAGCTCACTTAATTCTGACAACAAGTCTATGAGATGGATAATATCATTAACCTCATTACCTTTATCCAGAGAAGGCAATGGCAACCCACTCCAGTGTTCTTGCCTGGAGAATCCCAGGGGGAGTCTGGTGGGCTGCCCGTCTATGGGGTCGCACAGAGTCGGACACAGCTGAAGGGACTTAGCAGCAGCAGCAGCGTTATCTTTAATAGACAGATGAGGGGATTAGAACTTAGAGAGGCATGACAGCTAACAAGTGATGGGGTTGGAATTGGAATGCAGATCTGTCTGACTCACTAATTCTTTTTAATCAGTACGCTAGCCCCCCTCCCCCTAGGTATGTATGTATGTATTTACTTTGGTTACTTCACTGTCTTCAGGGTAAAGTCAAGATTTGGACAGAGGTGAAGGTATTTCACTATCTGGCTCCTACCTTGTATTTTAACTTTACTAAAGACAGCTCCAGAAAGCACTCTGGTCCAACCAGGCTTGTCTACTCAGGATGTCTTAAATAATTCTGCCTCATCCTTGGAATGTGCTTACTACTTTTTTTTTTCTTTCTTTTTTTTTTTTTTCTGACTTGCTTTCTTTAAAAAAAAAAATTAGTTGGAGGATAATTACAATATTGTGATGGTTTTTGCCGTACATCAGTATGAATTGGCCATAGGCATACATGTGTCCCCTCCCTTCGGAATCCCCCTCTTCCCTCTATCCCCCAGCTGTTGCAGAGCACTGGCTTTGACCGCCCTGTGTCGTGCATCAAACTCCCACCGGCTGTCTGTTTTACATATGTTAATGTGTATGTTTCAATGCTATTCTCTCAAGTCATCCCACCCTCTCCCTCTCCCACTGAGTCCGAAAGTCTGTTCTTTCTTTACAAATACTACCTGAACTTTGAGACTTGACTGAAATATCGCTCTGTGAAACTCCTCCCCTCTACAGTTTATTTACCCAGAATTTCCATCATATTAATGACATGTAGCATTTATTTCACGTATATCATAGAAACCCTCAGAATCTCAGAGTAGAGCAGGATTTTACAGGACATTTAACCTGACTTGTCATTAATTGGGGCTTCCCAGGTGGTACTAGTGGTAAAGAACCCATCTGTCAGTGCAGGTAGATGTGAGATGTGAGTTTCATCCCTGGGTCGGGAAGATCCCCTGGAGAAGGGAATGGCAACCCACTCTAGTTTTCTTGCCTGGAGAATTCCATGGACAGAGGAGCCTGTTGGGCTACAGTCCATAGGGACGCGAAGAGCCGCACATGACTGAAGTGACTGAGCACACACATCATTAACTGAAGTATTTTATGTTTATGTTCACCCACCTTCTAACTAAGTATGGAAGAGCCAACAGTTTGCCCATTTTGCCCATCCCATCCCATTCCCTTTGCATCTAAGTCTGATGATTAATGTGTTCTTTCTTAATTTGAAACAAAATCTTTCTCCCCTAGAATTTATATAATTTAGTTTTAGTTCTTCCTTATGGAGTTTCAGAGGAAAAAAAATCTACTTCTACATATTGCAACTTTTTCTTTGAAATTGGCTTCTTGTATGACTGCTAAGAGCTTTGATTTTCAAGTCAAAACATCCTAACATCCCTGGTTTCTTGAACTATTTATCAGATGACATTTCCCCCAGAGCCCAGTTCCTATTTGGATAGACTCCAGCTTGTAAAAATTGTGCTTAAAGCATCATTTCCAGGAGCTGAAACCTGATATGAGTCAGTCCCTGTTTAACTTCCTCTGTGTCGTGTTTCTCCTAGCTCAGCCAGAGCTGCATTCCTTGATCCTCTCTCCTCCTGGATAATTCCTACTTTAGAGTCCAGATTAATCCAGATTTAAAAGCAAGAAGAATTTAGGCAACTCAGCTTCTCCACTGGGAGGGGCCAAGCATCCTTGATTTTCCCTGTTAATCTAGGACAAAATATACTACTGGTAACCACGGGGTCTCTGGGTGGGCCCTGAGTCACACTTGGTGCATGTTGTCCCTGGTCTTAGTGTCATCCATGGGATTCTGAATGTTCTGTTTGTTGTAGCACAATTCTTTTTTAAAAAGTATATGTACATTTATACTTTTCTTCTGAAGACAATACACTTACTGTCAGATATTTTGATACTGAAGCTGAAGCTTCAATAATTCAGCCACCTGATGTGAAGAACCAACTCATTGGAAAAGACCTGATGCTGAAAAGATTGGGGACAGGAAGAGAAAGGGGTGATGTGGATGAGATGGGTGGATGGTATCACTGACTCAGTGGACATGAGGTTATGCAAACTCACGTTTGGGAGATGGTGAAGGACAGGGAAGCCTGGGGTGCTGCAGTCCATGGACTTGCAGAGAGTTGGACACGACTTAATGACTGAACAACAACAAATAATTGCTTTACAATGCTGTATTAGTTTCTATTGTACAGTGAAGTGGATCAGCTATTTGTATGCATACCTCCCCTCTTGCATCTCCCTCACACCCCTCATCCCAGCCCTATAGGTCATCACAGAGCACTGAGCTGAGCTCCCTGTGTGGGGCACAATTCTGACTTATTTCCGTGCATGAATTCTGTGCCTGAAGCTTCTTGGGTTCACAGGACTATGGTTCTCTTTTACAGAATTGTCTATTCTGGTTTTTGTTTGTTTTACAATATATATCCACCAGGACTTTCTTTTCTATTTTTCAGTAATGCTTCTTTGGAAAAAGAAAACTCTGGCTGAGTGGCCTGGGGTCCCATCACACAGAGATAATTTGTAGTTACTAAGTGACTTTCTTTTTGGTTTTCAGGGAATTCCCACACAAATTCTCTGCTAATATACTGGTAGAACATGCCCATCTTGGATTCTTGGAAATGACTATTTGTATCATTCACCGAGAAGTGCCTTGTTCATCCAATGCTATTACACTTTCAATACATCCCAACCAACTTCTTCCCCAGCTGCTCCCACACCTGATCTCATGACTAGATTCCAAACCAAGTTTAGCCTTTCTACCTCCTGCTCTGTCTCCTGTGTATCTCTATGCTATCTTAAGGGATACTGTATTCCAAAAATGGATTGATCTGTGAGTGTATATAGTGGGATTTATATTCTTTTTGATCTGCTGTGTCTGTATCAGTTAATATAATTCAAGTTTATGTAATCAGAAAGAGTGAGCAATTGATTGTGTCTACTGTGGAAGCAAGAAAAGAAGGTGTTTCAAGATTACTTTCTTTGTTAATATTGATTGACTTTGAAACCATCTGAAATCTCCAACTCTTTGTCATGTGAATATCTAATAAGTCATATATTTGTGCAAGTGAATCTTTGAGCCAAATCACAAGGCTTTATATCTGCCACAGTTTGGACCTGCTGAAGGCCATCGTGTGAAATATCTTTGGAATTCCAGTTTGTATTTAAGTGTATTAATCATTATTCCCATCTCTATATCAACTATAGAGTTGAAAAGGTGTTTTCCATAATGTTATCTAAAGTATTCATATTAGTGTTGAACAGATCCTGTTCATGTGAGAGTGTAAAGGAAGCAATAACAACAACCACCACAAAACACAATCAACAGTGATGACAACATATGTTGAGTACTTTCTAGCCCAGGCATTGGGCTAAACACTTCATATCTTCACATGGATATTCTAATTTTATCTTTACAACAAATCTGTGAATGAATTAGACTATCGTTAAAAACTATCATTATCTGTATTTTACAGATGAAGAAATTGTGGCATAGACAGGTTTAAGGAACGTGAGTAACATGGTCACTCAGTAAGTGAAAGTCCTTTTGATATCCTTGTATGGCAATGCATCTGAGCCTTAGAAAACCACCCAGTCTTGGTTCTATTTTCTTAAGCATTTTTTTCTTCTTTTCTGCATGAAAAGTTTAGTCTCTAATTAGAGCAAATATGACAAGATGAGAGAGAATTACCTCTCACTTTCATCTAATAATACTATAACCCATTACTCTGAGTCATTGGGCTTATTGCTTTCTTGTTATCCTTTCCCAAACATGACCACAATTTCTCTTAGTGTTTGCCCATGTTTAGTTGCCTTAGGAAGCATCACTTCAAACAAAGCTAGTGGAGGTGATGGAATTCCAGCTGAGCTATTTCAAATCCTAAAAGATGATGCTGTGAAAGTGCTGCACTCAATATGCCAGCAAATTTGGAAAGCTCAGCAGTGGCCAGAAGACTAGAAAAGGTCAGTTTTCATTCCAGTCCCAAAGAAAGGCAATGCCGAAGAATGCTCAAACTACCATACAATTATATTAATTTCACATGCTAACAAAGTAATGCTCAAAATTCTCTAAGCTAGGCTTCAACAGTACATGAACCAAGAACTTCCAGATGTTCCAGCTGAATTTAGAAAAAGAAGAGGAACCAGAGATCAAATTGCCAACATCTGTTGGATCATAGGAAAAGCAAGAGAATCCCAGAAAAACATCTTATTCTGCTTCATTGACTATGCTAAAGCCTTTGACTGTGTGGATCACAACAAACTGTGGAAAATTCTTCAAGAGCCAGGAGTACCAGATCACCTTACCTGTCTCCAGAGAAACCTGTATGGTCAAGAAGCAACAGTTAGAACTGGACATGGAACAACAGACTGTTTCAAAATTGGGAAAGGAGTACATCAAGGCTGTATATTGTCAGCCTGCTTATTTAACTTCCATGCAGAGTACATCATGAGAAATGCTGGGCTGGATGAAGCATAAGCTGGAATCAAGATTGCCAGAAAAAGTATCAATAATCTCAGATACATAGATGACACCACCCTTATGGTGGGAAGTGAAGAGGAACTAAAGAGCCTCTTGATGAAGGTGAAAGAGGAGAGTGAAAAATTTGTTTTAAAACAGAACATTAAAAAAATGAAGATGGCATCTGGTCCCATCACTTCATGGTAAATAGATGGGGAAACAATGAGAGATAGTGAGAGACTATTTTCTTGGGCTCCAAAATCACTGCAGAAAGTGACTGCAGCCATGAAATTAAAAGATGCTTACTCCTTGGAAGGAAAGTTATGACCAACCCAGATGGCATATTAAAAAGCAGAGACATTACTTTGACAACAAAGGTCTGTTTAGTCAAGGCTATGGTTTTTCCAGTAGTCATGTATGGATGTGAGAGTTGGACTCTAAAGAAAGCTGAGTGCAGAAGGATTGATGCTTTTGAACTGTGGTGTTAGAGAAGACTCTTGAGAGTCCCTTGGACTGCAAGGAGATCAAGCCAGTCAGTCCTAAAGGAAATCAACCCTGAATATTCATTGGAAGGACTGATGCTGAAGCTGAAGCTCCAATACTTTAGCCACCTGATATGAAGGTGGCTAATTCATTGGAAAAGACCATGATGCTTGGAAAGACTGAAGGCAGGAGGAGAAGGGGATGACAGTGGATGAGATGGTTGGATGGCATCACTGACTAAATGGACATGAGTTTGGGCAAGCTCCAGGAGTTGGTGAAAGATAGGGAAGCCTGGCGTGCTGCTGCTCATGGCATCGCAAAGAGTTGAACATGACTGAGTGACTGAACAACAACCAAATGTTTGGTTTATTTTAAGCCTTAACCTTCCTGACATTATTCTAAGAATTTCATTCTTCATTTTCCCCTCTTTGCTGTTTTACAGATGTCTATGTAAAATTCAATCTCATGGAAGGCCAACTGAGCATCTTCTTTGGGTTTTGAGATGCCTCTCACTCTTCTCCCCCTTTCCTCCAAAGGTGATCAAAGGTCATGAGATAGAAATTTCACCTTATAAACCTCTCATATTTTTTAAGTAAAAGTGCTTTAGAGAAACTTCGACTTTCTTATGAGCCCTCTAGAAGCTTATTTCCTAAGATATAAGAAACAAAATCTGATTCTGCCTCTCTTTTGTCATTAAAAAGTAGAAGGTGAGTGCTTAATATTTTTTCCAAATTCTTCAGACTTTTGGACCTGAAACTTTATTTTTCCTCTGTTGATATGAGGTCCAAAATGGAATATTCTTTCATTCTTGTTTCTACATTCAGGGAGGTAGGTGAGGTTACTCACATAATATTCTGGTATAAGAAGCATCTTTATAATGATTTCAAAAGAATATGATTCAATGTGTTGACAGTGTTTTTATCCTCTCTAGTGACTGTTTTTCACATCTACTTTTCATCAAACAGTTAAAATGTTGTGGTTTGGTCAATGGAGCTTCTGACTGGGGAAGTAATTTTCAACACTATTACAAGACATGTGAATGTCCAGGTGAATCAGATCCTTCTTGTACAAAATATAGTGGAAAAGCTATTTACAAACAGGTGAGAACAAATTCAATTTGGCACAGTAAGTGGTTCTGTTATTTTATTCACAATGAAAGTCTCTATAAAATATTATGTTGCAGCAATTACAATGGGAATCTTGATATAAAAGTCCCAGGGATTTCCCTGGGAAATAAAAAATAAATCCTTTTTAAAAGATAAAAGCAGATATAAAAAATAAAAGTATTTTATTTCTTCTATGAGTTTGGCATCATTTAAACTCAACTTTACTAGATCAAAGAATCATTCTGCTACAAGGGGAGGCAAAGTACAAACTAACAGATAAAATTCATTTTGTCCTCTCTTTGGTGACTTTAATCATTTTTTCTCCACTATTTTTTTTTCTATTTTAACATATGCTTTAGAAATATATATTTTTACTTTAATTTTCAAAGTAAAGCTTTCTTTTTCTAATCAAAGTTTGCCTTTCTCAAGTAATTGTATTGAA
This sequence comes from Dama dama, assembly GCF_033118175.1. NCBI lineage: Eukaryota > Metazoa > Chordata > Mammalia > Artiodactyla > Cervidae > Dama > Dama dama. Next base: position 19,013,539 of record NC_083683.1, on the reverse strand, counting down.
TGCAGAAAAATAACTTGGGCTTTAGAAATTTCAGCTCTGAATATTAAGTGTACCTACCAATTTGCCTAATTATTGTTCCAGTTGAGAAGTTGTTTCATACCTTTAAAGTCAATGAAAACTTGGGTTTGTCTTTCATGTGTTATAGACGACATATTTATGTTACTTGTAGGTGTTAATATGTGGATGTCATATTCCTAATTATTGCTTAATTCATCAAATATTTATTGACCGCTTCCTATATGCTGACCTTTTATCAGCTGCTGGATATCCTTTCCTGAATATGCTTCAGTGTCTGCACTCATGAAGTGAATGCTGTCATAGGGAAGAGAGAAAAATAATTAGGCAACTTTAATCCAATGAACTACTGATATTTCCTGGATAGGGACAGGCACAAGATATCTAACCCCATCTAACTCAGTCTTTGGGGTTCAAGATACAGCTTCCTGGAAGACATGATATCTACCCCTTACCATAGAGTTTTACATAATTTATTCCTTCTTCCTGGAAGAAACTTTGGATGGATGTGTACAAAAATGACAGTTGATATTAATGTTTCATTTATTTGTTATTGTTCTTTGGTGCCTGCTATGTGTCAGGTAGGCTTCCCTCATAGCTCAGTTTGTAAAGAATCTGCCTGCAGTGCAGGAGACCCGGGTTCAGTTCCTGGGTTGGGAAGATCCCCTGGAGAAGGGAATGGCAACCCACTCCAGTATTCTTGCCTGGAAAATCCCATGGACAGAGGAGTCTGGCAGGCTGTAGTCTGTGGGGTCACAAGAGTCAGACACGACTTGGTTACTAAACCACCCCCACCATGTGTCAGATAGACCCTTGCTAGAATTAGACATGCTTTTGGACCCTCTAGGAGATTAAGGTCTAGTTGGGAAAGAGATACATGGAAGATATTATATTTCAATGGGCTAATTCCTATAATACCTAAAGATTTATTTTCAATCTAGCATTGGTTGAGTACTGGCTACTGAGGTTAATTATACATTAGGAAATAAAAAGTATCTCAGGGGAAACATCTCACCTGTTGACTATCACAGCCCTTTTACTAATGGGTTGGCCAAACTGTTCATTCAAGTTTTTCTGTAACATCTGCAAGATGTTATGAAAAAAACAAATGAACTTTTTGGCCAACCCAATAATTTTATCAAAATTAAGGAGACTGTTCTGAAGAGAAATTGCTGTTCCAAGTATTTGAAGTAACATATTGGGGGAGAAATTATCCATCAGGTTACAGAGCTACCAAAGTGATCTGACTAAAATGTTTTATTATTAATTTTTATACTCCTCTCTGTTCTCCTTCCCTCTACATAATTTTAGTGACACAATCTCCACAAGGAAGAGAGGGAATAAATATGATGTTAACAAATGCAGTTTCCTCTTAGGTTAATGAGGGAATTAGTAAATTAAATTGCAGATTGCTATCTGTGTGCTGTTAAAGATTCAACTAAAGATATCTTTCCTGAGGATAGATTTTGAAAAGCCCTAGTATTATCCTGAAAAGTAATAGATATTTCCTCCAAATTCACACATAATTCAGCTGAAGATAGGCTTATGGTTGCACCAGTTTCCCAAAAGGAAGATCATAAAGTCACAAAATACTTTTGTCTGCCTTGTGTCATTTGAAAGAAGTCTGGAAAAATAAGAAATCTGGAATGTCCATAATTCACATTTTCCCCCTTCCCTTTTGCCAAGATGACCTGATTATCTAGAGGGGAAGGAGGGAGAAAACACCTAAAATATAATGAATGTGACTCAGTAGATATCATTAATCTCATAGTTTATCTTGAATGATATAATAATTTCCTCTAAAGTTTACCATTTTGAATCAGATGAGAATGGAGAAACCTATTACATTCAGGAATGCAGGGAAAAAAACTGTTTTACTCAACCACATGGAGAAATTTTATTTAACAAACAGCAATATTTTGTTAACCCTTTGCACTTATAAGACTATCATAGGAATAATATATTTTCTAGCAATACAGACAATCCCACTATTATATTGCATATTATTTTTCCATTTTAGAAATTATTCACATAATTTACAATTGCTGAAAATTTTAGGTCTGGCCTAAAATATTTTTTAATGAATTTATTTTTAATTGTAGGATAATTGCTTCACAATGCAATCCCTATCAAACTACCAATGGTATTTTTCACAGATCTAGAACATAAAGTTCACAATTTGTATGGAAATACAAAAGACCCTGAGTAGCCAAAGCATCTTGAGAAAGAAGAGTGGAGCTAGAGCAATCAACCTGACTCAAAACTATACTAAAATAATTTGGGCTTGATATTTCATGCTGCTTTGAATAAATGTTTAAAAATGTAGCAGAGAGACAATTGTCTAAATTAGTTTTTTTTTTGTCTAAGGTAAGAGTGTAACAGTAGATATAATGATTTTTTTTTTTTCCTTTTTAAGGTAAAAATAACCCTGAGACATGTTAAGGGATTTTTGAAAAAGAACTTGTTTTAAAAATGAAAATCTACACTATAATTAGCTGAGACCTCAACTAGGGAACTCTCTGCTGCAGGGTACAAACCTAAAAGATACACTGTCAAGGTGATAATAGCTCTGAAATGAACAATCAGAAGTTAGGATAAAATGAATATTTATAGCTAAATAGTCCTAGATTCAGCAATTAGGAAGTTGAAGCATAACTTTGTTCCTCAATGCTTCCTAATGTATGAACAAACCACAACAGCCACAACCTTTTAGGGGCATGGAGTAGGAGCTGGAGTAATAGGGATAATCCAATTCCTTTTTGTTGAGTATATTCCTTGGTAGTCACTTAAAAAGTCAACCCAGTGAATAAAAATCTGTACATATTAAAACAAGGTCAAAATTTGGCAAAAAATAATTTTTCATATTTTGTTTTTAACAGTCATGCTTTGCCTCGATTAGCCACATATTTTCAAGACGTTTTTTCATAGTTATTGCACTAGCATTTGGACTGGCGGCTATTGAGGTACAGTATTATCTTGCACTATTCATTCTTTGTTTATTCCCTTGTTTGTTCATTAATTTTTCTAACAAATGTATGAAGAGCCAAATACAAACCAGGTGCTCCAGAAAAGCACTGGGTACCAAGTGCCTAAGGCCCAGCAGCTGCATCTATCGACCTTGGGTCTGGGGAGAGGATTATAGTCTTAGGAATTCAGCAGGGCTGAAGCTATTATTTTTGAATGATTTCTCTCCTGGGGGAGAAAATGGAATTAGTTTCCACACAGTTTTTAGTCCTAGCTATTCTTTTCCCATTGAAAACTAGCACAGAGTTAATGTTTCTTCATTTGAAGAAATAGCACCAAACAAAATGAAAATACAAACTTTACAATTTTTAAATCTCTCTTCCTGATTTTGAAACAGAAAATGACTGAGCTCAGAAGTGTGGAGAGCTATTTTCCTGCTATTCTGTTATAGAGAAATCTAATAAGTTCTAAAAATTAGACAGTTGACTTTGATTTTCTCACTGTAAGGACTATGGACTCACTTGGAGAAAGCTTTTGAGGAAGCTTTGCTTGAGATGACTGCATTTGCTCTCATCAATTTGATTATTGACTTTGAAAAAAAGAATTCTGTATAGGTTTTTGTCTTGATGGGCCCTCTTGGCAGGACTTTTGCAGAAACTGAAGGAATTTTTTTTTTTTTTAATGTGACCTGAAATTCTTTGCAAAAAGATGAAATAAAACTGTTTCAGGGAAGTGTTTTGGAATCAATAATTAGATCTTGGTAATTTAGATATCAAGTGAGTCAAATTCACTCACAACCCAGGTCAGGGTCTTGGCAAGAATGCTAACGGTGTAAGGTGTCTCCCTAGTTAACACCTCTGCAGGCTGGTTTGCTCAATGCAGTGACTTCTGCTTCACTCTCACAAACGCTGCCCAATGTTCTCCTTGGGTTTTCTGGTAGTTTTTACCTCTCTCATGCCACATCACTATCTGAGAGGAATTTTAGCAGAGATTGAAGCAATTTAGTATCCTAGATTGTCGTTTAGGTTACTGGTGGACTTTCCCAGCCAAAGCATAAGAGACAGGGTGAACTATGAGCAGCAAATTGGGCTGTTAAGCCTGACCTCCTTGTGCATGCTAAATCACTGCAGTTGTGTAAGACTCTTTGTGATTCAATGGACTGTATCCCACCAGGCTCCTCTGTCCATGGGATTCTCCAGGCAAGATACTGGAGTGGGTTGCCATATCCTCCTCCAGACCTCCTTCTAGCCCAAATGAATAGGTCCAGATATGAAGCATTTTTGGTGGGTAGATGTAGCTGTCTTTCTTTACATCCAATATATGACCAAAACCAAATGATGCTGGCAATAAGTCTATTTCTCTCTATTCTGCCCATTGTAAAAGTTCCTTTGTTTTTCTTCTTTGTATTTTTAAAAATTAATTTCTTCGGCTTTGCCAGGTCTTAGTTGCTGCATGTGGGAATCTAGTTTCCTAAGCAAGGATTGAACCTGGGCCCCCTACATTGGGAGCCCTGAGTCTTAGCCACTGGACCACCAGGGAAGTCCCCATAATGATTTATTTTTTATCTATCAGTTCAGTTCAGTTCAGTTCAGTTGCTCAGTCATGTCTAACTCTTTGCCACCCCATGAATTACAGCATGCCAGGCCTCCCTGTCCATCACCAACTTCCAGAGTTTACCCAAACTCATGTCCATCGAGTTGGTGATGCCATCCAGCCATCTCATCCTCTGTCTTCCCCTTCTCCTCCTGCCCCCAATCCCTCCCAGCATCAGGGTATTTTCCAATGAGTCAACTCTTCACATCAGGTGGCCAAAGTATTGGAGTTTCAGCTTCAGCATCAGTCCTTCCAATGAATACACAGGACTGATCTCCTTTAGGATGGACTGGTTGGATCTCCTTGCAGTCTAAGGGACTCTCAAGAGTCTTCTCCAACACCATAGTTCAAAATCATCAATTCTTCAGCGCTCAGCTTTCTTTATAGTCCAACTCTCCTATCCATACATGACTACTGGAAAAACCATAGCCTTGACTAGACGGACCTTTGTTGGCAGTCTCTGCTTTTTAATATGCTATCTAGGTTGGTCATAACTTTCCTTCCAAGGAGTAAGCCTACCTTAATTTCATGGCTTCAATCACCATCTGCAGTGATTTTGGAACCCCCCCCAAAAATATAGTCTGACACTGTTTCCTCTCTTTCCCCAACTATTTGCCATGAAGTGATGGGACCAGATGCCATGATCTTAGTTTTCTGAATGTTGAGCTTTAAGCCAACTTTTTCACTCTCCTCTTTCACTTTCATCAAGAGGCTTTGTAGTTCCTCTTCACTTTCTGCCATAAGGGTGGTGTCATCTGCATATCTGAGATTATTGATATTTCTCCTGGAAATCTTGATTCCAGCTTGTGCTTCTTCCAGCCCAGCATTTCTCATAATGTACTCTGCATATAAGTTAAATAAGCAGGGTGACAATATACAGCCTTGACATACCCCTTTCCCGCTTTGGAACCAGTCTGTTGTTCCATGTCCAGTTTTAACTGTTGCTTCCTGACCTGCATACAGGTTTCTTAAGAGGCAGGTCAGGTGGTCTGGTATTCCCATCTCTTTCAGAATTTTCCAGTTTATTGTGATCCACATAGTCAAAGGCTTTGGCATAGTCAATAAAGCAGAAATAGATGTTTTTCTGGAACTCTCTTGCTTTTTTGATGATCCAGCAGAAGTTGGCAATTTGATCTCTGGTTCTTCTGCCTTTTTTAAGACTAGCTTGAACATCTGGAAGTTCACGGTTCACGTATTGCTGAAGTCTGGCTTGGAGAATTTTGAGCATTACTTTACTAGCGTGTGAGATGAGTGCAGTTGTGTGGTAGTTTGAGCATTCTTTGGCATTGCCTTTCTTTGGGATTGGAATGAAAACTGACCTTTTCCAGTCCTGTGGCCACTGCTGAGTTTTCCAAATTTGCTGGCATATTGAGTGCAGCACTTTCACAGCATCATCTTTCAGGATTTGAAATAGCTCAACTGGAATTCCATCACCTCCACTAGCTTTGTTCGTAGTGATGCTGCTTAAGGCCCACTAGCCATTGGAATTCTCACTATTGAGTAAAACAGCCAAACTGTGATATCTCTCCTCACTTGACTATAGCAACTTACAAGCACACACACACAAATCAGTGCTTTCTCTCTTCACTTTAATTAAGAAAAGAAAAAAATCCATTGACACTGATAGTCACCACTTTTGGCTAAAAGCTGTACCAACAGGAGGTTCCAGGAATGGAGCAGTTAAATAAGAGCAAAAAATAATATTACATTTTTTAGATGACTTCAGAATATAGGAGCTTGTGCATATTACTTAGCAAGATTATCCTGAGTCTTAGCGTACATTACTGTAGGATGATCTCCTAATCATTGCCTGTTTTTGTGAACAATGATACGTTTTCTTTTCAGAGGCGGTGGAATGCAGGAAAGTGTGGTTTAACTGTCTAGTTTGCTGATGCATGGTCGGCTTGTATGTCAAGTTTGCAACAGCAAAAAGTGATAGCTGCCTCATGCCAGTGTTTTGTACATTTTCTTTCTTCTTTCCTGGTACTTGTCTCCCAGATTTAAGGCTTGGGAGCAAAGCAAAAGCCTAAATTGTAACATTTTCTCAAGTCATTCTAAAAGAATGACTTTTAGAACTTTCTGAATGAAAGCTATTATCCTCGCAGAGAATTGGTGTTGATTTTTTTTTTTTTTTTTGTTATGAAAAAAATATTGGGCAAAAGTTCTCATTTGGAGGGCATTTCCAGGAAAGGAATAGTGAGCAGGACATCTTAGTACAGTGGGAGCACTGGAGATGACTCAGCATAAAAGGTGTCTCACCCTCTCTCTGCCTCTCGGAGGAGGAGGCTGGTGGAGCCAAAACTTTCCATCCACAGTACACACAGGTCCTTTCTGTCATTTCTGCATCAAAGCCACAGCATGCCACTCACCAACTTCAGAGCCAATTAGGCACTGTTTTGAGGTCCCTTATTCTTGGGGGAAGCACTTAATGAGATGGAAATTGTGCCCCAGATTTTCAGCTGTGCAATCTCACTTCAAGGGAAATTCCTGAATGTTGCTATTCCCCTTAGATTTAGAAGCTTTTTAAGAAAAAAAGTTATCCCCCCCCCCCCCGGCCCCGTTCTTCTTGGAGATGCCTAAAAATATAGCAAGAGAAATTCTAGACTCCTTGATTTTTAGGTGGATGATGTAAACCAGATGATAGAAGCAGTCGGTGTCTTTAGCCCCGGACGCCTGAGCTCCCCGGAGTTCCAGGGCCATGACCTACAGAAGGGTGTGTGTGTTTCAGAAGGTTGGGCTGCTTCAGTGATAGTGCTACCGCACGATCAAATAGGGCCAGATAGAGCCAGACTGCCAGCTAAAAACCCTGATTAAGACAAAAAATACTCAGAAGCTTTCTCAATGTTAGACTCCCAACAAGAGAGATGACTTAGATTAATAATATTAGAATTGTCAGTAGCCAGAATTTTTTCATAAATAGTGTTCTTTTTATTTGTAATATCTCTAGTGTTTCCCTTAAATTCCACATTCCTCCTGTCATTTTATTTTCTAGGTACTTGGTCTGATATTTTCTATTGTTCTGTACTGCCAGATGAGGAAGAAATAAAACTGTGGATGTGTCAAGCCATCATCGGCCAAACCCCTTTAAAGTTTTACTGTGGAGTTGTTACTTTAAATATATGAGTGCAATGTTAAGAGCATCTTTCCTATTAAAACTGTCTCATTTAGCTGGATCACAGATATCTTTCTGTCATATTGGACATATTTAAAATTTCAGAGACACAAGGAAATTATATGACTGTGCATTTTCCCCCCAAAATAAAAGTAATATTCTTTACTTTGGTGCAATCCTGTGTGATTATTGTGTTCAGGTGGTACTGAACACAGCTTAAATCGTTCACCTGGAGCCACGCAGTGGAATAATAATCTCTGAGTAACAGGGCCATAGTTAGTCAGGGCTGTGTGTCCAGGCTTTCTAGAAGCAACACTCTCTCGAGATGTATTAACCATTGGTGGTAAGATTGAATTAAGCCTCATGTTGGAAGGTTGAGAGTGGCCAAGCAAAAAGTCATCACATCTTGTCTATGTTTCCTAGTGGTGTCTTGCCATTAGTTTGCTAGTCTTGCCAGGGTTTGCTAATGGGGTCTCTTTTTCTCTCTGTTGAGGGCAAGAAGATTCTTCCTTTCCAGCCAGTGAATTGCTGGTACGTCTGTGGATTTTCCTCTGGGACATAGTTATAAGTGCTTTTATCTTTTTAATTCTCATGAGCATTTTTGCATTTTATTTTATATTGAGGTATAATATACACACAATAAGGGTTTCTCAGGTGGTGCTAGTGGTAAAGAACCCACCTGCCAATACAGGAGACGTGAGAGATGTGGGTTCGATCCCTGGGTCAGGAAGATCTCCTTGAGGCGGCCTGGCAACCCTCTCCAGTATGCTTGCCTGGAGAATCCAATGGACAGAGGAGCCTGGAAGGCTGAAGTTCATGGGGTCTCAAAGAATTGGACACAACTGAAACAACTTAGCATGCACGCACATGTGCATATACACAACGAAGTGTACAAATCTCAAGTATTCCCTACCTGTATAGTATGCACTGTCCAGATGAAGATACAGAACATCTCCAGCACCCCAGGCGCCCTTCATGCTACCCTCCACTTTGGGGCATGCTAAAGCCGGCTTTCACTGTGTCAACTAAAAAAAGATGTACAACTTGAGAGTTGTGAGTTAAGTTTTATTTGGGACAAAATGAGGACTGCAGCCCAGGAGGCAGCATCTCAGATAGCTCTGAGAGACTGCTCCAAGTCAGCCGTGGGGGAAAGTCAATATATAAGGTTTTGGTGAAGGGGGAGTTCAATACCATGAAGCACTCATTTTACAAAAGGCTTTTTGTTAGTCATGAGGATCTGATATCACTATGAAGGGATTTAGTGCTTCTCTAGATATGAGGAGATGCAAGGACTGAGATCATAAAATCTGTTCCTAATAACATCCAACCATCTAAAGACCTGTCCCACCAGATTCCCTGGAGCACAGAGTGCCTCACTCCACCCTGAACTCCCTCAGGGGTTGTTGAAGGTCAACAGCTATAGCAGCATGGGGTTCAATCTCCACAGAGGCAGATGGCAAAGGCCTTTGTTGTTCAGTCGTTGGCAATGCTCTTGGTAAGTGCCAATTTCTAGTTGACACAGCTCCCTTGTGGTCATAAATCCGACCATACTTTGGGGGACATTTCGTGACCATTTTGTCCCACGTTGCTGCGAAGGCTCATTCCCAGTTTTGAAGAAGGTTTTTGTTGATAAGACACTCAGTGTGCTATTACTGGACTAGGTCTTAATAGTCAAAGATCTCTGGACATCTGTCTTCTACTTATGGTCCAGGAAAGTATTCCCTCTTGTTGCATCTTTTCATACCTTGAGTTACACTATTACAATCATTGATCATATATAGAGCTATACATTTGATCAACTGCTTCAAGTCTAGTCATCATTTTCATTGGAGGCTCAGTCATACACTTGATAACACAAGAAATAATCATCTTGTGAAACAAGCAATATACAAAAGGCATAGTTAATAACACTAGTGGGAATTAAAAATAAATATTTTAGCCATGAGTCTCCCACACCAGTTTTTTTAAAAGATCATCAAGACTAGGGAATGGGTCACTTAAAGCATAAATCTGATTTTTCATGTGGTTCAAATGTGTTACATTAAAGGATTTATCAGGTATATAAATACAGCACTCAGTTTGAATTATAGTACAGATATCTCCCTGAGATGCTCTAAAGTGTCAAGGGCCTTGCAATTGCGTAGCATTACCTTTCTCTTTCTAGAGACAGAATTCAATAGGCTAATAGCCCAGTTACTATCATTTAAAGCTTATGAAAGTTGTTAAGGCTTCAGTTCAGTTCAGTTCAGTTCAGTTCAGTTCAGTTCAGTCGCTCAGTCATGTCTGACTCTTTGCGACCCCATGAATCACAGCACACCAGGCCTCCCTGTTCATCACCAACTCCTAGAGTTTACTCAAACACATGTTCATTGCATTGGTGATGCCATCCAGCCATCTCATCCTCTGTTGTCCCCTTTTCCTCCTGTCCCCAATCCCTCCCAGCATCAGGGTCTTTTCCAGTGAGTCAACTCTTTGCATGAGGTGGACTTAGATATGGTCAATTACATCCTCCAAGACCACTGAAGGCACACCATACACACAAGATGCTAAGTGGTCATACCAGTAGAATACAGAACCCATTGGGTTCATACCAGTGGTAGATTGATTAGGGTCACCTCTAATTTGTTAACATGTATGACCTTAAATTCATGGGAATCCCAGGCTACACCTTTGTATCCATCCCTGTAGATGTGAAGGCCATGAATTAGTGCCACAAATCCACTGAATTCCCTACCAACCACTCTAAGGGTAATAATAGGTATAGTTCATAAAGCACCCACCTTTGTCTCATAATTACCAGGTTGACCATTTTTAGTATGATTTAACCGTCCCCAACATAGAGGAATCTTTAAACCTAAATGACCATAGCCTGGTATTAACTATGTAGATTCTCCCCATAGTTGTGGGGAGTTTTCCTTTAAATAGATAAGAAGTTAATTTTTTTATTGAGACCTACTTCGTCACTCCAACTGAGTTTAAATGACAGTAAGAGAAAAGTTAAATCTATGGCCAGCATTCCCAGAGCAGGTATTATTAACTGGCCAGGTGAGAGAATCCCATCTAGTAATACCATGAAGATAGAACAGGACTGAACATTCATCTAAAATAAATTTCCTAGTGGGTATCCCTAGAGAACAGAAATCCACCAAGGTAATCCTAGAAGTACTAGACATAGGTAATTGGCCACAGCCAAACAATTGGATTGAGTTTATACTAGAATAGAATCGTGTCCATGATAGAAAGCATTTGATTGATAGGCATAGGTCCAAGGAATCAAGAAAACATCATAAATGATCATAAAAGTCAGACCAGCATCTTGGGCAAGCTGTCTACTTCTGATGTCAGCTTCTCGTCCTCGCGTAGTGTAGTTTCCTCTGAGCATTGTCTTAAGGTGAGATTGACGTCAGCAGGCCTCTCTATAGCCCAGTCCAGCTCAGGGGCCTTTGAAAGTGGGAATTAACACAAGAGTCAATTTCCCTTCGATTTCACTGGGCATAAGCTAGTTAAGAGTGCCTGATAGAAAGGTCCTCCCATTCAGGTTGGAAACAGTTCCTTAAATTACGTCTTCCAGTCTTGATTGCAGGTGATGTGTGAGGCATCTGATCTTCATCCAACTACTAAGATAAGCTTCAGAAACAACCCTGGATACACAATGGAATATTACTCAGCCATTAAGAAGAATTCATTTGAATCAGTTCTAATGAGATGGATGAAACTGGAGCCCATTATACAGAGTGAAGTAAGCCAGAAAGATAAAGACCAATACCGTATACTAACATATATATATATGGAATTTAAAAAGATGGTAATGATAACCCTATATGCAAAACAGAAAAAAAGACACAGATGTACAGAACAGACTTTGGGACTCTGTGGGAGAAGGCGAGGGTGGGATGTTCTGAGAGAACAGCATCGAAACATGCATATTATCTATAGTGAAACAGATCACCAGCCCAGGTTGGATGCATGAGACAAGTGCTCTGGGCTGGTACACTGGGAAGACCCAGAGGGATGGGATGGAGAGGGAGACAGGAGGGGGGATCGGGATGGGGAACACATGTAAATCTATGACTGATTCATGTCAGTGTATGGCAAAACCCACTACAGTATTGTAAAGTAATTAGCCTCCAACTAATAAAAATAAATGAGGAAAAAAAATAAATTAAAAAAAAGAAAAAAATGCAAAATTTTTTTTGAAAAAAAAAAAAAAGAAAGAAACCCTAGAGTGTCCTTTAATAATGCAATTAAATTTTACATTAATATACCTTAACAACATAGAACTATCCTCCATTAACTAACTGGGATTTAACATTCATTGAAACACCTTTTTCTCCTTAAAATCACCATTGTTTTTACCAAATATAACCAATATACAAACCAAATTGTTTGTAATATAGGTCTGGCCGCAATAAACTTGGCCTGATGATTTATATAACCATAATTGATCATAGACTTTTTTGCTTTGCTGAGACTGTAAAAGTCTCAGACTGAAAGATCTAAGTGAATTCCTCCCTTCTCAAAGTCTCCTTCTTTACTGGGAACACACTTTCTATTTCCCTTAAGCAACCAAGAACTGACTTTTATATTAGCAGTTTATAGATTGGTGAGCATAAATACCAGTGATAATTTCTAAAACCTTGGTCTTCTTAGAACATTTGAGGATGGCACCAAGCATCAACTTATTTTTAATCCCAAATCTCTTTAGTTTCTCTGTAAGAGGTAATCAGTGTTTAGTAGTAAATGTTTCAGTAACTTGGCTATTCAATAGACTTCCAACTTTTAATTAAGCACAACCCTTAGAAGTTCAAGTTACCCCAATCTGGAGAGACTATTTTAGACACATATTCCTAAAGAGCATAATTATTTTTAATAGAGTCTATCTAAAGACTCAAATCTCATTTACATTTCTTTTAGAAGTTTCTTCACTTGAGGTAATTTCTTTGTTGACAAACTTTTAACAGGTAAAATAATATTTGCTGCTGCTGCTAAGTAGTGTCAGTCGTGAACGACTCTGTGTGACCCCATAGATGTCAATCCACCAGACTCCTCTGTTCCTCGGATTCTCCAGGCAAGAATACTGTAGTGGGTTGCCATTTCCTTCTCCAGTAATAATATTTAACTTATATTAAACCTAGGTACAATGAAAATATTCTGCTTAATGTTAATTACTCCTAGACATGTCTACATTATTTAGATCAACAAATAAACATTAATAACAGGTATTTAACACTAAACATTTCCTATTTCACATGAACCTGAAATTCATTTAGGTTAATTTCTCTTGTATTTCGAATTATTTGATTTGTAAGGGCTTACTTTTTTTTTTTTTAAAGGCCAATTAGATTAGAGCTCATTTACAAACTGATCTCAACAATCAGCAATATTATTAAAAAAAAAAAAAGAGAGACACACACTGAGACATACATACATCCAAAGACACAAGAAATCCTATAGCTTTGTTTCCCAAACTTAGTTATGAATAAAAAATTGTTAGAGTAAGATTTTAAAAGACTTCCTTCCCCTTTTTTGTTCCTTTTGGTTTCAGGAATTAGATATGGTCTAGATAAGTGATCCAGAGAGCTTTGGTCTAAAGGTATAGGAGGAGTTATTTCCTCAGGGCAAGAATTCTTAAAGAGAGAATTTTTTCTTCAAGCTTCCTCTGGAGTCTAAAGAATATTGTGACCACATTGTCAAAAACTGTATTTTTTTTGTGACCATAGTTTTATAGCCGAAATTTAGACCAGATAGTGCTCAACTTGGCCCTAATAACAAGGGCAGATTGGTCCCAGCAGGGATTATCCCTCTGGGGAAGTAGGGCGTCTTAGTTTGATCAGCCCCTGGCTGTTGATTACAAGAGGAAGTCCTGGTGAACTTCAGTCCATTATCCTATCCTATGTCAATAAAGATCTAATATTTTTAGGTCATTTTTCTTGTCATTGGATCATAGCTATAGATTGACCAGTCATTTAAAAATTTCCCCAAGGGGTTCCCAGGTGGGGTGTGCAACCTTTGAGTGAGCAATTAGCTCGAACAGTTTGTACCAGATGTCTGTGCACTCAAACCAAACCAACAAACCAAACCAAACCAGAACTTCACCAGCCAGGAGTCACACTCCAAATGAAACAAAAGGAAAAGAGATGCCCCAAATTTGGCACTCAAAAGCCAAATGGCAAGAGTGCCCTCAAAAGATGGTAAAGTGATGCCCAGAAATCAAAAGCCAAATGGCATAAATGCCAAACGTGACTTCTCAGTTCCACTAGACCTGTGACCTGGCAAAGTCAGTGCTAGCAGCCTTTTTAGTTCTGATAGTTTTAAGCAATTTCTTCTTGATTTTCTGCGAAGAAGGTACTCTATCATTTCCTGTTTTAGAAGCTTCTAGACACCAGTCAAAGCACGGCTGGCCTTTTCTAATTGTGCACACAAAAATATCAATTTTAGAATATCAAAACAACCCCAATTTGGCCATTTTAGGTTGAGATCTCTTTTGTATAATTTCTCCAATTAACTAGGTACTTGCAAGTATGAGCTCCATATGTATTGGTACACGAATCTGGCTAGAGTGTTAGTCAGAGACTGGCTTTTCTGTTGAGAGATTCTGTTTCCTATTTTAAGCTGAATTTGTCAGGGATACAAATCAACAGTGAACTTGTGTAGTGGCCCATGTGCTGCTTGTGAGCCTAACTCCTCCAGGAGTCACCCCAGAGTCGTTTCAGCTCGTCTTACGTGTCTCGGATTCTGCCTCCAGCAATCTAAGACCACTGTGGCTGCTCAGGTCGCTGAATGGCCAGTTCTTATGTGTGACCCCAGGATGAGCAAGTATTTTAATTAATGAATGGTTTTCCCTATGGGACCACTGCACGGTATGAAGACTAGGCCTCCATCACACCCATAAATTTCTCAGTCACTTGAGAAAACCGAAACCGGCCAGGAGGAGCCTTGTCCCTTTTCTTCAGAGCAAAGCTCTCGTGTATTTTCCTCACTTTTACCCTGACAAATTCTATAAAGGCAGTCAAATTGGGGAGAAGTGTCAGATCAGCCTCTTACTTAACTACTCAGCCAAGACCATTCAGTCCCCTACAAAAGAGAGACCTTGGTATCTTTCAGCTGAGCCCCGGGTATTCCTTGATTTTTTCCCAATCGAGCTCCCCTACCCAGTACCTTTCCACTGGGTGGGCAATTCTCCTGGCATCTTTCAGCCAGCTCCTCACTAGTTTCCTTGGACTAGGTGGGAATTCCTCAGTATCTTCCAACTGAACCCTACTCAATGTCTAGAACATGTGTGGGTATGCCCCGGATGTTTCACCTGTCCCCCCACCCCAGTATCTTTCCTACTGGGAGGGGGCAGGTAACCTGCTCCACTGACAAATAAAACTCAGAATTTCAACCAGTACAGGAGATTCAAGACCAGGAGAGACTTACCCAAATTTGTCTGCACTCCCTGAGGAGGCGGATGGGCATAAGCGGCCACTGCTGGTACCAAAGCTCCAGTTCCTTGTGGAGTCCAGTGAAGGAAGGAAATCCACTCTGGGTCCCTTCGTGGTCACCATAACTGTCAACTAAAAAAGATGTACAACTTGAGAGTTGTGAGTTAAGTTTTATTTGGGACAAAATGAGGACTGCAGCCCAGGAGGCAGCATCTCAGATAGCTCTGAGAGACTGCTCCAAATTGGCAGTGGGAGAAAGTCAATATATAAGGTTTTGGTGAAGGGGGAGTTCAATACCATGAAGCACTCATTTTACAAAAGGCTTTTTGTTAGTCATGAGGATCTGATATCACCATGAAGGGATTTAGTGCTTCTCTAGATATGAGGAGATGCAAGGACTGAGATCATAAAATCTGTTCCTAATAACATCCAACCATCTAAAGACCTGTCCCACCAGATTCCCTGGAGCACAGAGTGCCTCACTGCACCCTGAACTCCTTCAGGGGTTGTTGAAGGTCAACAGCTTGGGGTTCAATCTCCACAGAGGCAGATGGCAAAGGTCTTTGTTGTTCAGTCGTTGGCAATGCTCTTGGTAAATGCCAGTTTGTAGTTGACAACTCACTTGTCAGAGCAAAATCTATACATATACATCTCTTCCCATCTTCGTGCTCAGTAACATCACATTAGCACCTTGAAATACACCATTGTGGGAGTATTTAAGTATTTACATCACAGAAATTCTGTAAGATCAGGGCATTTTTTTGGAGTACTGGTTGTTAAACATTTATCAATACACCACTACCCTTCAGCAAATGCCTCCCCAATGGTAACCATTCTTCTAATTTCTATGACCATCGATTTATTTTGCTCCTTCTTGAACTTTCTACAAATAGAAAGTAAAGTCTGCATTCTAGCTTCTTTTGCTCAACATTTTGTGAGATTCATCTATATTGTTTCATGTCACTTTAGTTTATTCTCATTGCTGAGAGGGTAACAGGCAGGAAGGCCAGGCATCTCCAAACGGAGGAAACAGGCTACAAGTGTTATGCATTTTTTATCTCTCTCTTAAGTGGCAGGAGGAAACAAATTACAAGTGTTAAGAGTTTTCCCCCTTCTCTATACAAATTCAAAAAGAGTTTTCTTTTAAAATTCTGTGTTGCCATGACTACACCTGGCTCCACCTGAACTTAACTTTTCTCAAGCCTTGAGCTAACCAGTTCTTCTTATAGAAATGTTTGTCTTAAGCTATGTTAATGAACTATGTATGTACCCTAGACCCTGTCTTCAAGTGGGTTCCTCCTAAGACTCAGAACAGATTTAACAATCCAGTGTGTTTTACTCATGCATTGTTCTCCTAATCTATGTTAATGAAACTCTATATTTACTTGGAAACCTACCTTTCTTCAAGATTCATATAATTTGTTTAATGGCCTGGGATGACTCACCTGGCGCCAATGTTATCTCAAAATTCATGTTGTGGGTGAGGGGCCTGGTGCCACTCTGAGTTTTGAGACATCTCCTTTCTGTAATTAACAACTTGCTAGTAGCTATATAACATCTGGCTAAAGACTAGTGGGGGTGGGGGGCACTCTTTCTGCCCTCTTCTGATGTCAGAAGCTTTCTCTATCTCTTTTATACTTTAATAAAACTTTATTACACAAAAGTTCTGAGTGATCAAACCTCATCACTGGCTCCTGATTGAATTCGTCTCCTCCGGAGGCCAAGAATCCCAGCGTCTTTCGTGATTCAGCAACAACATTTCATTGCTATGTAGTTTCTCATGGTATATGAATATATCACAGTGTATTTATCTGTCCTCTTGTTGATGGGCATTGGGTTTGCTTCCAGTTTGGTGCTATTGTGACTAAAGTTGTTATTCACCAAATCTGAAGCAAACCCAGTGCCCATACACAGTGGATGTGAGGATGGATAAATACACTGTGATATATTCATATAAGGTGCTATAAACATTCCTTTGGGGCTTCCGTGGTAGCTCAGCTGGTAAAGAAACCACCTGTGATGCAGGAGACCACAGTTCAATCCCTGGGTTGGGAAGTTCCCTTGGAGAAGGGATAGGCTACCCACTCCAGTATTCTTAGGCTTCCTTGGTGACTCAGACCATAAAGAATCTGTCTTCAATTCAGGAGACCTGGGTTCGATCCCTGGGTTGGGAAGATCCCCTGGAAGAGGGCATCACGACCCACTCCAGTATTCTTGCCTAGAGAATCTCCATGGACAGAGGAGCCTGGCAAGCTACAGCCCATGAGGTTTCAAAGAGTCAGACACAACTGAGTGACTAAGCACAGCACAAAACATTCTTTTACGTCTTTTGATACATACATGTGTTCATTTCTAGGTAGACATGCAGCAGTGGAATTGCTTTGCATACAAATATTGTAATTAGATTTCATAGAGTCTGTCAAGATATTTTGTAAGTGGTTATACTATTCTATACTCACAGTGGGAAAATATGATAGATTTAGTCTGCTATTCTGAGGAGGAGGCAGAGGAAGTAGATGATATAGATCAGAGTAGCCAGCAAGGTGTAGGATCTTGGCAGAGCCCTGGTCTGGCTTAGGCAGCCCAATTGTTTGCTTCCCTATTGATGACAATTGTAACTCTCCTCTGAGCAGGCCATTTCCCAGGAATATATATATACCAAAAACTATTTTTATTATCTCTTTCTTCTCACCAAATCCTCATGAAGTAGATACTATTACCATCCTCATTTTGTAGGTAAGAAAATATTCTTATAGTAGTTAGGTAATTTTCCCAGATCCAGACCATTAGGAACTGGCAGAACTGGGATTCAAACCTTGACAATTGTCTCTCAAACCCTGTTGGTAGATCATGCTCTATTTGGCTTTCCTATTGTATTTCTGCTAAAAAAAGTGTCATATTTTATTATGATTACCTGTTCATGTGTTTGCCTTTGTGAATATACTGCAGCTCCTTGAAGGCAGTGATTGTTTCTTATTTGTCTATATGTCCCTAGTACCTATCCCAGTGTTTAGCACATAGTAGGCACTCAATAAATTGTAGCTAAAAATAATCTTCCCAACCCAGGGGTCAAATTCACATCTCTTACGTTTCCTGCATTGGCAGGAGGTTTCTTTACCACTAGCGCCAACTAGGAAGCCCCTAAAAATAATACATAGTTTTATTGAGAGCTTATTATACACCTAAAAATATTTGCCTAAAAATATTCTAAGTACTTAGCATAGAGTAACTCATATAATGTGAGAACAACTTTCTTAGGTTAGTACTGAAATGGATGAAGACCCCCATCTCTTCTGCCTACCTTTTGTCTGTGGAAAACTTTAGTCAGAGAATAAGTTTAGCCATATCCTGTGAGCTGTCTTTGGATACTGAAACCCCCACCAGGTGGAAGAAGCTAACTATGTGATGACTAGACTGTAGCCATGACATGTGCTATGTGCTAAGTCACTTCAGTATCGTCCAACTCATTGAGCCCCTACGGACCGAGGCTCCTCTGTTCATAGGGTTCTCCAGGCAAGAATATTAGAGTGCCCTCCTCCAGGGGATCTTCCTGACCCAGGGATTGAACCTGCATCTCCTACATTGCAGGCAGATTCTTTACCACTGAGCCACTGGGGAAACCCTAGCCACGACATAAGCCTCCACAATTCCAAGAACTGGTCTCAAGAAATGGAAAAAAACAGATGCTGAAACTAAAGATTAACTGTATCTAGAACAATCAAGATGATGCTGGTCAGACTACTGATGACCAATTTAAAGATGACTGTCAGAGCTGACTGTACTGTTTCTGAATGTAGTTCCCTCCCTCTGTATATAAAAGCTCTTACCCTTTCCTAGTTGGTGGAAGGGAGTTGGCCATTGGACAGATATCTGACCTCCCCTTCTCCAGTTGCTGTCATCCAAAATAAAGTAAACTTCCCTTTCCACCAACCTGGCTTCGTTATTGGCTTTTGAATGGTGAGCAGCCAGACCCCACTTTTAGTAACAATATTACTATCAGGCCCATTTTACAGAGGAGGATACCAGGGCCTAATGAGATTAACTATTTTTCTTGGGTCATGCAGCTGATAAATGGAGGAGTAATGATTCAATCTAAGTGTCTCAAAACTTGTGCTCCTCATGTTTTATCATTTTGCCCTCCTTACAGTGTTTTTGGAAGAAATATATTAGGAAATGAATATGAATATACCTTTTGCATAGTTAGACACATATTAAGATAGTTCATGGTAAATATTTTATGGTATCAACAATACAAAGAACTTTGTCAGTTAGGGTCAGTTCAGTTCAGTTCATTTGCTCAGTCGTGTCCGACTCTTTGCAACCCCATGAACCACAGCGTGCCATCACCAACTCCTGAAGTCTACCCAGACTCATGTCCATTGAGTCCATGATGCCATCCAACCATCTCATCCTCTGTCGTCCTTTTCTCCTCCTGCTCTCAATCTTTCCCAACATCAGGGTCTTTTCAAATGAGTCAGCTCTTTGCATCGGGTGGCCAAAATATTGGAGTTTCAGCTTCAGCATCAGTCCTTCCAATGAACACCCAGGACTGATCTCCTTTCGGATGGACTGGTTGGATCTCCTTGCAGTCCAGTGGATTCCCAAGAGTCTTCTCCAACACCACAGTTCAAAAGCATCAATTCTTCAGTGCTAGGCTTTCTTTATAGTCCAACTCTCACATCCATACATGACTACTGGAAAAACCATAGCCTTGACTAGACGGACCTTTGTTGGCAAAGTAATGTCTCTGCTTTTTAATATGCTGCTTAGGTTGGTCATAACTTTTCTTTCAAAGAGTAAGTGTCTTTTAATTTCATGGCTTCAGTCACCATCTGCAGTGATTTTGGAACCCCCAAAAATAAAGTCAGCCACTATTTCTACTGTTTCCCCATCTATTTGCCATGAAGTGATGGGACCAGATGCCATGATCTTAGTTTTCTGAATGTTGAGGTTTAAGCCAACTTTTTCACTCTCCTCCTTCACTTTCATCAAGAGGCTCTTTAGTTCTTCTTCACTTTCTGCCATAAGGGTGGTGTCATCTGCATATCTGAGGTTATTGATATTTCTCCTGGCAATCTTGATTCCAGCTTGTGCTTCTTCTAACCCAGTGTTTCTCATGATGTACTCTGCATATAAGTTAAATAAGCAGGGTGACAATATACAGCCTTGACATACCCCTTTCACGCTTTGGAACCAGTCTGTTGTTCCATGTCCAGTTTTAACTATTGCTTCCTGACCTGCATACAGGTTTCTCAAGAGGCAGGTCAGGCGGACTGGTATTCCCATCTCTTTCAGAATTTTTCACAGTTCACTGTGAGTCACACAGTCAAAGGCTTTGGCATAGTCAATAAAGCAGAAATAGATGTTTTTCTGGAACTCTCTTGCTTTTTTGATGATCCAGCAGATGTTGGCAATTTGATCTCTGGTTCCTCTGCCTTTTCTAAAACCAGCTTGAACATCTGGAAGTTCACGGTTCACCTATTGCTGAAGCCTGGCTTGGAGAATTTTGAGCATTACTTTACTAGCGTGTGAGATGAGTACAATTGTGTGGTAGTTTGAACATTCTTTTGGATGGTCTTTCTTTGGGATTGGAATGCAAACTGACCTTTCGAGTCCTGTGGCCACTGCTGAGTGTTCCAAATTTGCTGACATACTGAGTGTAGCACTTTCACAGGATCATCTTTTAGGATTTGAAAAAGCTCAGCTGGAATTCCATCACCTCCACTAGCTTTGTTGGTAGTGATACTTTCTAAGGCCCACTTGACATCACATTCCAGGATGTCCGGCTCTAGGGGAGTGATCACATCATCGTGATTATCTGGGTCATGAAGATATTTTTTGTATAGTTCTTCTATGTATTCTTGCCGCCTCTTCTTATTATCTTCTGCTTCTATTAGGTCCATACCATTTCTGTCCTTTATTGAGCCCATCTTTGCATGAAATATTCCCTGGGTATCTCTAATTTTCTTGAAGAGATCTCTGGTCTTTCCCATTCTATTGTTTTCCTCTATTTCTTTGCATTGATCACTGAGGAAGGCTCTCTTATCTCTCCTTGCTATTCTCTGGAACTCTATATTCAAATGGGTATATCTTTCTCCTTTGCCTTTTGCTTTCCTTCTTTTCACAGCTATTTGTGAAATAGAAATATTTCAGAGCAGCCTCAGACAGCCATTTTGATTTTTTGCTTTTCTTTTTCTTGGGGATGGTCTTCATCCCTGTCTCCTCTACAATGTCACGAACCTCCGTGACATAGAGTTCATCAGGCACTCTATCAGATCTAGTCCATTATATCTATTTGTCACTTCCACTGTATAATCAGTCAGGATAGGCACAGCTATTTCAAAGAATGGAAATAGTCCCATAATATGGGAACTGCTGTTTTAGTTAACTTGGGCTGCCACAACAACATACCATAGACTAAGTGACTTAAACAGCAGAAATAAATAGTCTCACAATTCTGGAAGCTCAAGATCAAATTCTTGGCAGATGCTGTTCCTGGTGAGATCTCTCTTCTAGCTTGCAATTGGCCACCTGTTTACTTTTTCTCACATGACAGCAAGAGAGAGTGATCTCTCTAGTGTCTCATCATCAAAGGGCACCAATCCTATCAGATTTGGTCTTCACCCTTACAATCTCATTTAACATTGTGCATGCACACTAAGGTGCTCCAGTCGCATCCAACTCTTTACAACCCCATGGACTCTATCTTGCCAGGATCCTCTGTCCATGGGATTCTCCAGCAAGCATTCTGGAATGGGTTGCCATTTCCTACTCCAAGGGATCTTCCCAATCCAGGGTTCGGAACTGTTTCTCTTATATCTTCTGCATTGGCAGGCAGGCTCTTTACCACTAGTGCCACTCGGGAAGCCCCCATTTAGCCTTAATTACTTTGTTATTACAAATACAGCCACACTGAGGGTTAGGGTACAAACATATGAAGTTGGGGTTGTAGGGGCATACAATTTAGTGCATAGCAACTGCTTGCACAGGTGGGTGATAGAAGAAGTAAGAAGTCAAATGGGATAGCAAGGCAAACCAGAGATTCAGAACAGTAGGATATTGCTACCACTTGTAGACCTAGAGGGATGGAGAAATTGTAACCAGAAGCCAGAATCTTGGGCCACCCGGTGGAAGATGGAACCATGGCAGGGACATAGAAAAAGGACTGTCTGATAGGAGTAGGAGACATGAAGGTGACTCAACAGCTGCTGTCAGAACAGGGAAAGAGGGAAGTGCCCTGGTTTCTTCCCTTTTCCTTTCTCTAGCCTTCTGCCAGTGCCTTCCATTGGCTGACCTTACCGAGAAGCCAGAAAGCAAGGGAGCTTGGGAATTGTAGTTTCCACTGATACAAACCTAGTCTTTGCAAGGCAAAGATTTGACTGAGAAGACTACCATAGCAATAGGAGATTTAAAAAGCAAGCACATGGGTGCTGAACATTTTGATAAAGGGCATGAGAATTGTGGAAATTATAACTAAGATTTAAAATTTTCATGTAAAATTACACAAATTTTCCTGGTTTCTTTCTGTTTCGATAAATATTCACTTTGTTTTAGAGACAGAGAAGACTTAGAGCAGTTTTTCTTAGGGGCCATTTGCCTGAAGACAGCTTTTGGCTTCCCCAGCTGGGGAGGAAGGGGAGTGTTACTGGCATCTGGTGGGCAGAAGACAGGGATGCTTCTAGACACCCTACAGTTCAACTCTTTATCTACCATGTCTAATTCATTCCCTCTGCCTTGTTGGTACTTTTATTCTATCTTCTTTCTTCCTCTTTCCTTAGTCATGGCCCTGGTTGAAGTCATCATCATTTCTCACTAAGACCATTGCAGTAATCTCTTGATGAATTTTTCTACCTTCTACTGTCTTCAAATATGTTCCTCATTGTGCCACAGGAATAATATTTCTAAAATGCAGATGTTATCATGTTCCATTGCACTCTCCCTAGTTTGAACATGACTACAAGTCTTTTGGTAAAAACTAATTCCCCTTTTCCCTGCTCATCTCCATACACTGCTTCATTAGTAGCCCATAAGCCTTCAACTTTGTTCTTCTGTTATCCTTTCATTTCTTTGCCATGCTGCTTCCTAATCCTGGAATGACCTCAGTACTCTTTGGTTGGATTCCTTCCAAACTGAAGTGTAGTGAAAGTGGCTCAGCCATGTCCAACTCTTTGCAACCCCATGGACTATACAGTCCACAGAATCCTCCAGGCCAGAATACTGGAATGGGTAGCCTTTTCCTCCTCTAGGGGATCGTCCCAAACCACGGATCGAACCCAGGCCTCCCACATTGCAGGCAGATTCTTTACCAGCTGAGCCACATGGGAAGCCCAAGATTACTGGAGTGGGTAGCTTTTCCCTTCTCCAGTGCATCTTCCTGACCCAGGAACTGAACTGGGGTCTTCTGCATTTCAGGCAGATTCTTTACCGCTGAGCTATCAGGGAAGCCCACAGATTCCTTCCAAGGTCTGGCTCAAATGTCAGCAAAGCATTTCTGAATCTATCAGGACTGAATTAATTTTCCCATTCATCTGCATTTTCCCATTGCACATTATATTTATATATCACTTACCTTGTTTTTTTCCCCTTCTTTTTATTATAAGCTTATTGAGTATTTCCAAGTTCCTGAGTTGAATTTGTTCCCCAGACCCTGGCAAGGTACCTAGATTATGTTAGAGGCTCAATATTAAAAAGTAGAGACATTACTTTACCACCAAAGGTCTGTCTAGTCAAAGCTATGGTTTTTCCAGTAGTCATGTATGGATGTGAGAGTTGGACTATAAAGAAAGCTGAGAACCAAAGAATTGATGCTTTTGAACTGGTGTTAGTGAAGACTCTTGAGAGTCCCTTGGACTGCAAGGAGATCCAACCAGTCCATCCTAAAGGAAATCAGTCCTGACTATTCATTGGAAGGACTGATGTTGAAGCTGAAACTCCAATACTTTGGCCACCTGATGCGAAGAACTGACTCACTGGAAAAGATCCTGATGCTGGGAAAGATTGAAGGCGGGAAGGGATGGGGATGACAGAGGATGAGATGGTTGGATGGTATCACCGACTCAATGGACATGAATTTGAGCAGGCTCTGGGAGTTGGTGATGGACAGGGAAGCCTGGCATGCTGCATCCATGGGGTCGCAAAGAGTCGGACATGACTGAGCTGAACTAAACTGAAGTATATATTGTCACTAATAGCACCAGTCCATTTGAAGAAAATTATCCATTCTTACTTTATAAAGATTTGTATATTTATCAATTTTATTTATAATTATAATAAAAATAGTTAATAATACAGTGCTTATTATATGTTAGGTAATGCTCTAAGGCAAGTGTCCCCAATCTCTGGGATCTAATGCCTGATGATCTGAGGTGGAGCTAATGTAATAATAATAATAGAAATAAAGTGTACAATAAATGTAATGTGCTTGAATCATCCTGAAACCATGGTCCCTGGAAATCCCAACCTGGTCCCTGGAAAAAGTGTCTCCCATGAAACCAGTCCCTTGTGCCAGCAAGGTTGGGGGATGCTGCTCTAAAGAATTCACATATATTATTAAAAACTCATTCAATTCTCACAACAATTCCGTTATTAAAATTGTTATCCTCATTTTGTAGATAAGGAAACTGAACCACAGGGAGGTTTAGTAAGTTGCTTAAAATTAATGGAGTCAGGATTCAAATCCAGCTACCGTGGCTCCACAGTGTACATTACAACACTATGGTATATCTCTTGGAAAACTCATTTGCTTAAGAAACAGAGTTTTAGATTCTTTCCAGAGTATTTACATTGTTGAGGGTAACTAGTGAACATCAGAGTATGTTGACATATTACCACAAAGCCAGATGGAGTGGTCTCCTTTCCTTCAGCCTTATGCTTTGTGAACACCCCCATCATAACATTTATCACTCTGTATTTCAAGGTTCTGTTTCCGTGCCTGTTACTTTTATCTTATAGGGAGCAACTGAGGCAATAAATATGTCTTTTAACTTTATGACTTACCCACACATAGCATGGTACCTCCTGACAGACACTTATCCAACTAATGTTTATTAAATGAAAGAATAAGATACAGTGTTTGCATTTCTAAAAACATTAAAGTTGCCTCATACATAAATGAAAGTGGACAGATCCTATGACTTACAACCAATTAACTTGATTCCAAAAGATACCTGGAGATTAAAATATCTTGTCCTCTTTCCTGAGAAGAGTTTGTTTAGTTGATCACTTTGATCTCCTCTTTCTTATAACAATGACTGGTGATTAAGAACTATAGAATCTGGAATCAGGTATGTCCAAGTTCCAATCATGGCTTCAATGTCTAGTCTTTGAGTTATTTTGAACACATTACTTACTTTCTCTGTGCCTCATCTGAAAGCCAAGGAGTTGGCTATTGTGAGATTAAATGAAGCAATCAATGCATACAAAATATTTAGAACATATGCTACAGTTACTACTCTATAAGTGTTAGTAGCTATAATATCATCATTATAAGAATAAGTAGACCTAGCATTATCATTAAATACTCACTTACCAAGTTTTGGTTTTGATTATGAAGCTTCTTTACACTTCAAAGAAAGTTTGGCGCTATCATGGAATTCATCTTCAAAGATCTGAATTTTTGAAATGGATTTTGACACCAGCTCCTCCACAGAATGATAAATTTGCTCAAAATCTTTGTCCAAGACTGCTTTCCAGTGATCATGTTAAGTTACAGAACCAAGAAAACAAGGAAGGAATAATAGGCCAGGAATTGAGCTGCATGGAATGACAGACAGTGAATGAAAAGGGATGTAATCCAGCGCTCATCGTGGTGTTAAACAGCATGCATCAAATGGAGAGAAACCTCAGTCAGCTTTGCTGGTAAGGCGAGACCTGAGTAAGTTGTGTCTGTTTAATACGATCCGAGCCTCAGTGGTGGCAAAGCCAAGAGCAATAACAAACTGAGGTGAGCGTGACATCGCACTTGGCTCCAACAGTAATTTGTGACGTTATCTCAAGTGATCCCAACAGAACATGTTGTTCTCTGAAGAAACTGCAGTTCTGGAAAACAGGTTAGCGTCACAGCAACATTTCACATGGAAATGGTCAGGAATGTCATAAACATGCAAGAAATCATTAATAAGTTCATACCTGGAAGCTGCAATAATTGGCAATTGAACTTCTTTTTTTTCATAAACAAAAGAGAAAGTCTTATCTAGAGACAGGCAAGTCAAAGAAAACTAAGCCCAATAAGTACTAAGAATTAAAATGAGTATCAAATGTGTATAAACAGCATTAAGATGTGAAGACTAGGTGACCTGGGAAAAGCACAGTCTCATAGGTCTGAAAGCTGGAGCTGTGAGGCTGTGGGCCTGGCTTTGTGTGATGCTGGCTAAAATCCCAATACCATTTTTATCCTCATTAATTATCCCCCAGTGGTTAAAATTCTGGATTTTGGAAAGTACTTCCCAAAGATCTAAAGATCTAAAAATCCTTAGATAGAAAGAGCAAATTTCTGGTGGAATAACCAACTTTCCTGGGCAGCATCCAGCCATATAAAGTCTAAAAATATCTTGGAAACAGAAATATTTGAGACACATAAAGCAGACATGCTATTTCCTTATGCTCAGATTACTCTTATATATAATTATCCTATATTTTTATGGTTAAATGGTAGTAATGTATGTCCTGGTTAAACAACTGACAAAGGGGAAAAAGAAAGAATGGTGCTAAGTCTCCAGAGAAAAATAGTTATTCAAATAAGCTTTTCTGAGATGGTAAACTGAAGTGTTGAATTACCTGTTGTGAAAAAAAAGTTGGTGAAATAATTAAAATTCTTTGGGAAACTTACCCAATCATCCTAGGAAAAGTAAAGACAACATCATGCAGAGGTGGAAACTGGGACAGGCACCATCATCTATCTAGTAGACACCAGCTATTTGTCAGGTTCGAGGCTAGGCACTTTGCAGACTTTATTCCAAGTTGATATCTCAGCACCAATGCCTGGCTCCGATCCCTTGAGATTTTGAATTAATTGATGTGTAGTGCAGTTGAGAACCATGTCCTTAGAGGAATTCAGTGAGAACTAGTATCCTTTAAAAAAAATTATTTATTTATATATTCAGCTGCATCAGGTCTTAGTTGAGGCACAAGGGCTCGTCACTGCAGGACAGGGGTTTTCTGGGTTGTGGACTGCAGGCTCTAGAAGGTGGGCTCTGTTGCTCCATGGTCTGTGGAGATCTTAGCTCCCTGACCAGAGAGCAAACCTGTCCCCTGCTTTGGAAGGTGAATTCTTAACCACTGGACCACTAGGGAAAGTGAAAGAAAGTGTTAGTTGCTCAGTATCTTTTCTGTGTGCTGTTGAATTCCAAAAATTTTGTCAAGCATGTTCCCAATCAGAGCACCTGCACGCACCTACAATATGCCCAGTAACTCCTAAATGTCACTTCACCTTGAAATGTGCCCAGTAACTTCTAAATGTCACCTTGAAATGTGCCCAGTAACTTCTAGTATTTTCTGCTCTTGAGCCTGTGGATGAGCTTTATAAATTCAACATTAGTTTTTCCATGGGTTCCATCTCAGCCTTATTTCAGAGTGAAAGTTGGGGTAGCTGATCAAACATTATTCTGTCTTCTATTGTCTAATGTGGAATGACTGCCTTCCTACAGACTGACTCTTAATAATTCATAGCTATAATCTCCTTAGTGTTTGGTAGCATTCAAAGAACTTAAGAAATCTTGCATTGAAAGCAGGGCGTCCCTGATGGCTCAGGGGTACAGACTCCACCTGATAATGCCGGAGATGTGGATTCGATCCCTGGTCTGGAAAGATCCCACGTGCCTCGGAGCAACTAAACCCTTGTACCACAGCTACTGAACCTGTGCTCTAGGGCTTGGAAGCTGCAACAGGTGAGCCCACGCCCCAAAACCACTGAAGCCCATGAGCTCTGAGGCCTGTGCATCGCAACGAGAGAAGCCACCACAATGAGAAGCCCATGTACCACAACTAGAGAGTGGCCACAACTGGAGAAAACCCCTGCAGCAGGGAAGACCCAGCACAGACAAAAAATAAATAAATAATAGCTAAGAAAGCAGCAAACATTATTCTGTCTTCTATTGTCCAACGTGGAATGATGGTCTTTTCTTTAGACTTGAATCCTTGCCTCAGGTGTTTCTGTGGAGTAAGCACAGCAGCCCGTGTTATAAAACCTCCACCATTTGGCTTAGGATGGGCTGATGGCAAACATCTCTCCTGAGATCTGCACTGCACCTCCTCAGCCCATACCAGGTCCTTCCACCCCCACGCCTTTGCTGAGGCCTCCATGGTCCAAAGACTTGTCCTGCCTCTATGAAACAGCCACTAACCTGTGGACAATATTGCCAAAAGTGGTCACCACCTGCCAAGGTCAAGCTGCAGCTGTTAAATTCCAGTCATGCCATAGTGAAAACCCTCTTGGCATACTGTAAGTACGGTTTTATGAACTGCCAAAGGAGCATTCTCTCCCCACACATTTCAATCCATGGCCC
Organism: Dama dama; assembly: GCF_033118175.1. Lineage (NCBI taxonomy): Eukaryota > Metazoa > Chordata > Mammalia > Artiodactyla > Cervidae > Dama > Dama dama. The sequence continues at coordinate 18,984,929 of NC_083683.1, read as the reverse complement.
ATTAATAGAAGCCCTATAAGAAAACTTCTAATGTGCTATTTGGGTCTATAAATTCTACTCCCAGTTTTATTTCTCAGTGTTCAAAGCACATACACCAAAAGTTGGGTTTGAGATAACATTCCCCAAACTATAAAATACAGCCATGAAGTAAGCTGAGATGAATGCTGGCTTCTGAAGGGGAAAAGGAGGAGTTAAACCAAGGAGGCCCAGTGTGTTATTTTCTAATTTACCACCAGATGAATCACTCTACCTTCTCTGGAGAGGGGATGGCATAGGATAGCTTGATGTTGAAGAGGGGCTGGGGAAGGCATGCAGAGAGCCCTCCAGAGTTAAACTAACAGGGGTCCCTAATATGAAAGAAATATCAGATATGGGGAAGAAGCGCTTCTCCATAACAGTGCTCATTTGAAAGAAACTTTTTATTTATTTAAAAATTTTATTTGTTTTTTAGGCTTAAAGCCTTTATATTTCCAGTTTTATTGAGATATAATTGACATACAGCCTTGTATAAGTTGAAAGAGTATTTATTTTAAAATTGTATTGTTTTACCATCTACTCAAAGAATGGTATATATTAAAAAAAAAAAAAAAAAAAAAAAAAACTAGAAGTGTAAGTTTGGTTTTTTTCCCCAAACTTTAAACTTTTTGTTTTATATTGGAGTATAGCCGATTAACAACGTTGTGGTAGTTTCAGGTGAACAATGAAAGGACTCGGCCATACATGTACACGTATCCATTCTCCCCCAAACTCCCCTCCCATCCAGGCTGCCTCATGACATTGAGCAGAGTCCCCTGAGCATAGGGCACAGTAGGTCCTTGTTGGTTATCCACTTTAAATATGGTGGTTGTCTATGTGACCTTCCCAAAGTCCCTACAAGTGTGAGGCTTTTAAAGCAAGTCTACAAATTCTTTACTACTCCTTTCTCCAAAAGTAAAGTCCAATTCTGCTCCCCTTGATTGTGGGGATGTAGTGAATAGAAATGAAGAGAAAGCTCTAATGAATAGAAAGCTGTAGAAGCGATAGTGTGTGACTTCTGAAAGCAGATTGTAAAAAGCACTGTGGTTTCCTCTTTGCCCCTGAACTACTATCTGGAAGAAGCCAGGTGCTAGATTCTGAGGACACTCAAGCATCTCTCTGGAGACATCTGTGTGGTGAGGAACTGAGGCCTCTCACCAACAGTCTGTGAGTGAACCTTCTTGGAAGCAGATCTCTCAGCCCCATCCAGCCTTTAGATGACTATTGCATTCAAGCTTAACTCTCTTGATGAGAGATCTTGAACCAGAACTACCTAGCTAAGCCTTTCGCCAATTTCTAGCCCAAAGAAATTGTATAATAATTATTCATTGCTCTTTTAAGTCTCTACCTTTTAAGTACTTTGTTAGACAAAAAATCAGTAAGTGTACAGCTCAGAGAATTTTTAGAGACTGAACACCCCAGTACTCAGATTGGGACACAGAACTTTACTCCACTACTTCCATGAATTCAGAAGCTCCTTTTCTGCTCCTTTTGAGTCATCAGCATGAAGGTGATGCTATTAGTGACTTCTAACAGCATACTTCATTTTTCCCTTTTTTGTACTTGATGTAAATGGAATTTATCAGGATATACTACTTTTTGTCTGCCTTTTATCACTCCATATTATATTTATGAAATTAAGTCACACTTTTTAGTATAGTTGTAGATGATTTTTTTTCATTGCTTTATAGTTTTCCATTGTATAAACACAAAATTTATCAAAAAGCACATATTGTTTATTAATTTTATTTAATAATTTTTACAGCTGCATTTTAAAATAAAGTTTTATGTTTGGAAATATAACTGCCTGTAATCACCACTTTCTTTCCCATCTGGAGAGGGAGATATTTTCTCTTAGTTGATTCAGATAGATCCGACTTTGGTATTTAATTTGGTCAGTTCCTTTGTGTGTGTATGTGTGTGCTTTTGATCAGGTTAATGAAAGACATACACATAAGCCTATGCATGAATGTATATAGTATACAAATATTTAATCTACAAAGGGAATAATGAGAAAAAATCGTATAATTATCTCCATAGACACCAAAAAATTCCTTGAGTAAAGTTAAATGCCCTTTCCTGAAAAAACAGAACATAATAAAATAGAAGTCTGTGGATATTCCCTTAGCTGGTACCCTCAATTCAATATCTTACTTAATGAAGAAACTCAAGAAAATCAGTGCTAAAGCTAGCATACTCAGTAATAGAATTTGCAGAGGAAACAGACTATAAAATGTGAGAATAGAGAAACCATTAGTCTTCATATTAACAAACAATATGTAGTTAAAGGGGCTTCCCAGGTGGTTCAATGGTACAGAATCCACCTGTAATGCTGGAGACAAGAGTTTGATCCCTGGATGAGGAAGATACCCTAGAGAAGGAAATGGCAACCTGCTCAAGTATTCTTGCCTCGGAAATCCCACAGACAGAGAAGCCTGGCAGGCTACAGTCCATGGGATTGCAAAAGAGATGGATACAACTTAGAAACTAAACAACAACAATAACAAATGTGGCTAAAAGATAGAGTGAAAGATTGCATTTATAACAGAAACAAAAAAGATAAAATATTTAAGGCTAAATTTCACATGAAATGTTTAAAATCTGTATGAAGAAAACTTGAAAATGCTTGAAAAACACAAATAAAGCTTGAAAAAATATATAACTCTTGTTCTTGGAGTAGAAGATTCAATATCATAATTATGTCAATTACCTCATTAGTAGGCACATTTAATGTGATCTGAATATGAATATCAAAAAGCATTTTTTTGAGCTAGATGAATTAGTCTAAAATTCATATGCAAAAATAAGTATGCAGCAAAATGAAGAGTAATCATTAAAACAATTGATAATATGATGCAAATAGAATAGAAATTCCATAAACACCCTGAAGTCCATCTGACTAGTTTATGGGGAAAAATGAGTTTTAGTAAATTCTGTTGGAGCAATTGGACAGCACTTGATAAAGAATAAAAGTATATCTTCACACTATATCATAATAATTCTAAGTGAATCTTAAAAAAGAAAGCATAAGCAGCAAAAGAAGCATTCCATTCTTTAATAATCTAGAAGTAAAAAAAATTTTAAAACTATTTCATAAAATACAGAAGCAGTACAAATTAATACATCTAATTTTTGCATAAAAATAAAGAATTATGGCCTGAGATATACCCATACTGTTGTCTATGTAAGAAGTAGTATAAAAAAGTGAGCCACTATTAAAGTCAAAAGATGAAGATTAAGCTGGAGAAAATATTTACAACTTAAAAGTAATATTGCTGGGAGAAATAAAAATAACCTCAGATATGTAGATGACAGCACCCTTATGGCAGAAAGTGAAGAAGAACTAAAGAACCTCTTGACTTGATGGAAGTGAAAGAGGAGAGTGAAAAAGCTGGCCTAAACTCAACATCCAGAAAACTAAGATCATGGCATCTGGTCCCATCACTTCATGGCAAATAGATAGGGAAACAGTGGAAACAGTGGCAGCCTTTATTTTTTGGGGCTCCAAAATCACTGCAGATGATGACTGCAGCCATGAAATTAAAAGACGCTTACTCCTTGGAAGGAAAGTTATGACCAACCTAGACAGCATATTAAAAAGCAGAGACATTACTTTGCCAACAAAAGTCCATCTAGTCAAGGCTATGGTTTTTCCAGTGGTCATGTATGGATGTGAGAGCTGGACTATAAAAAGCTGAGCGTTGAAGAATTGATGCTTTTGAATTGTGGTGTTGGTGAAGACTCTTGAGAGTCCCTTGGACTGCAAGGAGGTCCAACCAGTCCATCCTAAAGGAGATCAGTCCTGAGTGTTCATTGGAAGGACTGATGTTGAAGCTGAAACTTCAATACTTTGGCCACCTCATGTGAAGGGCTGACTCATTTGAAAAGACACTGATGTTGGGAAAGATTGAGGGCAGGAGGAGAAGGGGATGACAGAGGATGAGATGGTTGGATGGCATCACTGACTCAATGGACATGAGTTTGGGTAGACTTCAGGAGTTGGTGATGGACAGGGAGGCCTGGTGTGCTGCAATTCATGGGGTCGCAAAGAGTCGGACACGACTGAGCAACTGAACTGAATTGAACTGAAGAAATCACTCCTTACCTTGCAGGTTGACAAATATCTGAAAGCTTTAATAATGTGTTCTGTTGGCAGCACTATAAAAAAATAGGCCCTTTTATATAATGCTGTAGGCTTGCAAAAATGTCTAACCTCTGCAGATGGGAATTTAGAAATATCTGACAAAGCTATGTCTCTGATTAGCTTTTGACCTTGTAGTCTCAACATTTAGGAATCTACCTTGTAGTTCCACCTCCACAAATGTGAAACCGTGTGCACAAAGCTTGTGTGTTGGAGTTATTTGCAATAGCAAAAGATTGGGGGTCCCAATAAAGGAGGTGAGTTAAATAAACTAGGTCCACTTATGAGGTACTATGCAGCTGTAAGGAAAGAATGAGGAAGATCTCTGTGAGCTGATTCCTGGCTATGAATTGATTTCCAGGCTATCTTGTTAAGGGAAAATCAATGTGTATTGCGATGTCATACTTCTGTGTATAAGAAATAAGGAGATATAGGGATATGTATACACATTCACTCATTTGTGGAAAAGGAGACCAAAGGATAAAATAGAAACTATTGAAAATAATTGCCCATAGAGAGTATGGAAGGGAAGCGGAGGAAAAAGAATTAGGATGAGAGTTCTCTGAACATATCCCCTCAAAAGTACTTTTGACTTTTTAAGATGGTTTCAGCTGCATGTTGTTTCTTTATTATATGTTATTTAGTTTTTAAAAGGAGTTTTATTTTTGAAAATACATTGAATAGAACTAGTTTGTAGATCAGTAATTAAAGGGAAACGAATTTTGAGCTTCCCTTGTGGTTCAGCTGGTAAAGAATGCAGGAGACCTGGATTCAATTCCTGCAATGCGGGAGATCTGGATTCAATTCCTGGGTTGAGAAGATCCCCTGGAGAAGGGGAAAGGCTGCCCACTCCAGTATTCTGGTCTGGAGGATTCCATGGACTGTCTAGTCTATGGGGTTGCAAAGAGTTGGACACGACTGAGCAACTTTCACTTCACTTCAATTTATAGGTTAATAAATACATGTTTAAAGGTTACAATTTTAAATTTTCTCATTGCATCTTTCATCTCACTCTGTAATATGTCCTGCTTCAGATATTAAATTATCAAGTCATCTTTCTTCTATGATTCTTATTTTATGTGTGTATGTATACATCTATATCTATATATATGTATTTGCTTTCTCAGCATAGCTTCCACATAACTGAATCTCTTATAGCTCCCTGCTTTTAACTCTCTGAGCTATACTATAAAATCTTAGATTTATCTTCCAATTCAATAATTCTTTCCCTGGGTCCTCTTCCTATGTTGTCTTATAAAAAATAAAATTAAAAATCCTGGATCACTAAAGTAAACATTTTTTTCCTCTTCCTTTAAAATATGCAAAATGTATACTTTCTAAAAAATAAAGTTATAGAATTAGCCAAGCATACAAAAATGATAGCTAGAAACCATAATTTTAGATGAAAGTCTTTTTTAGATATTATATTCTTGCTGAATTGCTATTTCAATGAGCAATTATCCTTCAAGCATAGTCATTTTACGACTATTTAGAATTATTTATAAAGCTAAGTTACAGGTCAAGTAAAAATTTCCATAAACTGCTCTATCATGGTTCATTTATTACCATCCTCTAGGAACTTGACCCTTTGAGAGGGGACAAAAAGCTCAGGAAATAAGAATAATTCCATCAATTCCCTTAGTCTTATCAATGGGTGGCGTCAGATGAAAAGACAAGCTAATATTTTTAAGAATTGAAACATTATGCTCTGACTCACAACGGAAATGCAGGACTATAGGGATCCTCTTGGACATAGCTGTGAGGTCAGAAATCTCATTCTTCTGTTGGAAATCTCACTCATCTGCACTGCTCTATGTTCTCTTTCGGAGCGCTTTCTCCAGTGCCTTTTCCCCACTGTCCCCCTTACCCTGTTGCTGAACACCTGTATGTGTCTGCTGTTTGATCCTGATGTACATTTTTTGCTTTTAATCAACTGTTAGTTTTTGTCTTTTAAGGTGTCAGAAAAGAAAGCTGAGAGCTCTGCAAAGTGCAGTGAATACTTGACTGAGACCCAGACAAACGAATAGCTAGTGTTTTTGGCACCATGCTTAAAGGAGGTATTTGGGGGCTCACATTCCATAACATATTGACCTTCTCCTTACTTATTCATAAGTTAAAGCATAAATTAGTGAATGATAAAAATAGTAAATAAATGTAAATAAATGTGTACTCACTGGGCAGCCAGCTAAAGTCAGTTTGCATGGATATTTTGCTTAATAAGCATTCTATATAATTAGGATGAAAATAGAATCAAACTAGACAGGAGGCTAACTCTTCTTATGATCACAATAATACATATTTTAAGCACTTATTTTAAGTAATTAAAATTTAAAGTGCTTTTAAGGATATAGTATAATGGAGTAAACATTTAACTCCATTTTGCAAAAATTAGAAAGATGATGCTGCTGTGACGTCATTGAATGAACATATAATCTGAACAATATTTGGCAAGGAGAAATCATTAGTCTATGAGCATATAAAGCCTCACCTGGGGAGAGCTGTCTCTTAGATGCTTTTTATCCTCCTATTACTGAGTGAACGCTTGGGCTGGGAAGCAGTCAGTCACGCACAATCAAGATGAGAAATGTGAGCTGTGCTCTGAAAGTGAGTTCTGTCTAGTAGCGGAGGAAGTCATGTGTAGTCTCCTCTAAATACTGGGAGCTCATTGAATGGGCTAGTGTCTGAGTAATTCATGTAAAACGGCCCAGAGGAATGATAACTCTAAAACACCAGGCATACCACTCTGTTGGTCTGAGACAAAGGCAATAATAAAAGCAAGTGTCTAATAGTTTCTGTTGTCGTGTCCTCAAAAACTCATGGTTTGTTTTGTCCTCAAACCTCATCATTTTAATGATATTCTCCAACGGGGTGGCCAAAGTGATCTTTGAAAAATATAAATCAGATCATGTCACTTCTGTGCTTAACCCTCTCCCTTCCCACCCCATCCATGGCCTTCCATTGCACCTTGAATAAAATCCAAAGTTCTTCAAGGTTCTATATGACCCGGGTCCCACACTCTGTCCAAACATCATCTGTGACCTTTGATGACAGTCCTCTAGCCTTTTTTTTTTTTTTTTCTCTCTAAATCTCCAGTGCTCAGAGTAGTCCCAAGATATATTTGGTAGTCAATACACACTTGCTGGGTAATTGAATGAACGAATGGTTCAGAGTAGCTGTTATCAAAATCGGCAACACATTTGAATCACCAAGAAAACTTTAAAAAGTAAAGACTTCTGAAACCCACGCCTAGAGTGTTTGGTTTACCTTCTGTTGTGAAGTGAGGCACTGATATTTTTTAGAGTTTCTCCAAAGATACTGATATACAGGTAGAAATGAGAAACAGTGGCCAGGAGCAAACAATAACTGTTAATAAAATAATAACATGGCTTGATCAGAACCTGAACTCTCCCCATCTATCACCATCATATAACTCTATATATTCTCAAAAAATAAACATTTCCTTATTTATTGTTAGAAGAATCTGCTAGATTTCAAGTTGCTAGTAGATGCTGACTGTAATGATACAATAAACTTTGGTTTACTTTTATTTATTCTGTCCTAAAATCACTAGGTTAAGTTCCTGGAAATTTCTGACATAGAAAAGGAAGGGCCATTTGAATCTGGTTTCATACACTACAGCTTTACTGATTAAAAATATCTGGGTCTCAGCCAAAGGTGTCGTCATATTGATTACAAGACTATTGCAAACAAACCCCAGCACCCAGGCAGATCTGAAGTTCAAAGCTTATTTAGACTGGGAACTCTTATTAAAGAAAATGTCATCTGTGCTCAGAATAATGGCTTGTAAATCTTCCAGCACTATTTTTTACCTAATCGGATTTGTCTTCTACAGAGCAAACTCAAAGAAGGAAATCTGGAAATTTTGGCCTGGTATGTACACAGAGCCCAGATGGCCGACAGGTACTGAGCTGGTTTCTGTAGTAGGGTACACTGAATGAAAAAGACAAGTCTCTGTAAGATGACAATAAATTTCCCAAATGGCCTGTGTGAAATCTTTAAAGTTTGAAGATAAAGGTTTTGGGTTACGTTGTCCTTAGTATGAAAGGGGGATAAATGGAGCCAGGTGGGCTGCTATTTCAGGCCTGAGCAGAGCTGTCTTCTGAAACTGTGAACATCATAAAAGAAATTGGATGGAGTTTGGAAGCAGTAAATTACTGTAGGGTTTACGTTGGAAGCACAGATGCTTGCTATCTACTTGCAAGGATCCTTTTGAAGGTGAGAAGCTGAGGTCTCAGTTAGAGAGGATGAACCGTCAAAAGATTCTTTCAACTATTGAAAATGGTGAAGTCTTTTCTTTTCTAGACAGGAAGACACGAAAGCAAACTGATTTTTCTTTCCTTCTTCCTTTCTTACATTCAAACCCTAATTCCACTACAGGTCCATAATCATGAGTCCCAATTTTCAAATCCAAAAAATTCTTGAAAGTGAATTGTTTTCATAATTAATTTTATTACAAAACTTGTCCTGAATTGCCTTGAAGCTATTAATAGTCTTTATTCTACTGAATGTGGTTATTCATGTATTTCACTGAAGTCATAATCATATAACTGATTGTGTGTTTCCTGACTTCCCTGGGAATGGGACTCCATATATGATTCTTATTACCTTTCACAAATCTGAAAAACATGAATCCTAAAGTATATCTGACTTAAGTGAAGAATAGGCCCAAACTCATGAATCTGCATGAATTGAAATGCTCCCTAAGGTTGATGGATTGGAGATGCCCCACCTGATACTTTTATTTTTACCATGCCAAAAAGTATTTTATTTTTTACCATGCCAAAAAGTGGCTGTTTACAGGGATACATACCTCTGAGCTAGTCTGAACAGAGTAGAAAGACTCTTTTACAGTTAAATGGTTCCTAATTCACAAAACAGAAGGCAACATCTAGTCATGTATCCTGAAGGTTCTTTTTAGCACTCCAGAGCTGGTAAAAGTGGGGTCAAATATGAATTTTTACCTTTTAAAAAAATTATTATTCTTTCGGCAGCCTTCAAGCCAAACCCTGAGTGCAAATTGTGATAATATTTGTGTAAACAGCACAGAGATAAGAGAATTGGTCAACTGAACTGAGTTTGAGCTGGGCTTGGGTAATTATTTTGTAATGATATGTAATAGATTTATTTGGACTAGATTTATTACAAGTTCCTTTCCTATGAAGTAGTCAAAGTTGGAAAAAAATGAGTCGATTGCTTTGAGTTTTGGCTATTTGGAGTCAGTTAGGCAATTTTTTATGCCTGAAGACAATTAGTAAGAATTTCACCTAATTCAGAGGCCTTAACATGAAGAAAACACTTACTCACACACATATTCAATTACATAAATGGAATTTTTGAATGCACTGAATTCAGCTGTAATATCTGAGGCAAGAACAAATACATTGACATTTTTTATCCTGGCTCAATAGTTGGTTAGAATATTGACAGTTGGTGGTTGACCATTGTGGATGATAGTTCTCCAAAAATATGAGCAGGAAACTGTAATTTATGATAAGAAGATTATTGGGTTCAGGATTTCCTTGGGGGGTGTTAGTTGTTAGGATGTTCACTACAAAGACTATTTTTTTTTTTTTTTTTATGGGTAATGTGTTGAAAACTACAGCAAGCTTACAGATGGTATAAATTTCTTTCCCTATACCCCAACTATATTCCTGGGAAGCATTGTCTTGAATTATCGTTCCTTTGGAATAATATAGACATCCTAAAAACTCTTGAACTGGAAAGATTGTTGCAGATCACCTACCAATCTCTATGTTTTACAGGTGAGGCAATGAAAAGTACTTATCATTTTGCCTGTTATATACTGAGATGATGAAATCCCAAGAAACAAGTGAATGTCAGTGTAACTTGTATGTTCTTCTAGTCTACGTGGAATCCAGTTTAGGAAGCTCTCCGTTTTAGGCATCATGGAAAAGGAAGACTTTATATTTAATTAATCTCTTTATTATGGGAAAGTTTCCCATATCCCGTAGTATGACTAGAATATGTTGATCATTAAAAGTATACAGTTTATAATTTAATCTTTTTAGAGAATGCAGAAGGTTCTGTAGGACTATATTTGGTGTATTTTGCCAAGTCTTTTGACTTACATAGTTTCTTTAAAGTTTCCTCAAACCTTTAGAAGTAAATAAAATAGATATTATTATTATTATTACTTATGTTTTGCAGATGAGAAAAATATAGATAGTGTTTTAAGTCTGATGACTTAACTAAATAGCTTACTGGAGTGGGTAGACTTTCCCTTCTCCAGGGGATCTTCCCAGTCCAGGGATGGAGCCCAGGTCTCCCACATTGCAGGTGCATTCTTTACCAGCTGAGCTACAAGGGAAGCCAAGAATACCAGAGTGGGCAGCCTATCCCTTCTCCAGGGGATCTTCCCGACCCAGAAATTGAACCCGGGGCTTCTGCATTGCAGGAAGATTCTTTACCAACTGAGCTATCAGGAAAGCCTACTGAGAGTTAGGATTTGAACCCAATTTTTGTATTTCTAAATGATGTGATCTTTTCACTGTACCATTCTTTCGAGTGACAAATGAGCTAGGTAAGAGAACACTCTAGATCAGTTGTAGATCAGTTGGATGTTGGCTTCTTCTCTCAACATTGCTATGTTTAGTCACTAAGTCGTGTCTGACTCTTTTGGTGAACTCATAGACTGAAGCCTGCCAGGTTCCTCTGTCCATGGGGTTTCCAAAGCAAGAATGCTGGAGTGGGATGCCATTTCCTTTGCCAGGGGATCTTCCTGACTCCACGATTGAACCCAAGTCTCCTGCTTGGCAGGCAGATTCTTTACCACAAAGCAACCAGGGAAGCCCTTTCTCAACATTATAGGCATATAATAAGGATTTAGCAGACTTATGACCCACTCTCTAGCCTGTCCTAGCCTTTGTTCAGAACGTAATTAATTATTTGGCAACAAAAAGCCAAAAGCCTGAGAATCTATCTGAGATTGCTGCTACTGCTGCTGCTAAATTGCTCCAGTCCTGTCCGACTCTGTGCGACCCCATAGACGGCAGCCCACCAGGCTCCACCGCCCCTGGGATTCTCCAGTCAAGAACACTGGAGTGGGTTGCCATTTCCTTCTCCAATGCATGAAAGTGAAAAGTGAGAGTGAAGACGCTCAGTCGTGTCTGACTCTTCATGAGCCCATGGACTACAGCCCACCAGGCTCCTCCGTCCATGGGATTTTCCAGGCCAGAGTACTGGAGTGGGGTGCCGTTGCCTTCTCTGAGATTTCTCAACCTCAATTCTCTAATGTTAGAGCTGAGCCTATTTATTTTTCTTTTTAAAAATTTTTATTAAAAAAAAAATTTATTATTGAGTATAGTTGCTTTACAATGTTGTGTTAGTTTCTGCTGTATAGCAAAGAGAATCAGCTATATGTTTACATATATTACCCCCCCCCCCCCCCCCCCCCGCTGTTTTGGAGTCTTTCCCACTGAGGTCACCAAAGAGCATTGAGCAGGGTTTTCTGTGCTACACAGTAGGTTCTTATTAGTTACTTATTTTAACATATTTTTCTACATGAATGATTTTTATTTTTTATTCTGATTCCTGACATTTATTTTTAATCTTTTTAAATTATAATACACTCATTTAATTTTGGAATCATTTTAGAATTACATAAAAGTTTGAGATAGTAGAATGAGTTCCCATATACCCTTCACCCAGCTTCCTCTAATGTTAACATCTTAAGTAACCATGCTGTATTTATCAAAATGAACAAAGCTAACATTGATGTTAAACTATTAGCTAAACTATAAACTTTATTCAGATTACACCAGTTGTTCCACTAATGTCCTTTTTTTCTGCTCTAGGATCCTAACCAGGATATCAAATTGCATTTACTACTCTTATCTCCTTAGCTGCTTCTAATCTGTGTCCGTTTTCCAGTCTTTCCTTGCTTTTAATGACCTTGATGTTTTAAAAAAATATTTCATAAAATGCCCCTTAATTTGAGTCTTATTGATGTTTTCTCATGATTAGACTGAGGTCCAAAATCACTGCAGATGGTGATTGCAGTCATGAAATTAAAAGACGCTTACTCCTTGGAAGGAAAGTCATGACCAACCTAGATAGCATATTTAAAAGCAGAGACATTACTTTGCCAACAAAGGTCCATCTAGTCAAGGCTATGGTTTTTCCAGTGGTCATGTATGGATGTGAGAGTTGGACTGTGAAGAAAGCTGAGTGCTGAAAAATTGATGCCTTTGAACTGTGGTGTTGGAGAAGACTCTTGAGAGTCCCTTGGACTGCAAGGAGATCCAGCCAGTCCATCCTAAAGGAGATCAGTCCTGGGTGTTCATTGGAAGGACTGATCCTGAAGCTGAAACTCCAATACTTTTGCTACCTCATGCAAAGAACTGACTCATTGGAAAAGACCCTGATGTTGGGAAGGATTGGAGGCAGGAGGAGAGGGGGACGACAGAGGATGAGATGGCTGGATGGCATCACCGACTTGATGGACATGGGTTTGAGTAAACTCTGGGAGTTGCTGATGGATAGGGAGGCCTTGCATGCTGCGATTCATGGAGTTGGACATGACTGAGCAGCTGAACTGAACTGAACGTATTTTAGGAAAGAATACCAGAGGTGAAGTGCCCTTCTCACATGGCAACATGGCTCATCACTAGTAATGTTGACCTTGGACAGCAAGGAGACCAAACCAGACAACTCTAAAGGAAATCAGCCCTGAATGGTCATTGGAAGGACTGATGCTGAAGCTCCAGTACTTTGTCTACCCAATGTGAAGAGTCAATTCACTGGAAAAGACCCTGATGCTGGGAAAGGTTAAGGGCAGGAGGAGAAAGGGGTGACAGAGGATGAGATGGTTGGATGGCATCACCGACTCAATGGACAAGAGTTTGAGCAAACCCCAAGAGATGGTGAAGGATAGGGAAGCCTGATGTGCTGCAGTTCTTGGGGTTGCAAAGAGTTGTACACAACTTAACGACTGAACAGCAACGAATGTTGTGAAAATGGTGTTTGTCAGCTTTCTCCAATGTGAAGTTTCTATTTTTTTTTCCCTTTCTATACTCTATTCTTTGAAAATAAGTCACTAAGTTCAGACCACACTCAAGGGGAGAGAAATTAAGCTCCACATCTGGAAAGAGGAGTATCAAAGAATTTGTGGACATATGTTAAAACCACCACAGTAATTAATATATATTTTGGGGGAGTCACACTGAGGCTATTCAAACATCCTCTTTTTCCTAAAGGTTTCACCCACTAATTTTAGCATTCATCCATAAATCTTGCCTGCAGCAATTATACTGTGGTGTTCTAATGGTGTTTTTCTATTTTCCTCATTCTTTTTACATTTGGTGTTTTAAATTCTTTTAGAATATGTATTTACTGTCTTTTATTTATCTAATCAATCATGTATTTATATCACTGTGGACTTATGAATGTCAATTTTATTCTTTCACATATTATCCAATCCCATCATTATTTTTTGTTCAAGTTGTTCTAGTTTTGGCCTTTGGAAGCTACTAGAATACAGTGTTTACAGCGTTTTTGCCTTTACCTTTACGGTTTTCTGACAAGATCTTGAAGTTATCTCCTTGTTTCATCCTTCCTGGGTCCACTGTGTCTGACTGTTAAGCATGTTTTCTTTCCTGAGGATTTCATTCTAGGTGTCTCTGGGCTGAATATGCTTAATTGCAGTGTGCATTTCTTGTGTTGATGCTCAGCTCTGGTGCCAGACTGCTGTTCGTCTCGAATCAAGAGGCATCATCTCTGACATGACTGAGACAGAGAACTGATTCTATGGTTCTGCATTGCCCCTGCACTACTGTACATGGTTGATATATTTATAGAAGGTAGAAGAAACAAAAACCTAGCCTTTCTATCTTTATATTTTAGGTACTTTTGAAGAAAATAGCTCTAAAATACATCACGGATTTTCCAAAGCAACACGAGCACAATAGATATTTTCTATACTCTATAATCTACGTAGCATCAAGAAAATTTTTTAAAAATTCAATTTTCATGAAGTAAAGGCTTAAGAACATTTGATATGCATAATGCTGTTTGTAACTATAACCTGAATGTCCCCTGAATCCCACAAGATAGTAGATCTTAAATGAGGTCATTCTAATCATTTTTATCCAAGTCTGCTGAATCAGTAGTTCCCACTTGTCAGCCGAGACTGTCAGCCGATCTCAGCTCTTTCCCTCAAGAGAGGGATGTCTTAGATAGCATCATGCTCCTTCCGGCTTCTTCATCTCACTGTTCCACTTTCTCTTGTGCTGAGTGTCTGCTGTGGGTTTACTCATTGCCTGTATTTCCTACACAGGTCTGTTAATTGACTCATCCATCAAAATCATCCTTTATTAAATACCTACTACTCACCAGGCACTTTTCTATAGACTTGGGCTACATAGTAAACAAAATAGACAAACATCCCACTCTTCTGAAGTATTCAAGTCAGCAGAGTCAAACAATAGGTGATACGAATCTCCTTGGGATGGTCTCTCCACTATTACTGCTTTAAGTACCTTGCAGGTTCATGGGCCTCTGGATCTCAGGCTCTTAACTTTCTGTCTTTAACTAGCAGCCATCTCCTGGGGTTCCTATAGCAGAGATGCTAGGACCTCTGAATTTATAACCTTTTAGGGATAGAATGGGAGGAATTAGAAGCAGTTCTCATGTCCTACCCCAGAATAACTGCTTATCAACACATCATGTTCTGTTTCTAAACTTCCTTTGAAAAGAATAGCTTTTTTTTTTTCCCCATGCAAGGGTCCCATGCAAGTTTAATTCTGTGACCATCCACTCTTGTTCTCTTTCACATTTCACATAATCTCCAATTATGTGAGAGCCTTTGTTCTTCCTATGACATACTTTTATACAGTTGAAATCTTGGAATTGTGTTAGATACCAGTGATAGCATCACCTAAAAATCAAGCACATCTGAGCCTCAGCTTTGCCCCAGCTATCAAAGAATAGTGAATATCTTCTCTAAGTTCCCTGTGTCTAGGAGTTCCTTTTCTATTTTCTAATTTAGTCTGAGTGGGCAAACTATATCATTAATGTTGTTAGACTTCTATATAAAGTAAGGGTAAATAGTCTTAGGGAAGGCTTTAGGGGATCTCTTTTAAGAAATGTGCATGAAATTAGAATCTTGGTTTTGAGTTGTTCAGAGACTTGCTTTTTGATTTCCCTTTTCCTTTCTTCCTTCTGTTTCTGATTCTGTTCTTGGTAGGTAATTTCTAGTAAGTGAACTATACTGAGTAAATAATTCATGTGGCACATTTCAAAACATTGGCATCAGGTATTGAATGAGGGCCCAGGATTAGAAGTTCAAAAGCTTGGAGGATTTTGTCTAGGTTTTCTGGGGACTATGATTCCAGGGAAAGTCCTTGAGACTCTCTGTCTTTATATTTAAACTTGGCACAACAACTTTCTTCAAAACTTTCCAGCTCGGCTTTCAGGTTCTAGCATTTCTACATTCTTATTTTAACTTCAAGGGCATCTGATGGTTAATATTTTTCCAAATTTACTGAAGGGAACACTTTACTGTAAAGAAACTAAGTGGCAAGTTTGAAATCTCAGGGAGGCCAACTGATTTCAAATCTTCTTTCCTTTCATCATTTAGTTGTTAAATCACCCCCAACTCTTTGTGACTCCATGGACTGTAGCCCACCAATCTCCTATGTCCATGGGATTTTCCAGGCAACAATATTAGAGTGGGTTGCTATTTCCTTCTCCACTTCTGTTCTTTACATTACTCTTAAGAGGGGCATGAATATGTGTTCTTATACATATGACTGTAATATTGGAAAAACAAGCAAATTAAACTTTGAAAAATTTGAAAAGAAGGTATTATTTTATCAAATATAATGACTTATATTTCCTTGTTACCCACAAAGTGTCCTGGGCAGACAATTGAGATTTTTTTTTTGGCATGTTGTCTCCCCATCTTGTGAGCATGAGGAGAAATGGGTTTAATACAATGGTGTAGAAAAAAGTGGCCAAATGTAAATTGAATCCCACTTTCGTGTAGCAGAATCATATTTATAAACTTTGCAAATGTTTGTTTTCATATTTGTGTAGTCCTTGACTTTTACTTTCCAGATTTATATACAGAGAAGCAAAGACTGGCGAGAAAAGAAGAAACAGACAGAGACAGAGCGAATGCTGTGAAGAAAAACTGCTCAATAAAAAAAACAATTAAGGTCAACTATGTAGGCTCACAAGGTTTATATCATTTCGACATGCTTTGAGTAAGTATCTAAATTGAAACAGAGCTAGAAAATGTTTGATGTTCATCCATTACTAAATTTAACCTGCTTTTTGCATTATGTGTGTTGCCATGTTGCCTTACCGGTAACTTGGCATCCCTGGGGACAGTTTCCCATCTTTAGGATTGTTCCTCCTGTGGTTAGGAAAACAAATGTCACTTTCTTATATGAAGAGTCCTGAACTCTTGAACGTGACTGTGACAGACCAGGGCATGAGTGCCTTTGAAAGAGCATCTTACTTTTCTCATCTGTGCTACAAAAGCATTTCATTTCATGCCTTCACTTCAAATAAGACGATTTCAGAAATCTGCTTCTCAGACTATGAAAAGTCAGTGTTGTGTGCAGTATGGTGGTGGATAAACATAGAAATGCACAGTGATGGGAAAAAACTATAATCATCAACTTACTCCTATTATTTTGGTGAACTTTACTAAAAAGTAAATCCTCTATATCTTCAGCAGAGCCTGTGTTACTCTGATCATCCTCCAAACACTTCTCTTTCAGGGGCATCTGAACAAGGAAATGAAGACAGGATCCAAGGAAATGTGCTTTCTGTAACCTCCCCAGATCTGACCTCATGCAGATGTTCCACACTATCTTCTGGAATTCTTTGCCCTCTGTGGTTTGCCCTAGGACCTTGACCTTCAGCAATGCTTTGAGGTCTTTTCCATCTGACTTATTCTCTCTGTGCAGGTGTAATGATGGATTAGGGTGGGCACTGTTTTAAATAACTCAGTGTCATTTCATGTGGCTAATTATTACTGTCCTGTTACTTCTAATGCATTTTCATTAACATTTTATTGTAGCCTGATGCTAGTTAAAGTCCAAGAGACACTTTTATAAACCTACACCCCTTCTCTTCCAATTCTCCATCTGCACTCACTAACTGGTTCACTGTGGGTCACTTGCAGAACCTGCAAGTGATAAAGATTTTAGGATGGCTGACTTTATTTTTAGTGGAATAGGAGCTGAACTTTGATCAATAAACAGCCATAAAAGAAAAAGAAACACATGAGTTTCTTTTCTTGGCTTTTTCAGTGAAGAAATACAAGCATGCTTCTGCTGCTTCTGCTAAGTCGCTTCAGTCGCGTCCGACTCCGTATGACCCCACAGACGGCAGACCACCAGACTCCTCCATCCCTGGGATTCTCCAGGCAAGAATACTGGAGTGGGTTGCCATTTCCTTCTCCAATGCACGCATGAATGCATGCTAAGACGCCTCAGTCGTGTCCGACTCTGTGCGACCCTATGGACAGCAGCCCACCAGACTCCTCCATCCACAGGATTCTCCAGGCAAGAATACTGGAGTGGGCAAATACAAGCATAATTATGTTGAAATTCTCATTTTTTAAAGCATTTTTTTTAAAGCTTGTGACCTTGAACCATGGAAATCAGAAAAGGTTTCTCGTTATTCTCTTAAAATTCCAACAGTGGTTGGGTTCATACAACACAAGCAAATTGATAGCTCTTGGTTATAAAGAAATGTAGGAAACAAAAGAAAGAGAACAGGTGAACCAGAACCTGGATCAGGCAGAAAGGTATTGGAAGAACTTTGTATTTCAGGCCCAGGAACTTTGATCCAGTGGGCCAGCCTCATGTTGAGCCCCTCTCCAAACCCCCGACTCGTTTTCTACCCCTGTCCCCTCTTCACTTCTCCTGGAGCCCAATTTCAGCATTAAAGCTTAATGTGATACTTCCACTGTATATGTAGTTGTTTTGACAAGTTAACGCCTGATTTTGTTTGTTTTCCTGAATCTCCTCCCCTGAAATTCAGTTGTCTGAAGGACTCTTCTTTTGGTTCATTTCTTGTTTCCTGCCTTTCCTAACCATGGTGTCTAGAGTTTTTAGTATTAGCAACTTCACCCAGACTTATGATCCTGAACACCTTACTTGGTGGTTTAGCTTTGACTTTCTTTAGGACTATTCCTTTATGGTAGTCTGCCTAGAGTGACTTAGGTGAAAGAGCTGGAATCCAGTTACTATGGATGGATTCTCTCCATCTGAAGCTGCTCGCTTCATTTCTGTCACCTACAGGCTGGGTGTAGGGCTCAGTGCTGCATGAAGGCACACAGTCTTAGAAGCCTCTCAAGACCTTCCCACAGTTTTCAGCCCTTCTTGCCAATGGAAGGAGCAGTACTCTCTCTAAAATGATTTTATGGCCTCTATTCTTGGTCCTGCTCTATTGAAGCAGTTGCTTTATTAGAACTATGATGAGAATTCATCCTGATGATCTTCTTACATCCTTTCCTTCCTATTGAGTTTGCAGCTCTCCCCCTCAAGAACTCAGTGTTAATGGAAGACTTCACTAAGATTCACCAATGAACACTAATGCTAACACATAATTTATTTGTAAAATGAAGCATTGCGACAGGGGGTTGCGGAGGGAGGCAAGAAGATACTCAGAAGTAAAAGTGTACCTTGGTCCTCCCTGCTCACAAAAAGCTTAACGTCTAATTGGGAAGACAGCTTAGGTAGAATTTGTGAAGAACTGAACAAGTTGTAGTGATTTACAATGAAGCTGGAGTTTGGAAAAGGGAGAGCAGATCATTCAGGGTAGCTTGGTCCAGAAGTCCTTCATAAAGGAGTTTGGAACTTAAACTGGCCTTTGAAGAGTGTGGAGAGTTCCAACAAGAGGGGAGAGTTTTGTGGAGGTATGTTTTTCAGACATGGTTTCTATATCCAGTGTCCATTTTCCTATATGTTTCTACTTTACATCCATATATACATCACATTATTGTTAGCCGGCTTTGATCACAGGTTCCAGGATGCAAAAAATAAATTTTCTTTCATCCTTTTTGATAAGCACTGATGAATATGCTTGGTGAAAATAATAAATAATGAAATTTCTATTTCTATCTGTCTTCTATAACATTGCAACGAAGTGCTCTGGGATTTGTACTATTCTAATTATTTTTTTTTAATTTAAAAAAGAAGAAACAAAATGTACTTTTGAAAATAACAGAAAATTTACAAAGAGTAAAATAAAAATGCCTATAATCATAGTGACTCATTTTTATAAATTACACTCCATTTAAAGTTATTATAAAATATTGATTGTATTCCCTATGATATTTGATATAACCTTATAGCTTATTGATTTATTTTAAAAATATTTATTTATTTATTTGGCCACATCACATCTTAGATGTGCCATGTGAGATCTTTCCTTGTGGTTGCTTGGGCTCCAGAGCTCAAGGGCTCAGTAGTTACAACACGCAGGCTTAGCTGCTCTGTGGCATGAGATCTTACTTCCTTGACCAGGGATCGAACCTGTGTCCCTTGCATTGCAATGCAGATTCTCAGCCACTGGACCATCAGTGAAGTCTCTAGCCTTTTTGTTTTATACATTATAGTCTGTACCTCTTAATCCCCATTG
Organism: Dama dama; assembly: GCF_033118175.1. NCBI lineage: Eukaryota > Metazoa > Chordata > Mammalia > Artiodactyla > Cervidae > Dama > Dama dama. The sequence goes on along the minus strand of NC_083683.1, from coordinate 18,965,134 downwards.
CCTATCATACCCTGCCCCATCTGTCTCTGCACTGGTAACCACTAGTTTGTTCTCGATATCTGTGAGTCTGTGTCTGTTTTTTTAAAAATTAATTTATATTTTAACTGAAGGATAATTGTTTTACAGAATCTTGTTTTCTGTCAAACCTCAACATGAATCAGCCATAGGTATACACATATCCCCTCCCCTCTGAACCTCCCTCCTGTCTCTCTCCCCACCCCACCCCTCTAGATTGTTGCAGAGCCCCTGTTTGAGTTTCCTGAACCATATAGGAAATTCCCGATGGCTAACTATTTACATATGGTGATGTAAATTTCCATGTTACTGTTTCCATACATCTTACCCTCTCCTCCCCTCTCCCCATGTCCATAAGTCTATTCTCTATGTCTGTTTCTCCATTGCTACCCTGTAAATAAATTCTTCAGTATCGTTTTTCTAGATTCCATATATATGTGTTAGAATGTGATATTTACTTTTCTCTTTCTGACTTACTTCACTCTGTATAATAGGTTCTAGGTTCATCCACCTCATTAGAACTGACTCAAATGTGTTCCTTTTTATGACTGAGTAATATTCCATTGTGTATATGTACCACAACTTCTTCATCTGTTCATCTGTCAGTGGACATCTAGGTTGCTTCCATGCTCTAGCTACTGCCAAAAGTGCTGCAATGGACAAGGGGATATATATGTCTTTTTCAGTTTTGGTTTCGTCAAGGTATATGCCTAGAAGTGGGATTGCTGGGTCATTTGGTGACTTTTACTCCTAGTTTTTAAAAGAATCTCCATTCCATCTTCCATAGTGGCTGTATCAGTTTACATTCCCACCAACAGTGCAAGGGAGTTCCCTTTTCTCCACACCCTCTCCAGCATTAATTGTTTGTAGACTTTTTGATGATAGCCATTCTGACCCGTGTGAGGTGATATCTCGTTGTAGTTTTGATTTGTATTTCTCTAATAATGGTTGAGCATTATTAGAATGATGTTGAGAATCTTATCATGTATTTGTTAGCCATCTGTATGTCTTCCCTGGAGAAACGTCTGTGTAGGTCTTTTACCCACGTTTTGGTTGCGTTGTTTGTTTTTCTGGTATTGAGTTGTATGAGCTGCTTGTATATTTTGGAAATTAATTCTTTGTCAGCTATTTCATTTGCTATTATTTTCTCCCATTCTGAAGGTTGTCTTTTCACCTTGCTTAATAGTTTCCTTTGCTGTGCAAAAGCTTTTAAGTATAATCAGTCCCACTTGTTTACTTCTTATTTCTATTACTCTAGGAGGTGGATCATAGAGGATCTTGCTTTGATTTTTGTCATGGAGTGTTCTGCCTATGTTTTCCTCTAAAAGTTTTATAGTTTCTGGTCTTACATGTAGGTCTTTAATCCATTTTGAGTTTATCTTTGTGTGTGGTGTTAGGAAGTGTTCTAATTTCATTCTTTTACATGTAGCTGTCCAGTTTTTCCCAGCATCATTTATTGGATAGGCTGTCTTTTTCCCATTGTATATTCTTGCCTCCTTTGTAAAAATTAAGGTGCACATAGGTGCATATATGTATGCATATATGGGCTTTCTATTTTATTTCTGGGCTTTCTATCTTGTTCCATTGGTCTATATTTCTGTTTTTGTGCCAGTACCATAGTGCCTTGATGACTGTAGCTTTGTAGTATAATCTGAAGTCAGGAAGATTGATTCCTCCAGCTCCATTCTTCTTTCTCAAGACTGCTTTGGCTATTTGGGGTCTTTTGTGTTTCCACATGAATTGTAAAATTTTTTGTTCTAGTTCTGTGAAAAGTGCCATTAGTAATTTGATAGGGATTGCATTGAATCTGTGCATTGCATTTGGTAGTATAGTCATTTTCACAAGATTGATTTTTCACACCCAGGAACATGGTATATCTCTCCATCTGTTTATGTCATCTTTGATTCCTTTCATTAGTGTCTTATAACTTTCTGTGTACAGTTCTTTTGTCTCCTTAGGTAAATTTATTCCTAGATATTTAATTCTTTTTGTTGCAATGGTGAATGGGATTGATTCCTTAATTGCTCTTTCTGATTTTTCATTGTTAGTATATAGACATGCAAGTGATTTCTGTGTATTGACTTTGTATCCTGCAACTTTGCTAAATTCACTGATTAGCTCTAGTAACTTTCTGATAACTACCTTTAGGGTTTTCTATGTACAGTAACATGTCATATACAAACAGTGAGAGCTTTACTTCTTTTCCAAACTGGGTTCCTTTTATTTCTTTTTCTTCACCGATTGCTGTAGCTAGGACTTTGGGAACTATGTTAAATAATAGTGGTGAAAGTGGATGCCCTTGTCTTGTTCCTGATAGTACAGGGAATGTTTTCAGTTTTTCACCATTGAGAATAATGTTCACTGTAAACTTATCATATATGGCCTTTACTGTGTTGAGGTTCCTTCTATGTCCATTTTATGAAGAGTTTTAATCATAAATGGGTGCTGAATTTTGTTAAAGGCTTTTTCTGCATCTATTAAGATGATCATATGATTTTTATCTTTCAATTTGTTAATATGGTGTATCACATTGATTGATTTCTGTATGTTGAGGAATCCCTGGAATAAACCCAACTTGATCATGGTGTATGAGCTTTTTAATGTGTTGCTGAATTCTCTTTTCTAGAATTTTGTTGATTTTTGTATTTATGTTCATCAGTGATATTGGCCTGTAGTTTTCTTTTTTTGTGTTGTCTTTGTCTGGCTTTGGTATCAGGGTGATGGTGGCCTCATAGAATGAGTTTGGAAGTGTTCCTTCCTCTGTGATTTTTTGAAAGTGCTTTAGAAGGATAGGCATTAGCTCTTCTCTAAATGTTTGATAGCATTCTCCTGTGAAGCCATTTAGTCTTGGGCTTTTGTTTTTGGGGAGATTTTTGATCACAGCTTCAATTTCAGTGCTTGTAATTGGGTTGTTCATAATCTCTATTTCTTCCTGGTTCAGTCTTGGAAGATAGAACTTTTCTAAGAATCTGTCCATTTCTTCCAGGTTCTTTATTTTATTGCCATATAGTTGTTCATAATAGTTTCTTATAATCTTTGGTATTTCTGTGTTGTCTGTTGTAACCTCTCCTTTTTCATTTCTAATTTTGTTGATTTGATTATTCTATCTTTTTTCCTGATGAGTCTGGCTAGAGGTTTGTCAATTTTGTTTATCTTCTCAAAGAACCAGCTTTTAGTTTTATTAAACTTTACTGTTGTTTCTTTCATTTCTTTTTCATTTATTTCTGCTTGGATCTTTATGATTTCTTTCCTTCTGTTATTTTGCTGTTGTTGTTGTTGTTCTTCTTCTTCTTTCTCCAGTTGCTTTAGGTGTAAATTAGGTTGTCTGTTTGATGTTTTTCTTGTTTCTTGAGGTAAGATTGTATTACTATAAATTTCCTTCTTAGAACTGTTTTGCAGGTCTTTTGCATCCCATAGGTTTTACGTTGTCATGTATTCATTGTCATTAATTTCTAGAAGTTTTTTGATTTCCCCTTTGATTTCTTTGGTAACTTGTTTGTTATTTAGAAACATGTTGTTTAATCTCCATGTGTTTGTGTTTTTCACAGTTTTTTTTTTCTTCTTGTAATTGATATCTAGTCTGATAGCATTGTGGTAGAAGAAGATGCTTGATATGATTTCAGTTTTCTTAAATTTACTGAGGTTTGATTTGTGACCCAAGATGTGGTCTATGCTGGAGAATGTTCCATGTGCACTTGAGAAGAAGGTGTATTCTTATGCATTTGGATGGAATGTCTTGAAGATATCAATGAGATCCATCTCATTTAAGACTTGTGTTTCCTTATTAATTTTTTGTTTTGATGATATATCCACTGGTGTGAGTGGGGTGTTAAAGTCTCCTATTATTGTGTTACTGTCAGTTTCTCCTTTTATGTCTGTTAGTGTTTGTCTTATGTATTGAGGTGCTCATATGTTGGGTGCATAGATATTTGTAGTTGTTATATCTTCCTCTTGGATTGATCCCTTGATCATTATGTAGTGTCCTTCCTTATCTTATGTTCTTCATTATTTTAAGGTCTATTTTGTCTGATATGAGGATTGCTACTCCAGCTTTCTTTTGCTTCCCATTTGCATGAAATATATTTTACCATCCTCTCACTTTCAGTCTATATGTGTCTTGAGGTCTGAGGTGTATTTCTGTAGACAGCATATATATGGGTCTTGTTTTTGCATCCACTCAGCCAGTCTGTATCTTTCGGTTGGAGCATTTAATCCATTTACATTTAAAGTAATTATTGATATATATGTTCCTATTGCCATTTTCTTAATTGTTTGGGGTTGATTTTGTAGATCTTTTTTCTTCTGTTGTATTTCTTGACTATATAGTCAAGATTTATATAAGTCCGTTTAAAATTTGTTGTAAAACTGGTTTGGTGGTATTGAATTATCTTAACTTTTGCTTGTCTGAAAAGCTTTTTATTTCTCCATTAGTTCTGAATGAGACGCTTGCCAGGTACAGTAATCTTGGTTGTAGATTTTTCTCTTTCAGTGCTTTACATATATCCTGTCATTTCCTTTTGGCCTGCAGAGTTTCTGCTGAAAAATCAGCTATTAAACACATGGGGTTTCCTTTGTTGCTTCTTCCTTGCTGCTTTTAATATTCTTTCTTTGTGTTTAGTCTTTCTTAGTTTGATTAGTATGTGTCTTGGCATGTTTCTCCTTGGGTTTATCCTGTATCGGACTCCTGGACATGATTGACTACTTCCTTTTCCATGTTGGGGAAATTTTCAACTATAATCTCTTCAAAAATTTTCTCATACCCTTTCTTTTTCTCTTCATTTTCTGGGACTCCTATAATTTGAATGTTAGTGTGTTTGATATTGTCCCAGATGTCTCTGAGACTATCCTTGTTCTTTGCATTCTTTTTACTTTATTAGGCTCTTCTGAAGTTATTTCCACTATTTTATATTCCACCTCACCAATTCCTTTTTCTGCTTCAGATATTCTGGTATTGATTCCTTCTAGAGTTTTTTTGATTTCAGTAATTGTGCTGTTTGTCTCTGTATGTTTATTCTTTAATTCTTCTAGGTCTTTGTGAATTTATTCTTGCATTTTCTCCATTCTGTTTTCAAGGTTTTTGATCATCTTTACTATCATTATTCTGAATCCTTTTTCAGGTGGTTTGCCTGTTTCTTCTTCATTTATTTGGACTTCTGTGTTTCCAGTTTGTCCCTTCATTTGTGTAGTATTTTTCTGCCTTTGTTTTTCTTGAGGCAGTGCTGTCAGAGTCCTTTCCCTTGCTGGGAGTCACAGTCCACCTCACCTCCCTAGGATGCCCTCCAACACTGTACTTGTCTATGAACCTGCTGTGGGGGCTGCTCAGATTCTAATCTGGTCTTTTTCCTGTGTGTTCTTGCCTAAAATCTCCACATCTATCAGAACTACTGTGTTTTCTTTTGTGGGAGTTTTTAATGTCCTTTTTTTATTTTTATTTTTTTAATTTTTATTAGTTGGAGGCTAATTACTTTACAATATTGTAGTGGTTTTTGCCATACATTGACATGAATCAGCCATAGATTTACATGTGTTCCCCATCCCGATCTCCCCTCCAACCTCCCTCCCCACACCATCCCTCTGGGTCTTCCCAGTGCTCCAGGCCCGAGCACTTGTCTCATGCATCCAACCTGGGCTGGTGATCTGTTTCACCCTCGATAGTATACTTGTTTCAGTGCTGTTCTCTCAGAACATCCCTCCCTCGCCTTCTCCCACAGAGTCCAAAAGTCTGTTCTGTACATCTTGTCTCTTTTTCTGTTTTGCATATAGGGTTATTGTTATATATTCCATAGACACAGAGTCTGCCTAGTTGGTTGTGTGGATTTAATCTGCAACTTGTACAGCTGGTGGGAAGGTTTTGGGTCTTCCTCCTTAGCCACACTGCCTTTGGGTTTCAACTGTGGTTTTATTTCCACTTGTGCATGTGGGTTATCCACTAGGGTTTGCTCCTGAGACTGCCCTGGAGGACTTGGGTCTGCTCCAGTGAGGGCCAGGTGTGAAATTGGTGCAGCAACTTGGGTTGCAGGGGTTGTGTCAGCACCAGGTCCTCAGAAGAGTTGGCAGCTAGGACAGCAGGAAATATAGTGCTCTAGAAGGTATGGCAATCAGTTTTGGCCAAAACACTCCAGTATTCTTGCCTGGAGGACCCTGGCAGAGAAGCCTGGCAAGGCCACAGTCCACACGTTCACAAAGAGTTGGACATGACCGAAGTGACCCTGTGTGCATGGATGCAAGTGTTTTTTTCCTGGGGCATCTCTGCCCCAGTGAGGTTTGGGAATGAAGGCGGTGCAGCTGCTTGGCTTGCATGGACCCTGGAGGCACCAAGCGTGAGGCGGCACAGACTGCCTCTGCAGCAGGAGTCCTGGCCCTGTCAGTCTTTTTGCAAGCCTCTTGTAGCTGGCAATCAGAAGGCCTCTTTGGCCAGTCTTTATCCGTAGCTCCGCCCATTCAGGCACTTAGATGGCCCCCTTGCCTGGGGTCCTACTCTGAGGATTAGCGCATCAGGCACTTAAAGGGACACCCTGGGCGGGGTCCTACTCTGTAGTTCAGTGTGGCAGGCGTCTGATGGGTCAGCCTCCTTACTGCTCAGCCGCCAAGGTTGGTGCATGGGGAGAGAAAGACTATGGTGATGGCTCCACCCCTACACGTGACTCAGCGGTATCGCCTTGCTTCCATAGCTGCCTGGCTTCCCTCCACAGGCGTGTCCCATCATACTCTGTTCCCCCCCCCCCCCCCAACATCCCCTCAATCTGTCTCTTCACGGTCAACAGCAGGCCTCACCCTGGGATTGCTCCTTGTGCTTCTTAAACTCCATCTCCCAGCTGCTGCGCCTTCTAGGGGAACTGTGTCCCTGTCCAGGGTATGTATGACTGTAGCAAGGACTGTTTAATTCTGATTCTATTTATGCCACTTCAGATAAGCTGTTTCACTCTGAGCCTTAAATGTTTCTCTCTGACTCAGACAATCGCCCAGATGTGGGGATCGGACTCCTGCTTCAGTTACCCCTCCCACTGAGGGCAGGTCCAGTCCTACTAACACTCCTGTTTTCCCCCCCTGTTCCTGTTTCCTACCACATTTTGCGTGGTTCTATATATTCTTTCCCACAGGTCAGGTCCTCCCGTCCACTCTCAGCTGGTGTTCTGCATGCACTTCTGTGTCTGAAGGTGTATTCCTGATGTATCCATGGAGAGAGATGTACTCCACTTCCACCAACTCCTCCACTATCTTGTTCTCCCTCCTTGTCTGTTTTTAAGGGGAACACTTGGTGGATGCCTGGAAGGATGGTCATATACCATTAGACTGACATATCAAATGTACTCATACAACCTATTTTCACTAATTAATATTTCAAGATATTTTATGTATAATAAATAGCTATCTCAAACATATTTTTAAAAAGCTAACTGTATTTCAGTTTTTAATATGTCACAATTTTAAAGAAATTTCCTATTATATGATATTTGGAACTTTTTTAGCTTTTCAATTTAAATTAATGTCATAATGAACACCTTTGTAGGATATATATTTGAACTTTATTGTAATGTTTTTCCTCAGGTTAAATTCCTAGAACAAGACCTGGTAGGAAAAACAATCAGAGCACTTAAAGAAATTTATGTTGGGGTTTAAGTAACTCGTAAAAAGTACACAAACCATAAGCGTACAACTTATTAAAGTAGAGCCTAGAACAAGAAGCAGGGTATTACTGGAATCCCACAGTCTCTCCTTGTGTTCCTTTTTAGTCATAAAATTCCAAGGGTAACCACTACATTGACTTCTAGGACCCTAGATTATTTTGTCAACATTGGTACTTTATGCAGATGGAGTTATGGAGTGTTCATTGTTTGTGAGGTTCATCCATATCATGGCATATAGTTGAGGACAGTTTGTTCCACTCCTGCTAGACTTTCATTGTAAGACAATACCACAATTTATCTTTTCATTCTACTATTGAAAAACCTTGATAGTTTGCAGGTTTGGACTGGTACGAATAGTTCCACTAAAAAGACTCAGTACCTGTATTTTGGTGAACATATGTAAGAATTTCTGTTAGGCATATGCCTAGGTAGGAAGCTGTTGGGTTGTAGGAAATACAAATATTCAGATTTAGAAAACTGCCAAACCATTTTATAAAGTGTTTTTATCTATTTACCTTCCTAACAGCAATGTGAGAATTTTCGTTGCTTCACATCATTACTTGTGACATCTGTCTTAGCCATACTGGTTAGTGTGCACGGGTATTTCATTGTAGCTTTAATTCACTTTTTCCCCACCTCTAATGGCTAATATAAGCACTTTTTTGTGTGTTCAGTGATTGGCCATTTGGAAATCTACTTTTGTGAAATATCTGTTCAAATTTTTTGCCCATTTTTCTAACAAGCTTTCTGTCTTTTTCCTACTGGTTTATAGGAGGGACTTAAACTTTTGTTTAAAGATCCTCTTCAAAATTGAGTGACTTACACAAATATTTCATCTGTCATTAACTAGGAAGAAGAGATAGTCCCTCAAATTCACACAAGGAAAAGGGAAATCTGTCATGTGAAGAGAACCAAAAGGATTTACTTTATATTTTAGAGCACATTTTAATTCTGACACAAAATTTTGAAAATAACACTTTCTATAAAATTCCTGATGTCTCATAGAACATGAAACAAAATGCAAAAATATAGATGTTTGTCCTTACATTTAATTAAAAAATATTAAAAAAAATAAAATTGTATGAATGTTCCAGTCTGGCAATCTGGAAGTATAATGACAAGGAAACAATTTTTAATCTCTAAAGAAGAAATGAAGAAAAAACTTATTCTAAAAATGCTCAAGTTTCAAAATGTATCTCCATTTAGATGGTGATGATATATCCAGGGATATATAGCAGATGTGCTGGCCTGTTTCCAAGCTCTGCTTGGAGGCTTTGCATCAAGGAAGACCGCTACATTATGTGTGAAATGCCACTTCAGTTCAGAGTCTGACAGTAAATTGGAAATACCAACTTCATAGTCTTTTGCGGCTGATTAGCGGGAAAAGCATTCCCAGGTGTAAATATCCACAAGTTCAAATCATTTTTAAGGGGGAAAAAAAAAAAGGGCAGGAAACATCGTATTCTCCATCTCTGCACTATTCTAAACACTGTAGGCTGTACCAATGTGTATTTTTGAAATAAAGTGGATTTAAGGGCCATAAGAGAGCTTACCAGGGGGTCAGTGATAAAAGCTCCACCTGCCAATGCAGGAGTCACAAGAGACATGGGTTCGATCTCTGGGTCAGGAAGATCCCTTGGACTAGGAAATGGCAACCCACCCCAGTATTCTTGCTGGGATAATCTATGTACTCTAATCCGTGGGGTTGCAGAGTGGACACAACAGCATGCATGCCAAGGGCCATAATATTCCTCTTTCCTGAAGAAAAGAATAATTCTATGCCATTTTAAGTCTACACTATATAAATTCTGTGGGTAAAAAAGGCTGTCATTAAGAGTTAAGTAGAATGGAGGAATTGAGTGTTTAAGACTCTGTGTTTTCACTGCTGAGCGCCTGGGTTCAATCCCTCATTGGGGAACTAAGATCCTACAAGTCATGGGGAATGGCTGGGGAAAAAAAAAAAAACGAGTTAAGTAGAGTGGACACTCACTAGTTCCCTTGGGCATTCTTCCAAAAAAAAATCCTTACAAATTGTACAACTTTCATCAACTTTGGATCAGACAAACTACTGTGCAAGACTGTTCATTACTTTCTTAGCTGTGAAAGGATCATCATTAAATACTAAACATAATGTGCTGTGAGCTTCTATTAAGCACTCTTTGAAACATTAGGAAAGGGTATCCTGTAGAGATAAGACCAAAGAGATCTTCTATTTTATTTTTTATTTTTTCTTTTCCATTTATTTTCATTCGTTGGAGGCTAATTACTTTACAATATTGTAGTGGTTTTTGCCATACATTGACATGAATCAGCCATGGATTTACATGTGTTCCCCATCCCGATCCCCACTCCCGCCTCCAAAAAATTAATAACAACTCAGCATTAAGTCCTGTTTATATTGTCAATGAAGATGATAATTGGGAAGGTTTAAAATAAAATTCACAATAAAGGAAACAATTTAATTACTTAAAAAAAAAACAAAAAAACACACAAAGAGATCTTCTAGAGTGTGTGCTCAATCTTTGCACATCTAGCTTTACTCTCAGTCTCTTTTTCTTTCTTGTGAAGCAGAGCAATTTTTACTGGTTTGTGGAAAGGTCAAAAAAAAAAAAAAAGGAAAGATATTTTAAATCGATAATAAAAGTCAAATAAGAGGCCATATAAACAAGCAATGAAGGAACAGAGGGGTGTGTGTGTGTGTGTGTGTGTGTGTGTGTGTGTGTGTATGTGTGTGTGTGTTTTGGTCCCATCAAGAATTTCCTAAAGAAATCATAGAACTCACTGAGGTAATCAGTGCCTTATTAAGTACATGTCTCTGAAATCTTACCCAAGTTCACATAAGAAACTTTCTAAATACACACCAAAGCACAAAACTTGGGCCACCATCCACCACAGGATAAAAAATTGGGGGTGACTCTTAGGGGAAATGCTGGTGATTTGAAGAACAGCTGCTCTTTATGAATTTCATCAACTTGTGTGATTTCATCTGCAAATGTTGCCTTTCTTTCTTCAATGAACTTTTGACCTATGATCATCAATTTAAGATCAAGGCACATGACCCAGCATTATCGTTCTGGGACTTATTATAGAAAGAAAATAAATCAAGAAAAGAAGAGTGAGGTCCAAATTAACAAAAAGTATCCTATTGAAGAGATCAGTGCAGACTCTGTGTGATTTAACTAGGACTGAAATGATTTCTAAGTGATATAAGTAGATCAGGTATTTTAGATTCTTGGGCTGGAATGAAAGTATCATCTTTTTTGAAGTTGTATAAACAAAGAAGGAAAATATTATAGTATTATATGTTATTTTTCTTTGTTCAATAAACAAATTTTTCTAGATATATTTTTATAACATTTTATAAGAGAATACTTTGTCATAAGATTGGTGTTCATGAGTGGCTTGTGGAAACAATATCATTATTTCTAATCATGCTTCCTGCCTGTCTATGCATGAATTTCAGCATGAATTTCATACATGACTATATGAACAAGATGGATCAAAAGACCATTATTGACTATATTTGAAAAAGAACTCTTCAAATTAGAAAAAAATATAAAAAAGAAACACATAATTATGAGGAATAATTTACTTGAAATGTACCATTTTTATCATGTCTTCCATTTATAATGCTCACAGCATGGAGATCTAATCAGACAATTTTAAACTAGCTTTTCAGTCATTTTATTTCAAAAACAAGCTTTAAGGTAACCAGAGAACTAAAGAAGATAGATTTGATCATAGTACTAGTGTTAGTTGCTCAGTCGTGTCCAACTCTTTGCAACTCCATGAACTATAGCTTGCCAGGCTCCTCTGTCTATGGGATTCTCCAGGCAAGAATGCTGGAGTGGGTAGCTATTCCCTTCTCTAGGGGATCTTCCTGACCCAGGGATCAAACCTAGGTCTCCTGCATTGCAGACAGATTCTTAACCATCTGAGCTATCAGGGAAGCCCAGATTTGATCATAAATCTGAGAAAATACTAACTTCAGATTTTCTGTTTGTGCTGAGAAGGTTTCAGATAAGACTTTGTCTGAAACATAGAGGTATCTACCTATGTAAACACAAATGCTTGACTCATGCCATTCTCCTATTCAAAATTATTTAGTTGATTTTTCTTTATCTTTGAGATTAAACTCAAACTCCTCATTCTGACATTTAAGAGCCTCCAAAATTGAAATTTCCATTCTTATTTCTTAATATTATCACTCATTCTTAAAGTATGGTCCTTGGATCACATGTCCCAAAATAAAACTGAATGCTTATTAAAGTTGAAACTCAAGTTCTTCAAGTAATACTTATACACATTAAATGCTGAGCTCCCCTATTCTATACAAGCCCTATGCACCAACAAATGCAATCTGATGTTCCCAACATGCTTTCTTGGGTTCTGTCTTTGGGCTCTGGCTCATAATAATTCTAGGCAAGTGTTTTGTTTCTATTTTATTCATTAGTCAATACTCAATTCTAATCTCCTTCATGAAACCATTTTGGGGTGGTTTCTTTTAAGCCTTAATTTTTTTTCCATACATAAAAGAGGATAACAATAAAATATAAATAAAAGGGTTATTGTGAGATAATGATATTACTACAACTAAAACCCAAGTCCCAGAGCTCAGAAATGGTACTACCAGTGTGTTATGGGATTAGGATCCATGTGTGAGTGATTTCAAAGACATTCATGCTCTTGCGTACTGTTGCCCCCAGAAATATTAACATATTGACTGGCTGAGTTGGTTAATGGTACCCTTTCCATCCGTTTTACTCAGCCAGAGACGCTACAAATATGTGGACTTTAAGACAATTGGTGAGCTCATTATTTTAAAGAGAAGAGTCAAACAAGGAATTTTAAATAAAAATTTCCCAGAAGGTTAGTATATTTAAAACTACCGCAGAAAGTATTGGTCTTTCAGAATTTTTAGGAGTACATCTTCTAATCCCATTTGTAAGCTTTAGGAAAATTCTGGACCCCCTGAGCATGTTTAGATCTTTGTGAGTTTACGTATATTTTAGAGTCATACAGACCTGGGCCAGCATCTGGTCCAGGGGAGAGAGGGATAAGTGGAATTCAGAGTCTCTTCAAATGTTTCCGGGTATATTAATAGTTAGACTACCTAAGGCAGAAGGAAGTAGGAGAAAAGTTTTGAAATAAAGCTTGCTCTAGAAGGGACCTATAATAAACCAAGGTCCCTTACCAGAAAGCAGCTAACAACTAGCAAGCACTTATAGATATGTTCAGGAAAGGCCGAGGATACTTAGATGTAGCTGGCAATGGGCTTGCTTAGGCTGTGGGAAACTCCCTAATCCCTTTTCTAAGCCATTTTGTTTACTCCCACAACTGTTTTTGCTAGTGATGTTTGGTACTGCTCTGTTATCTCTGCATCATCTCTTAGTTACTCCCTTCTCAGGCAGCAAGACATTTCTTGAGAGCTTTTACATTTCCTTCAGCTGGTTCTTTCAGTCTATTTCCTTAATGAAAGTGAAAGTGAAAGTGAAAGTAAAATGAAGTTGCTCAGTTGTGTCCGACTCTTCACGACCCCATGGATGATAGCCTACCAGGCTCTGCTGTCCATGGGATTTTTCAGTCAAGAATACTGGAGTGGGCTGCCATTTTCTTCTCCAGGGCAATCTTCCCAACCTAGGGATCAAACCCAGGTCTTCTGCACTGCAGACAGATGCTTTACCCTCTGAGCCACCAGGAAGCCCATTTCCTTAATAGCCTCACTTTAATTTGTAAATTAAAATTTTAATTTGTAAATGGAAACACGAAACAAATACTCCTAGGGTGAGGAAATTTACAAGTAAAATTCTTAGAGTGAAACTGTTAATTCACAGGGAACAGGGAGGAGAGGAATCAAGAATTTACTTACTTGCAAATTCAGTTTATAAAAAGGAAAAGGTCATTTGAAGTAGTCACAAAGGGAAAGTCATGAGTTCAACCTGTTGAAGTCTGAAAGGCCCCTAGAAGGTAACTGAATGTGGGGAAATAGTCTTTCCAAGGAATACTTGACATTCACTCTTACAGGAGGGACAGAGCTTTTCTGACAAAAGGTCGAAGGACTCTAGACCACTTAAGAGGCATTATCTATTTTCAAATGCTAAGAGTTTGCCACAGAAGAGGAGGGGTAGCCAAGGGAAGAAGCCAAGACTGACTTAAATGAAATATGGGTGTGGAATCATGTCAGCAGAATGATTCCTCATAGTCAGTCCATTTGATGTAGACATCTTCTTGGGCTCCTGGAACTAGGAATTGCAAATTCACTTAGTGAGATACAGGTTTTTCGGACCTTGGATTTCTTTACTATAAAATAGAGAGACACGCAGAATTCAAAGAACCTTCAAGCTTTTCTGAACCATTCCACCTCTTCCTTCTTTTTCATATTCAGATCTCATTAAAAAAAAATTCTTTAATTTCTACTTAGTTGTTTTTTCAAATTACTTTCTCCTCTTTAGTTTTGGAATCTGAGATATTTGGAATCTTTATTATGAATCAAATGCTTGTATCACCCCAAATTCATATGTTAAAGCCCTAACCTCAGTGTGGGTGTATTTGAAGATGGGGCCTCTGAAAAATTATGAAGGTTAACTGAGGTAATAAGGGTGGAGTCCTGATCTGATAGGATTAGTGTCCTTCTAAGAGGAGACACCAGAGACTTACTGCTCTCTCTCTCTCCATCTTTCTCTCTGTCCTCACTCCTTTGTCCCCCCAGCTATGTGAACACACTGAAGAAAGGCGTTGTGAGAATATAATAAGAAGGCAGCCAGTTGCAAGCCATGAAGAGAGCTCTCACCAACCAGGTTGACTGTAAGCTTAACCTTGGAATTCTAGCCTCCAGACTGTGGGAATGAATTCCTGCTATTTGAACCACTCAGCCTGACATTTTGTTATGGCAGCCAGAGCTGACTGATGCAATCTCGTTTTTCTTATCGTCTGTAGGATCTAAGGAACCAAACTTTCTGAGCCACCATTTTGTCAACTGTGGAACAGTCTAAATGCCATCCAACTCCAAGAGCAGCTGTAAGGATTGAATGGGAAAATTGCTCACTTAGAGACGTAATACATTTTACCTTAGCCTTCCTTTCTCTCTGCTTGGACATCTCCAGAAATGAGGACCTACCATACCCTCGGGCTGAACACCTCTGATTTTCCAAAATCCTTTCTTCTGATTATGTCATCTGTGTTCTTAAACCTCTTGGCAGTATGAGAGGGGGTGTTTGGGGGCCAAAAATCAAACCCTCTCTTATCTGCCATACTTCTGAACCAACTGAAAAATAAAGCACAGGTGTCAGACACACATCGAAACATCAGCTCCACTGGTAAAGGCCGCGTGAGGCGGCACCTGCTTGGATTTCCAGTGCTCAACTGGACGGGCTAACCACTTGGTTGCAAGAGCAGTAGGAACCCTTTCCCCACACAGAGTCAGAGGCTGTCTCAGGAACAGACCCGAGGTAAGGCCTCTGGAAGGAAATTCAGGGGAAACACAGCAAGGTAGAGCTGAGCATGTACAGTCCTCTCTCCCTGGTTGGCTACCCAGTTAAGTCATTTCTTCTCTTTGGCGAGGAGGGAGGGAAGCAGGGTAGGGAAGGAGGGCTAGACATTAAATGATACCTTTCATGCTCTGGAGAAGGGTTCCCACATGGAAACATTAGGAGAAGGGAAAAAGGATTCCTCTAGCCGTAGCTTCAATTGCCAAAAATGGAATGTGACTTATAGTTGAAGAAAAATGCCAAGGCCTAGCATGTGCTGACATGTCAGTGTAAGTCAGGAAGGGAAACTGGAAACTGTCCGGGGGCACATAGAGGTATTCTGGCCATGCGGTATCAGCTGGTGTCAGACCTCCGTCATCACAGGGTGCTGGGAGGGCAAGTGAAGACTAGGGGATGAGTTAAAAGCAGACCGAGAAGACTGACAGACAGGAAGATTTGTATGTAAGTCTGTGAGAAGGAGAGATGTGTATTTAGAAAAGTCCAGAGGAAATAAACTCTGACTAATAGAAGTGAGGGAAAAGAAAAAAAAAAAAGGTTGGTGGAATTTCTATTTTAAAAGTAAACTAAACTATGAAAGGAAACTTTTAAAGATAAAAAGCTTAAATGTAAGGAAAGACAATCTTTTGGTTAGAGTGTGTATATATATCTATACACACACACACACACACACACACACACATAGGTATTTCAAAAGAAAAGTTAAGGAAAGTTTAACACAAGCTAGAAAGAAGAGCATCAAAAACTAAAAGGTTAAAAGGAAGTACAAATTTTTATAAAAATCTGAAACATTCCCCTTTCATTGTCAGGATTATTTGGCACACTTTACCTATTTAATCTTGGAAATAGTCAAATTATTAATTTGTTACATTATCATGGATACCAAAAATGTTTCTGCGAAGGTGCTCACATTTTGTATTGTTTGCACCGAATCTAAGTTGTCATTGGTTGTAAAATGTGACATATTTATGTACCCCAAGAAAGAAAAAATGCTGTCTATAAAACTCAGATATACTATCAGATTGTAAGATGCCTTCAAATCTCAGAAATGGTGAAATGGGAAAAATTCAATTTTAAAATTGATGAAATACAGTATTTTATTTTCTTAGTAGCATTTGTCAGAAGTTGAAATTATGTTATTTGTTTATTACATCAATTTTCTGTTCTCTTTCCTCAACAATTTAAGTTCTTTGCAGGCAAGTATTTTGCCTGCTTTTTTCATGGCTATCTTTGTCTAAGACAGTGTAGACACTTAAGGAAGAGTACTGTTTGATGACTGACTATTCTTGTACACAAGAGTGAAGGAAGAAGAGAATAAGAAGCTGAGATGTATTTGGTACTTTGTCATTCATTCAAAAAGATATTCTTCCTAAATGAATTCTCCTACTCAAAAATAGTTTATTTATTCCCACTGCTTAGCAGTACAGAGCACTTCCCTTCTTCCCCGCCACCACCACACATGGCCTTCCAGTACTTGGCTTATCCCTCCCTCTCACCTGGAGTTATAGTCTAGCTTCAGTGAGTCATGTGACTGTTTTGCATAGCTGAAATACCTTGGGGATCCCCTAGGAAGGTTCCATATTGAAAAATAACAATATCTCTCAGAAATTCAAGCAATAGCCAAGTTTTCCCTTAGGGTAGGAACAGGTCATGGTTTCCTTTGACGGACACCAGGTGAAAGAATTGACATATATTTAGGGGCCATGAACATGAAAAATGCATATCTCTAAATCCTAAAGTCACACACAGTGTGAGAGATGCTTTCGCTGGGGGTAAGGCTGATGCAGAAGTAACAGATCCATGTCTCTCATTGCAAAGGCATGTGCTCTTTCAGTACAAGGCAGGTGAGTCACATGCAGTATTTAGATCTTTTATTTCTTTTCTTTTTCTTCCTATGTGCAATTAATAGAAGCAGAGTATATTCTAAGTACAAAGTATACAATCCCATAGATCATGTTTATCTTATGCATCCCAATAAGATGTTCTCTTTTATAAGATGAAGATAGAATTGATTATATGTATACTCATGAATTATTTTTATAACACCACTTGTTAGTTCTAATAGTAATCCTTCACAATTCCAGAGTCATTTAAATAATGTTTTCCACCTCTGAATTGCTTCACTTTGCCATACTCCTGTGTTAGATAATATATCATAGAGTGGGCTCTAAATTCAAACTAACTGGTCTTCAATAACTGGTTTATCACCTGCTAGCTGCGAAACACTGAAAAAATTACTGGTCTTCTCTGTGCTTCAGTTTTTTTCATCTCTAAAATGGGAGATGAAATGATAACTGATTTCTAAGATTGTTGTAAGAATTGAGTTAAATAATTCATATAAACTTTTTACCAATAGTACATGGCATTTGATGACTATACAATTAAATGTGAGGTGCTAGCTGCTGTTGCTCTTCCACACTAGTTATCTTATTTGATTCACATCCAACCCTATAGATGAGGAAAAAGGTTATTTTCATTTCATATGAAAGAAACAGTTTTTTAGAAATTGGGAGCACTTCCCAAGTTCAGAGGTCTTGCCTGGTGAATGTCAGAACCAGACCTAGAACCAGTATCTTCTGGTACAGTATTCGTGAGATCTTCTGTCTTTTAAGAGCAGTGTAGTCTCCCTGGATTTTCTAATCTTTATCAGGGAAATAACATCTCCAAGATTACCTGAAGGTGTTTTGTTATGTGTTTACTCTGTAGTTCCTGGGATCCTGAAGAGCCGTGTGCTACTTACTAGCAGTTGGCAATCCACTGATAAATAGCATGAGAGACACCCTCAAACCAAAGCCCATCACAGTCAGATGAGTTCAGCTCTTGGACCAAGGGCTAGGTCCAACAGTCATTTATTCTTTATGGATTATTTCTGGAGTGTATGTTCATGGTGTTGTTATCATCACAATTTGTTATTTATTGAGTGCCATCTTTTTATGTGGGGCTGTGTGGAACACACACCAGACAAGGTTTTCCCCCAAGGAAATGGAAATGAAATTCAGATGGTCATGATTCATGACATAACAATAAAGCTACTCAGGGTGTGCGAACATGGTTTGCCATGAGATCAGCCTTGGAAGGCTCAGTCAAAGGAAATATTTGATAGGAGAGGAAGGAGGGAAAGTTGCTTGGCACTGAAGGAACAAGACACGTTTCAGGTATGGGGAGCATCGTGAAGGTCAGCAACAAAAGGAGTGAAAAGGTGGAGGGAGGAAGAGGGCACACCAGGACGACGTCAGCCATCAGAAAGGAGTACTGTGGGGAGAAGCAGGGTGAGGACACATGACCCAGTGCAGACTCGTGTGTTTGTGACTGTAATCTGCTGCCTTGTGCTATTTGTCCGGGGATGGCCTGGAAGGACACATCCTGCCTTATTAAGGGAAGTGTCTCCCTGCGGCTACCCAGACCAGGCTAGAAGTGGAGAGTTATATCACATCTGCACTGGTTTTTAATCTCTGTTTGGTTCTGTTTGTTCAAGTTAATGAAAATGATGTGCTATTGTTATGTAGTGATGCCAGAAAAAGTTTCACCAGAGACTTCAAAAATGTTTTTGGTACTGTGCCCATTTCATGTGGTTTCACTTTCCCTGTCTTCTCTCCTCCCTCCTCTTTCACTCTCCCTTCCCCTGAAGCCTTTCTCTGATACTGGAGGATTAATATCATGTGACTGGAAGGATATCTGGAGAGAATTCAACTAAGCAGGCAAGCCAGCCCCTAAAGATAAAGTGATGGAAAAATCTAAGGGTGAATGGAGTTAGTATCATTTATAGAAGACATATTTTTAGAACCATCCCGTAGAAATACATAAGTAATAGCTCTCAAATTCATGGCTGAAGCTAATGAATTAGCATGAATATGCCTCCATCTGGGAATAATCAATAGTAGTTTATAAACTCCTTAAGGAAAGGATCCATGTTTTCTCCTTCCTCAGTCAGTCTCCTGGGTGCCATAGAATCTGTTTTGTCCACCTAGTTTTTCCAAATTTATTAAGTACTAAGTAGTACACAAAAGCATTGGGAAATACCAAAGAAGAATAAGGCATCTTTATCTTCATGGAACTTAAAACTTTGGGAAAGAGGGTAAAACAGATAGAATGTAATATCTGCCCTCAGTAAGGTAAAATCAAAGAGATGTGGGGCTTACTGGTGGAGGTGGCTGGAGCAGCCACCAATCAGGCTTCCCAATACCAAATGGCAGAAACTCTACTCAAACTTGCTTACAATGGAATGGGAATTTATTGGCTCAGTCCACTGCAAAGTAAAGAGTGTTACTAGTTTTAGGCTGATCAGATGCTCAAATGACTTATCATGAGTGTCCTTCTGCACTGTTTTGGCTCTGCCTTCTTGGGAGTTGGGACAGTCTATCCATGCTGTGGCAAAAGTAACCTCTGGCAGCTTCTTATTTATGCTATGCCACGTGAGTAACAGTGGCAGCAAAAGAGCTCCTCTTCCTAAGAACGCCAGCAAAACTCTTGGCATGTCCTCTTGTTGGAATAACTTTGGTAAAGTGCCCAACCATGAATTAATTTTTGTTGTCAGACTGATGGAGAAGGCTTATCAGTGAGGTTTATGTCTTGTACCACTTCTCTGGACCCCAAAAAGTAGAGTCAGGTCCATCCAAATCATAGAACTCAGAGTGAGAGAGAAATACTTTTCCAAATGAAAATCAGGGTTATTAAAATAAGAGCACTTGAATGCTGGGCATGCAAAAGCAACAGGGCTTCAAAGATATTCCAAAGAGTTGATGGCAGTCTATGAAGGAATAGTTGTAACCTCAAAAGATGGGAAAGATGGGTGGGTTTGAGGGGTGGAGATGAGGACTGGGGGATCATATACTCCACTATGCTTCAACTTGCATATGAGAAAGTGTAGTCAGCTGGGCACACCTCACTCATCTTGGGAGCTAGGCAAGGCTTTTCCTAGCCACACCATCATAAGACCATGCTAGAAAGAGACTAGAGTTGGATCAACAGCTATCAGTTTCCAGTAAAAACAGGAGTTTACTCAGGGAGGCATGAAAGGATGCACAGAGGAGGTAACAACTGAGGTGACATCTGAAAGGAGGCAACGGACCAGGAGAAGGGTGATGATGTGTCTGTATTTCAGCTCTGGGCTGGAGAGACAGTGACCCACAGAAAATTATGCTTATAAATACAGGCAGATGTGAGAGAATTTATTCCTCAGAATTCGTGCCGTCGCCCTGGGGTTTAGGACAGGAAGAAGAGAAGAGGGGGAGTGTTACTTTTCTCTTCATGTGACAATATCATTTAATTTGACACAATGAACTTCCCTTGCTTTTGTTATATTTTGGTCCCATAAAATAAAGTTAAGAAATTTGTAGAAAATGGCATGTAATACAGTGGAATTGCTGGAGAAGGAAATGGCGGCCCACTCCAGTATTTTTGCCTGGGAAATCCCATGGACAGAGAAGCCTGGCAGATTAGAGTCCATGGGGTTGCAAAAGAATTGGACACGATTTAGAGACTAAACAGCAATGAAATTGCAGACCTAAAAGAGAACTTTGGTATAATTAGTAGAAGCTCAGGGAGGTAAAGTAACTTTCTTAAATCTCATCCAAACAAACACAGGGATTATAATTCAGGTCACTTGGTTTAAAAAATATATGAGGCTTTACAACTGTCTCCAACCATCCATTATATTTTCTCCACTTTTTATTTGTGTGAATAATGGTAGTTTACTGAGCATGTACTAAGTATCTGGCACTGTGTTAGGCCTTAAAAATACTGCAGTGAACATGGCATTTATGGACTCTAGGCTCATAGTTTCAGTCTAGCTTAAACTCACTCACTAATGCCTGTCAACTAGTAAAGGCAATGTAAACAATAGATTAACTATTTTTTTTCAGGTACATGATTACTAGAAAAAATTATATTTGAAATCATGCAATTATGGTTATGTGGTTGCCTAGTATCTGGGTAGTAATTTTGCTCTTGTTGTTTCATTTACTTGGATGCAATGTGATATGTAAAAAAATATTTCTAATGAGATGTTGCATTATCTCATTTAGCAACAACTTCACCTTAAATTATTTATCTATCAGCAGTGTTAGGTGACAATACTGAGAAAAGTGTTAGCTAGTTAGTTAGGTTAGAAAGAGGAGAACAGGAAGTCTAATATTCTCAAGTTAAGTCCTTTTGGAGATGTCCTCTCCAAGAGACAAATATATGCAGTAGTCTTCCACTAGTGTGTTTTAACTATTTATTATAATGAAACAAGCACTATAGGAGAGATATAAACTCAAAGTTTATCACGAGGCATGACTTCGTAAGATTCTTTCAGATGTTCCCAGAACTTTTTTTGAAATTCCAAGGAAATAAAAGACTTATTCAGGTAAAAGATGGGGAAAGTAAAGTGGAAAGACAGGGGAATATATTCAAACACTCTCATCTGAAAATAAACTTATGTTTGAGTTGGATGGACAAAGTCAGCTTTTTCTAGATCCCTTTCTAAATTGATGCTAAAAAGATTTCTGAACAGATTTTTTAAAAGTCAATTTTATGTTTAAATGCTTTAGTTTTCCAGTTGAGCACTTCTCCCCCAACATGAGCTAAGGCAGTGTAGTAAATTACACATGACTTGATTGGTCTTTGAACTTTCTAGCTGCAATTCATTGTGATGAAGCAGAAAAACACCGATCTATACTTCATTTGTCAGAAAGCTTTTGCATGGTTACAGGTTCAGTTTCACAATTTACTTTTAATTGTAAAAGTACTTTACGGTACTAAAGAAACATGATAATCTGTCTCTCTGATTATTTCTTGGCATCAATGAGAACTTTTGTTTTCTCAAAAACAATCCTATCAGTCATTTCCAAAAAACTGGCCTTAAATGTAGTTCTAGACCTAAAAGCAATTCTGCACATCTGGCTTCTCTTCTCCCAGTGAGTTACATCTTCATAGGCTTTTTAAAAATATTTGAGAGTAAGCTTCAAGTGTGGTTGGCAGTAAGCACATATGTTTTCATATGTTGGAGAAAAGGTGGAGGGCCAATGAAGTGGTCAGGGAGGAAGATTTCTCTGGAACTAATTAATTAACTCATTAATTAATTCCACAAACGTTACTGAGTACTTGCTACATAACAGACACTCACTAGCTGCTGATAATTTACAAGTGCATAAGACAGATATCCTTGCAATAACAGAAACAAGGCAAGACAATTATTAGTCTCCAGAATAACTATTTGCCAATAATTGTGATCCCTACTATGTTGAGGGCTTCCCAGGTGGTGCTAGTTGTAAAGAGCCCGCCTCTCAGTGCCGGAGACATAAGGGATACAAGCTCGATTCCTGGGTCGGGAAGATCCCCTGGAGGAGGGCATGGCAGCCCACCCCAGTGTTCTTGCCTGGAGAACACCATGGACAGAGGAGCCTGGCAGGCTACGGTCCATAGAGTCACTAAGAGCTGGACACAACTAAAGCGACTTAGCATGTACACATACTATGCTGAAAAGTTATGAGGTGTTAGGAGATCATATTACAGAGGGGTTAAATCTGGCCTGCGGAATCCAGGAAGATTTCTTCCAGGGGAAAATGACATTTGAACAAAATTCCTGAAAGACTAATGGAAGCCAGTGAAATGAGGGGTAAGGGAGAAAAGGTTCAGACAGAGGGACCAGCAAGTCCAAAGGAGTAGAGGCAGAACCTGCTGCATGTGAGGGACTAAAACATGGAAGATAACTCTAAGATTTACAACACCAGTCCCCATTTTCCCATGAAATCCATTCGCATCCATCTTGTTGTCAATGTGATATTTCCACCTGGGTGTCTAATAGACAGCTCAGACTCACCAAGGATACAACAGAGTTCTCGACTTTTTCTCTTAAAATTTGTTCTTCCTCCAGTGTTTGGCATTTTAGCATCACAGATACTTTATTGCTCAGTCCCCCAAATCTTGGGTATTAGACTCTTCTTTTGATCTCATGTCTTAGTTCTCTCCCTTAGCAAATTCTGTCGGATATGCATTTATACTGTGCATGTAAGTGTAGTTGTTTTTAGACAGCTCTTCTCAGCTGTCTTGGTCTAAATCACCACCTTCAGGCCAAAGCAAGAGCTTTCTGACTTCTCTGTCTCTACCTTTGTATTGTCTCAATCTGTTCTGCAAGTAGGAGTGAAGTGTAACTTCTAAGCTTGGATCAGATATTGGGACTCCCCCTGCTCAAAACCCCGCAGCAGGAATGACTTCCTGTGACATCTGAACCCCAACTCACACTCTGTCCTACATTTTCTGGCCCTGCCTACTTTTCATTTACTGTCTTATGCCACTCTCTCCTTTCTTCATCTGTCCCCAGCAGTGCACACCCCAAGGTCTACCTTTAATGCTGTCCCCAGGGTCTGTGCACGGCTGCGCCTTCACCTCACGTAGGTGTCTTTTCAAAAGTCACCTTTTCAGGAACTCCTTGCTGGTCCAGTGGTCAGGACTCCGTGCTTTCGCTGTCATGGGCCAAGTTTGATCCCTAGCTGGGGAACTATAATAAGATCCGACAAGCTCTGTGGCAAACAACAACAAAAAACACACAAACCAAACAAATAAAAATCACCAAAACACAAACAAAAGACCAGAACATCTCAGATGTCCTGAGCACTCCAACTAAAAACATAACTTGCTGCCAACTGTGATTTCTTGCCTGTTTTATTTTTCTTTATAGTATTTGTCTCTACCTGACACTGTATTATAGATTCTATATTCATTTGTTTTATTGGGGGCATGGTCCTTATTCTTTTTGGACATTATTATAGTATGTCAATAAATATTTGTGGAATGAATGAATGAAAGCCAGAATGGCTAATATATGGTAAATAAGGAGAGGAATGGTACAAATGAAGCAGGCAATGTAGGTGCTTTTAAAATATACAAAGCATTGTAAGCCATCTTAAGAAGTCTGTACTTTTCCCTAGAAGTGAGATGCCATTGAAGATTTTGAGAGGAAACAGAGATTTGCATTTTAAAAATTTTTCAGTGAAATTGTCTGTGAGCTCAAATGTTTTACTTACCTTAGTACCTGCCATTCAATGGACCTGCCACTAGAAAATGCAATTTTAGTTGCTTTATATAGCTCTATTTAACAAAAATCATGTGTGTGAGATTAAAAACAACTTCTATACAACAGAATAAACTGGTCTCATGTAATTTGTAGTCTAGAGGGGCAATAACTCCTATATGAATTTCAGGATAAAGCATTATTTATAACAATTAAAATTTTACTATTACCAAACAAAATATACTTTCTTATATTTTTATATATTATGTTAGGCCTTGATAAAAATTTTCTTTAAATGCTGTGCTATGCTGTAATCCAGTATTCAAAAATTCCTAAAGGCATTTTTCTTTTTTATCCTCTACCTTGGAATAGGCCTTCTATTTAAACTACAACATAATATATAAATACTTTTATACTTGATATAGACACATATTTTTATATATTATGTTAAGCCATGGTATAATGATGATAGCTATGATATTAGTTTACTTTTATCCTTAGTTGGAGGATAGTAGTTTAAATGGAATGCCTGTTCTGAGGTGGAGGATAAAAAAGAAAAAAGCCTTTAGGATTTTTTGAAAGAAGACTGCACTACAGCCTAGCACAGCATTTAAAAATTTTTATTTTACGGGTTACTGACATTTCCCAACATATGCAGAGGATTTTTACCTAAATGGGATTTTGTTTCAGAAAGGATGGGCTAAATGAGATTGCCTCTTTAAGTCAGGGTTTCCAGACTGTAATTTACTAATGTGAGCTGGGAATCCCAGGGTGGGGACTCAAGCAGCATTTCCCATTGCTATCTTTTCAGAGAGCACCTCTTCTGCAGAACAGGGTTTGGGAATCACTAACTTATTGAATATTCATTGGAAGGACTGATGCTGAAGCTGAAACTCCAATACTTTGGCCGCCTGATGTGAAGAACTGACTCATTGGAAAAGACCCTGATGCTGGGAAAGGTTGAAGGTGGCAGGAGGAGGGGACAACAGAGGATGAGATGGTTGGATGGCATCACCAACTCAATGGACGTGAGTCTGAATAAACTCTGGGAGTTGGTGATGGACAGGGAGGCCTGGTGTGTTGCAGTCCATGGGGTCGCAAAGAGTCACACACGACTGAGCCACTGAACTGGATTGGACTGAACTGAATGTACTGAGACCCAAGGGACGCTGGCATAACGCATAGAGTACTAGCAAGACTGCTTGCAAGTGGTGACCTGGGCAGTCCTACAAGGCCCACTTCTCACCACGAGCTCTGTGTCTGGTTTACCCTCTGGTAAGTGGAAGTTAGGTAGTGCAAGTGTTAGTCACTCAGTCGTGTCTGACTCTTTGCTACCCCATGGCCTGTAGCCCGCCAGACTCCTCTGTCCATGGAGATTTTCCAGGCAAGAATACTGGAGTGGGTTGCCATGCCCTCCTCCAGTGTATCTTCCCAACCCAAGGATTGAACCCAGGTCTTCCACATTGTAAGCGGATTCTTAACCGTCTGAGCCACCAGTTTGGGCACCATCTAAATGTTTTCTTGGAGAGGGAAATGGCAACCCACTCCACTATTCTTGCCTGGAGAATCCCAGGGGTCGTGGGAGCCTGGTGGGCTGCTGTCTATGGGGTCGCACAGAGCCGGACACGACTGAAGTGACTTAGCAGTAGCAGCAGCAAATGTTTTCTATCTTTGAGCCTGAGTTTTGTAGGTGAAATCCGATGGGACATTGGAACATGCACAGAAGCAGAGGCATGGCATTTAGCACAGCATGCGTGCAGGCGGGGTGAGGCACACGTGGGCCCCAAGCAGTGGACCCGGCTGCACACAGCTCCTGTGCTCTGGGCCAGTCTGGGTCTCCGGGGGTCCGCGGACACAGCTGAGCTTAGATCTGGGTCCATACTGATGGAGAGGCGCTGCAGCGACTGCCACAGCACGCTGGCCCCCGGGAGAGAGGAAGGCTCCTTGCCGGGGCCGCTGCAGGATAGGCTGGGAGGCCGACTTGCCTGTCATTCCCGTGGCCAGTCCAGTCCAGTGGTGTCTGCAGGTGTATTAACTTTCAGACCTGAGCATCCGCACAGGACCTGCTGGCTCTCAGATAAACTAGTCAGCAAAATACTATAAAATAAAATTGTTCACGTGAATAACCCAATAAAAGCATATTCAGGGAGCTGCCGGAATTCTTTAAAGATTTGAGAATCTATGGTTTCAAAAACTTCTGCAACACTGCAAAACTGCAGAATTTTCTGCATTTTTAGACTTAGAAATTAAATTTAAAGATCATCAACAGTCATTGGAAAACAATGCAATTTTCATATAAAATTTTGGATGAAGCAATTGTTAAAAGGAAAACTGTTTTAAAAAATTCCATGATTGGTTGACGACAGTATACATAAAGAGGCACTTTTGAACTATGTGCAAATCACAAAGCCAGTTTCGTTTTTTGTACAAACTCCACAAGTTATAAGAAACGTCAGAAGAAACATTAAAATGCCATTGTATATAGTTGCATTTAAAACTAAATTCAGACTTACATGAAACTGGTATGGGTGAAGAATTAAATCTTTCTGGAAAATGGCTCCACAAGAATTATTAGTTCTAGGTATAGAAAATTCTTTCTGAAATAGCTTATCCAAAATTTATGTCTTTGTTGTCACAGTCTATAAAATATTCTTAACAGCTCTATTAGCAGTTGCATTAGCAGAAAGATCTTTCTGTAAATTAAAAATGATCAAATCATCTGTGGCATTCCATTTGCCAAGAATAGGTGACATCATTTTAAGTTATACCAATTGAAAAGTAAATTGCTAATGGTACAATTTTAATGAGTTAACAAAAGTACTTTTAGCATTCCATGTCAGAAAACTTTTACTAGTAATCAAGGTATAATAGAAAATATTATTTTTAATTTTATCATATAAAATTAATTTTTTTTTTCAAATTTGTGTTTCTGCCGGTACTCCTATATGACTATTACCCTTGTTATGTTTTATAAACATTAACATATTTTTAAGGGCAAATTTATGTTTTTGTTCTTGTTTTTTTAACTGAACTATAGTTTATTTACAATATTATGTTATTTTTGCTGTCCAGCAAAACTGTTTCTGTCCAACATACTGATTCAGTGTTTTTATACATTATACTCCATTTAAAATTATTGCTATTGTTTCCCTGTGCTATGCACTATATCCTTTTCTCTTATTTTTTATACATAGTAAATAGTACCTCAATCCTTTAGCCCTATTTTGCCCCTCCTCCAGTAGCTTTCCCCACTGGTAACCAGTAGTTCTCATATTGGTGAGTCTGTTTCTGTTTTGTCATATTCATTCATTTGTTTTATTTTTGAGCTTCTACATATAAGTGAAATAATATAGTATTTGTCTTTCTCTGTCTGACTTATTTCACTAAGCATAATACCCTCTAGGTTTGTCCATGTTGTTGCAAATAGCAGAATTTCATTCTTTTTAATGGCTAAGTAACATTCCATTGTGTCCATTGTGTGTTTCTCCGTGTATATATATATATCACATTTTCTTTAGCCATTTTTCTATTGATGGAAACCTAAGTTGCTTCAGAATCTTGGCTGTTATAAATAATGCTGCTATGAACATTAGGGTGGGTATATCTTTTTGAATTAGTGCTTTTGTTTTCTTCCAGGAGTGGCATTGCTGAATCATATGGTAGTTCAATTTTTGTGTATTTTTGCACTTTTAATTTACTTTTCTTCTGCATTTTGAACAAAGTGTCTCACATTTTCATTTTGCACTGAGCCCAGTAAATTATATAGCCAAGTCTAGATGTGTGTGTGTGTGTGTGTGTGTGTGTGTGTCTTAGTAACTCAGTCGTGTTTGACTCTTTGAGACCCCATGGACTGTAGCTAAGAGGCTCCTCTGTCCATGGGATTCTCCAGGCAAGAATACTGGAGTGGGTAGCCATTTTCTTCTCCAGGGGATCTTCCAGGGATTGAACCTGGGTCTCCTGCATTGCAGGCAATTCTTTATTGTCTGAGTCACCAGGAAATCCCAGTCAAACTTAAAGACTGGACCTGAAAAGATAAAGTTGTTCTTGCTACTTCCTCAAGCAGTGAAGTTTTCAGTGAAGTGTCAAGGTAGTGGACAAATGCATGGTTTGTTTTAGGTTTGGATTCTGTACCAATAATTACACTTTTTATCAGGCAAGCCTTAAAATCCTTCTCATCATCATAGCATGCTAAGAACCAAAAAGGCAATGTAAGACCAATAGCTGAGAACATAGAAGATACAAAGAAACGTTTATATATCCAGCATTACCAATAGAATTATCAGCGGTTGATTTCCTTCAAGAATTGGAAAAGTCATGGTCAACTCTTGACAGTGTAAATACTTCAAGAGTTTCCCTAAGTGAGAAGAACTATCCATAGGATTGCGTACTTCCAAATGTTGAAAGGATGGCTTTTGCATGCAGCCTGAGGATGTCTGTGTGTGGTGTTGTGTGAGTGGCCGTGGGGGCAGAGCAGATGTTGGCGGAGACAGTGTCACTGGCGTTGTCGGACGGGATGACTCGCCTGCGGAGACGAGTGTGAGGGCCCTCAAAGGCCATGCTATGAATGTGGAGATTTATTTTAGAGAGTTGGGTGGTCCTGTAATTCTGGAAGCAAAGCAACCTGTTTGTTCAGTAATCTTTCTGCTCATAACATGACACCGAAGAAATAGCTTCCCACAGCATATTTCAACAACAGTTTACTAAAGAGCACTGTTGATTGATAACATCATCTTTGTAAATCAAGAGGTGTGATGAAAATTATAGCTTCTTTGTGAAGAATTTTCACAGGTTGCTCTTAGAGGAAAAATTGGGCCAGTCTTTGTTCTAAGAAAGTTCTATGGCTACATAGGATGCTTTATGGCTTATTTCACTCCCTTTGATGAACTGATAAAGTGCTTTGAGCAGGCAAGCAGAGCAAAAGCTGTAACAATGGGTCTGAGTAGTTAAGAGGAATAATTATAGTATTGTGACTTTGTATTAATGAATGTTTTTCCAGCCCAGACACAATGTAGGAGATCATGCAACCTCAGTAATTATTAATGATCTTTGTTTTTAATGTGACCAAATATTAAAATTTAAATTCAGGCAAGAGGAATAGGACCTGAAAATGAAAATATTTGAACAGACTTAAAGCCATGTCCTAAGAATTTAGATAACTCTCAGATTTGCAAAAATTACTAGATTATTTAATTTTTGTGTCTTTCAGTAAAGTATAATTTAAAACTATAATTCTACATCTTGAAAACTTAATTAAACACTCCATTCTAAGCTTCTATATAATTTCTGGCCAAGAACCATTCACTTTTTTTCATTAACTTTGCCAGCACTGGCAATTGGCCTTTTCAGGGGCATATTCCACCAAGGAACAAGAATTTATTACTTCTCAAGAAATGCTGAATAAACAATAATGAGTAAAATAGGAGAGGCAGATTTAAATGCTTGAAAAGCACTGGCAGTTGACATAACTGAAAAAAGAAACCATTTAAAAAAATTCAGGTGACTATTGTTTTAAGAAGCATAACGATCCATGTGTGATAATAAAAGGCAATTAAACTTGGTTTCATCTGGGAATAACAGGGAATGGCAAGGAATGTGGCAAGCTAAGGAAGACACATACAGCTGATTCTTGCCACATATGAATTTTTTAAGAGATACTGTAAATATTTTTTAATTAAAAAATATGAATTTTTTCAGTTTTTTTGAACTTTGGCTAGATTTTTAAATACCACATAAACCAAACAAAATGTGTCATCAGGCTGATTAATTGCAGAGGCAGCCAGTTTGGGAATGCTTGAATACAGAATAATCAAGGCCCATTGAGATGCTATACTAGACAGTTTGCTAGGCTAGTTAGTGTTCTCCAAAGAAGGATATAGAAGGAGGAAGGGAAGAGGGAGGGGGAGAAAGAGAGAGAGAGAGAGAGAGAGAGAGAGAAACACCAAGCTCAAAATGTTTTGTTAATAAGTGTGAGCAATCAAAAAGAAATTTAGAGACCTTGGTTGTGCTACACTCACCAGCCATAGCACACCAGCCTTACAACTCATGAGATTCACATTACTTTCTCAGCAAAATTTAAAAAAATTACTATAGAACTTCAGGGTAGCTTAAGATGAGCTGAAACTGCATCTATAAAGTGCTGTGCATCTTATTTATTTTAATCTTATTACCAATCAGTCCACACCATCTAAGTACACGGCAGCCTTAACATA
The DNA here is from genome assembly GCF_033118175.1 of Dama dama. Classification (NCBI taxonomy): domain Eukaryota; kingdom Metazoa; phylum Chordata; class Mammalia; order Artiodactyla; family Cervidae; genus Dama; species Dama dama. Next base: position 18,934,806 of record NC_083683.1, on the reverse strand, counting down.
ATCACATCATTGTACTTTCTTTTTCTTCTGTATCAGACCTCACTGACCCATCTCTGCCTTTGTTCAAACTGTAAATTTGGATTTTTTACTTTCTGGCAGTTGCTTGTGACCAAGAGATAGAAGGTCCTAGAAAGGAAAGGCAGAATATTCTTTTTCTAATTGCTCAAAGCTTTTGATTCTCATGTGACTCTTTCCTTTGACCATATAGCAAATCGGATTAAAATCTAAGAAGCTCTTTTTATTCTCATTATTTACAAATCTGTGATTCTCTGATTTTCAGCTCCCTTATGCATTTCTCAGCCGTGATGGTGTCATTCTAATGTCCCTTCAAGTACTCATGCCTCCTGCTCCTATCATGGGTCTGCCAGAATTTTTTACTCTCCACCTAGGCCTTACCCAGTAATTCTTCCCACTTGGTGACAATAGCACATGCTTGTTAGAATTCTGAGTGTTGGAATTTTAACTACAGTCTGCATCTCTTTGGGCTTCCCAGGTGGCGCTAGTGGTAAAAACTCACCTGATAATGTAGGAGATGCCAGAGAGGAAGGTTTGATCCCTGGGTCAGGAAGATATCCTGGAGGAGTAAATGACAACCTCCTCTAGTATTCTTGCCTGAAAAATTTCATGAAAGAGGAGCCTGGCAAGCTACAGTCTTTGGGGCCACATAGAGTTGGACAAGACTGAGCGACTGAACACATACTGCATCTCCTTAGCTTTCAAGAATCATACTTGCCAGGCTTTCATTTGAAAGTGTTACTATTTTGCTTAATAGCACATGCTCACTGAGTCAAATTTTGAACACACTTGCCAAGGCAGCTTTCTTTTCAACACACACAAAGGAATACACTCATATAATCTTTTCTGTGGGGAAAATAAGCATATTCATTCATACATAACACATAGTAAATGACAAGTTTGGAGGTTTTTGTTGTTGTTTTTCTCTTATCCTTTGGCAAAGAAACAAACAAGGCAAATGCTGAAAGTGATGATGTAGTTGAACCTTTACTGCTCCTCTGAGTAAGACCTCTAGGATTGTGGGCTAGAAGAGTAATGATAGAATCTGGATGTTGAGAAACATTAAATGATCATCATGTGAAGAATTCATTTTATCTACACGTGCTAGGCTTTTCTTGTGGCCAATAGTCTTGTCAGAAATAGGGCATGAAAAATACTTTAAACTCTATTAAAACAGTAGTTCTAAATCAACCTGCTGATTCATTTGATTTGGGCAGAAAATGTGTGCACTTTATGAATGAAAGAACTGTCCCTGCATTGAACATAAATGGAAAAAAAGAGGGACAACGCTTTGAAAATTGTTTCTAAGGCATTGTGTTACTTATCTACTAATTTAACAAATTATCTCAAAACTTTGTGGCTAAAACAGTAGTAAATGTGGTCTTTCACAGTTTATGTGATTCAGACTTTGGGAGTAGCTCAGCGAGGTGGTTCTGGCTCAGAGTGTCTCTTGATCTAACAGTCAAGATGTTGGCCAGGGGTGCAGTTGTGTGAAGACTTGACTGAGACTTCAGGATCCATGTCCAGGGTGGTTCACGCCCACGGCTGGAGTGCTGGTGCTGCCTGCTGGCAGGAGGCTTCAGGTCCTCACTATTTGGACCTTTCCCTGAGTCTGGGTGAGTGTCCTCAATATATGGCAGCTGTCTTCCCCGAGAGATCACCATAGGTGATCCAAGAAATCAAGATGGAAGTGTAATGTCTTTCATGCCATAGCTTTGAAAGTCACATACCATCATTTCTGCAGTATCCTCTTTACTGCTCAAATCAGCCCTATTTACTATGAATGGGGTTGAATCAGGACATCCGTTGGAAGTCAGCTTGAAACCTGACTACCACACAATCACTCATTAATTAATTCATTAATACATTGATGAAATCTCCCTGAGTGTCTATTATGTAAACCTGTATGGCTAGGCTCTGGCAGTAGTTGCAAAATTTTATTTATGTACTTATCAAGTATTTTTAATACCTACTGTGTGCTAGAGTAATTTTATGCACTGAGTAATCTGCAATGAGCAAAACAAATCAAGTTTTGCTTCTCTGTAGCTTTTATTTTAGTTGGGGTGGAAAAGAAGAGAGGATAAACAGATAAATGGATAATATGTCAGGTGATGATGAGTCTATAAACAAAAAGCAGGTTAGAGACAGACCAATAGGAGAGTACGTCCTATTTTATCTGGATGATCAAGTAAGGCTTCTGTGGAGGGTACCACTTGTGAAACAGCCTGGCTAAAATTGGGGGTGGGAGAGGGTCGCCCAGGTACAGGGGTTAGGAGTACAAAGTTTGAAGCAGAGGAAACATTCAGTGCAATTGTTGATGGAAAGAAGTATGGATGAGCAAAAGGGTCTATAGGAAGTACTTTATAATGACCTATTAGGGTTTCCCTGGCTGCTCTCTAGTTGTGGTGTCCAGGCTTCTCACTGTGGTGCCTTCTGTTGTTGTGGAGCATGAGCTGTAGAGCTCAGGCTCAATAGTTGTCATGCATGGGCTTGGTTGCTCCACAGGTCATGTGGGATCTTCCTGGATCAGGGATAGAACCCCTGTCTCCTGCATTGGCAGGCGGACTCTGCCACCAGGGAAGCCCCTTCCTTTGGAATGGTACTGAGTGACCAGCTTTGCATGACAGCACAAGTTGGATGGTACATTTGCCCCAAAGCATGTACCTTGATCTCTTCACCTGCAGCAAGGCCCCCTAACTGTCCTTGGCCTAACTCAGAACAACACAAGGTCTGTGTGTATGACTTCATTACACAGACCTCACGGGTGTTTTTCATGCTTCACAGAGTCAAACACTTTGCTGATGGTGTTCAATAAATAATAGTGGTCACAGATGTGATGGTTGATGCCTGCAGTCTGTTTCCCTTGTGGTTATTTAAACATATTGTCTCTCAAAATAGTAATTGCCTACTGCTCCAGAGATTCACTTGGCTGGGAAGTGTTCACATCCTAGTCTTAATCCTCAAATTCCTGCCTTTCAGTTCAATCTTATACTTGTCAATTCTGGGGCAGCTGTTCAGGCAAATACTACTGTGGAGATCCATCCACTCAAGGGACCCTTTGTACACAGCTGCATGAGTGCCAAGGTAGGTTTTAATGGAAAGTGATCTGGATTATCTCATGAGTATAAACCTGTTACTGTGGTTTTCACAGAGTGTGTGTCTTTTGTGCAGGTGCTTTAGTTGTAGCCGAGTTAAATGTTGTTACCCTATAAATCAGTGCAGTCTAAGTAAGTCTAAGTATATTGTCAACTTTTTGGGTGGGCTAAAACTGACTGGAGGTGCAGATCCAAAGGGGTATGTTATTTTTCTCCACTGAAAGTCAATGCTGACGTCTTTTATTTTAAGTACAGGATTGAATGAATGAAAATAGCAGGTGGTAGTCAATCCTTACAGCTCATCTAAGCAACTGAACTTCCCAAAGCTCTAGAAGGGTGCTGATCTGTAGCACTGCCTAACTCACTGACCTGTGAGGGGGACCGAGCTTTAGGGATTTAAGTTAATGCAATGACATTTGAACCCATATTTCACTTCTAGTCATTTATAGTCACTTAAAAAAAAAAAAAAAGACTGTGTGACAAACAATATTGGTTGGACCAGTTTGCACCCTATGACTTGGAGGTGACCTGCATGGTCTGATTTATGATTTCCACCACACTAACAAGGTTTTTTTTGCCCCTAAATGAATGGCTTCCATTCACTTATATGAATGGAAGAGTGCTTGAAATTCCAGAGTTACAAAAACATTCTTTCAGATTAACCAATCTTTCTCTTCATGTTTCAGAAAAAAATAAAAGAATATGTCTTGATAGGTGTTTATAGAGATACTTTGTTTCCTCCATGAGTGTTGCAGGATCCTGATGTGAAAAGAGATAGGGCACCATTGCAAAAAGAGGGGCAGAAGGAGGTTGGGAAACATAAGGTTCTGCGAAAAGAAGCTTCCATATTTTATTCAGCTATGACTGACAGGCATTCTTTAAAAGAGTATCTCATTTCTTTCTCAAAAAAAAAAAACCTGTGATTTAGAAATAAGTATTCTTGTTACATAAGGAAACCACGTAGGTGCAATTGGGTGCACTTGTCAAAGATCATTCAGTAATAAGATGCAAGTTAAATAAAGTTCAGTCAATCAGTCATGTCCGACTCTTTGCAATTCCATGGACTACAGCACGCCAGGGCTCCCTGTCCATCAACAATTCCTGGAGTTTACTCAAACTCATGCACATTGAGTCGGTGATGCCATCCAACCATCTCATCTTCTGTTGTCCCCTTCTCCTCCCGCCTTCAATTTTTCCCAGAATCAGGGTCGTTTCAAATGAGTCAGCTCTTCACATCTGGCAGCCACAGTATTGGAGTTTCAGCTTCAACATCAGTCCTTCCAATGAATATTCAGGACTGATCTCCTTTAGGATGGACTGGTTGGATCTCCTTGCAGTCCAAGGGACTCTCAAGAGTCTTCTCCAACACCACAGTTCAAAAGCATCAATTCTTCAGTGCTCAGCTATCTTTATAGTCCAACTCTCACATCCATGCATGACTACTGGAAAAACCATAGCCTTGACTAGACGGACCTTTGTTGGCAAAACAATGTCTCTGCTTTTCAATATGCTGTCTAGGTTGGTCATAACTTTTCTTCCAAGGAGTAAGCATCTTTTAATTTCATGGCTGCAGTCACCTTCTGTGGTTATTTTGGAGCCCCCCAAAAATAAAGTCTGCCACTGTTTCTCCATTTATTTGCCATGACGTGATGGGATCAGATGCCATGATCTTAGTTTTCTGAATGTTGAGCTTTATACCAGCTTTTTCACCATCTTCTTTCACTTTCATCAAGAGGCTCTTTCATTCTTCTTCACTTTCTGCCATAAGGGTGGTGTCATCTGCATATCTGAGGTTATTGATATTTCTCCTGGCAATATTGATTCCAGTTGTGCTTCATTCAGCCTGGCATTTTGCCTGGTGTACTCTGCATAGAATTTAAATAAGCAGGGTGACAGTACACAGCCTTGACCTACTCCTTTCCCAATTTGGAACCAGTCTGTTGTTCCATGTCCAGTTCTAACTGTTGCTTCCTGACCTGCATACAGATTTCTCAAGAGGCAGGTCAGGTGGTCTGGTATTCCCATTTCTTTCAGAATTTTCCACAGTTTATTGTGATCCACACAGTCAAAGGCTTTGGCATAGTCAATAAAGCAGAAGTAGAAGTTTTTCCAGAACTCTCTTGCTTTTTTGATGATTCAGTATATGTTGGCAATTTGATTTCTGGTTCCTTTGCCTTTTCTAAATCCAGCTTGAACATCTGGAAGTTCATGGTTCACATATTGTTGAAACCTGGCTTGGAGAATTTTGAGCATTACTTTACCAGTATGTGAGATGAATGCAATTGTGCAATAGTTTGAGCATTCTTTGGCATTGCCTTTCTTTGGGATTGGAATGAAAACTGACCTTTCCCAGTCCTGTGGCCACTGCTGAGTTTTCCAAATTTGCTGGCATATTGAGTGCAGCACTTTCACAGCATCATCTTTCAGGATTTGAAATAGCTCAACTGGAATTCCATCACCTCCACTAGCTTTGTTTGAAGTGATGCTTCCTAAGGCCCACTTGACTTCACATTCCAGGATGTCTGGCTCTAGGGGAGTGATCGCACCATCATGATTATCTGGGTCATTAAGATCTTTTTGGTACAGTTCTTCTGTGTATTCTTGCCACCTCTTCTTAATCTCTTCTGCTTCTGTTAGGTCCATACCATTTCTGTCCTTTATTGAGCCCATCTTTGCATGAATTGTTCCATTGGCATCTCTAATTCTCTTGAAGGGATCTCTAGTCTTTCCCATTCTGGCACTGGAGCTGTGGGCAGCAGCTGCGCAGCACTGGAGCAGCAAGCTGTGTGGTGCTGGAGCAATGATACGATGCAACTAGGGCTAAAATCTAAATTCTTTTGTTCTAAATTCTTATGCTCTTTTTACTGCACCTTTTATTTCCTAAATCATGTTGTCCAGCAGTAAATTTGTGATATTCCCTGCTGTGGATAATTATAGCTTCAATTAACCAAGCACCTTATATGTGTGATAACCTCTTGGAAGTCAGGCAGGTCTGGGATTATGTCTCCATTCCAGCAATTACAGGCTTTCCAGATAGTATAATTTGGGGCAAGTTACTTATTCTCCTTGGATTGTCTGTATAAATAGGAATAATAATCTTACCTACCTCGTGGGCTTATTTTGAAGATGTTTTGAGAAAGTACATGTAAGTGGTTAGAACTTGTTGCACACAGTAACTAGTCAATAATTCTTAGCTATTATACTCGTTACCTCATTAAATCCTTCCGAAAACACTTGTAAGAAAGTATTATTTTTATTAATAGTCACGTAAATTAGACTCAGGAAAGCTAGTTGAGTTGCCTAAGATCAAGATCAAATAAAGCAAGATCAAACTAGCAAGAAGGTTAGTTTATTTTACATCACGGTTCATTCTACACTCTACTGCAAGGTTGAAATGATACTTGCACATTTGATGGGACAAATATTTGATACTGTAAGTTATTTAATATAATGATATTTAATATAGTTCAAGTTGTGAACTTCAAAGCTAAGACGGACGTCACAGGCTGAGGGCGGGGATCGTCAGGTCTGTGAGGGTGGTGCGCCTGCAGGGGGCGCTGAGCGCGGCCGGAGCTGCTTCAGCGGACCTGTCCAGGCCCCAGTTTTCCTACCAGAAGAGGTTGTGCTTGAACTTGGCCGGCCGTTCTGAAACCAGACAGGACCCACTTGGTGAGGCCCGTCTTTTGCGCGAGCTGCTCTACGTCTTTGGGGTCCGGGTTGTGGTTAACGGTAAAGTAAGACTCATAGTCGGAAGCTGGTGGTGCTTGAAGGAGGTGCACAAGCGCCTGTCTTCTGGCTCGATAGCTTTGACTATATGGACTTCTGTTGGCCAAGTGATGTCTCTGCTTTTTAATAGCTGTCTAGGTTTGTCATTGGAGAAGGCAATGGCACCCCACTCCAGTCCTCTTGCCTGGAAAATCCCATGGACAGAGGAGCCTGGTAGACTTCGGTCCATGGGGTCGCGAAGAGTTCAACACGGCTGAGCGACTTCACTTTCACCTTTCACTTTCCTGCGTTGGAGAAGGAAATGGCAACCCACTCCAGTGTTCTTGCCTGGAGAATCCCAGGGACGGGGGAGCCTGGTGGGCTGCCGTCTATGGGGTCACACAGAGTCAGGCACAACTGAAGTGACTTAGCAGCAGCAGCAGGTCTGTCATAGTTTTTCTTCCAAGAAGTAAGCATCTTTTTATTTCATAGCTGCAGTCACTGTCCCCAGTGATTTTTGAACCCAAGAAAAGAAAATCTGTCAGTGTTTATGCCTTTTCCCCATCTATTTGCCTTGAAGTGATAGGACTGAATGCCATGATCTTAGTTTATTGAATGTTGAGTTTTAAACCAGCTTTTTCTCTCTCTTCTGTCACCTTCATCAAGAAGCTCTTTAGTTTCTCTTTGCTTTCTGCCATTAGAGGGTTATCATCTGCATATCTGAGGTTGTTGATGTTTCTCCTGGCAATCTTGATTCCAGCTTGTGATTCATCCAGCCCATTTTGCATGATGTATTCTGCCTGTAAGTTCAGTAAGCAGAGTGACAGTTTACAGCCTTGCTGTACTCCTTTCCCGATTTTGAACTAGCCTTTCCATATCTGGTTCTAACTGTTGCTTCTTGTCCTGCATACTGATTTCTCAAGTGAGAGGTAAAGTGACCTGGTATTCCCATCTCTTTAAAGTTTTTCCACAATTTGTTGTGATCCACACAGTCAAAGGCTTTCTCATTTGTGACTATATGGATTTCAAGGTTTTGAAAGCCACTGCCAATTCAAAAGAGATTCTGCAGACAATGGTCATGGCTCTAAGCGTCCACTTTGGAAGTCTGTCTCCAAAAGATTGCAGAGTTAGAGACAAAGCCTGAAGCAGAGCATTGACTGAGTGAAAGTACAGAAGAGGAACTGATGGGTGAATTTGGGCAGGTATTAGCATTAGGAGATGGTTGGCCAAAGAGAGAGGGACTCAGGCAAGGGGACTGCACTTCTGCTTTGTTATGTTTGTCTTAGGTTCAGTGCTGAGTCCATGGAAAGAACCCAGATTGATAGCTGTAAAGGATACCTTACAGTGCGCTTCCTTAGGCAGTGAAGGTGATTCCATTTTTCATATTCTGATTCCCATTCCCAGGTGATGAAAATGAAATTTAGAAGGATTAAATTAACAATACAAGGCCACAACTAGTAAGATTGCTGAGACTGTGCTTAAACCTGGAGACTTTCATTGGCAAAACCCATGGCTCTTTTCACTACAGGGACGGCCTTTTATAGGCAAGTTTGCTGAGTGCTGTGTACTGGGAATGGAAAGGAAACAGAAATATGAGACTGGATATTTAAATATGCAGTGGATTTCACATTGTGCTAGTTTAGAAACCCATTGTGGAAGGGTCCTCTGTGAAACCCCAGGATTAGCTTAGTTTGTGAGTAAATATTAAACCTCAGATACTCTTTTTGGCAGTCTGTTCATATGGACTTAATATGATGTTAAATTGCTCATAGAAGTTAAACAGATCTCGGGAGCCTTACATTTGATGGAATTTTCCCTGAATTTTTTTTATTGCATGTTCATAAGATTTTACAAACACTGCAATGTGTGACTTCTGACCAAGTCTCTGCAAAGGACACAATTAACTAGAGACCACGAGAAATCATCACTCACAAGTCTTTGTAATTTCATGTTGTCATTCTTAGGAATTGCAGTCCCAGAAATATCCAAATTCAAGTGAGCCAAACACAAGCTGAAAATTCAGCTGTCAACTGCAGCACTGCTCAAAGCAGAAGCAAGTCCAGAGTGAGAAGAAAGAATTTCAGTCTGTATGGAAACCATCAGTTTCCTTTCTTCCCTGGAGAGTGGATGCATAATTAAAAATAGGGCGTAATTACTGTTCTTCAGTATTTGAAAGAAAATTCAGCAAGGAACAGGCAGCTGGAAGAATTAAATCACAGGTGAAGGCAACTTGCAACTTGGGAGGTAACTGCCACATAATTTATACCGCGTCATGAATCAGGCTCCAGATGAGGAACATATTGGTGCACATAACATGGAGTAGCTCATTTTTATAATAAGCAGCAGAAGAATATTTTAATCTCTCAGATCATCACTATGTTAGTGAAAGGCAATAGTGATTTCAGCAAAAACTTCAACTAAATTTTGAACCCCAAACTGAAGTGATGCTTAACTAATTTGCTGACCCTCACCCAGTGGGAGATGATTTTTAAGTATATGTGTATTTTTAAAATAATTTACAATATGCTTACTTCCAGGAAGGATTTAGTACTAACTAACTCCACTCTAAAGAGAAAGCAAACTAGAATACAAGGCAAACAAAAATATGTGTGTGTCAGTCAGTCAGTTCAGTCACTCAGTCGTGTCCAACTCTTTGCGACCCCATGAATCGCAGCACGCCAGGCCTCCCTGTTCATCACCAACTCCCGGAATTTTCCCAACTCATGTCCATCGAGTCGGTGATGCCATCCAGCCATCTCATCCTCTGTCGTCCCCTTCTCCTGCCCTCAATCTTTCCCAGCATCAGGGTCTTTTCCAATGAGTCAACTCTTTGCATGAGGTGGCCAAAGTATTGGAGTTTCAGCTTCAGCATCAGTCCTTCCAATGAACACCCAGGACTGATCTCCTTTAGGATGGACTGGTTGTATGTATGTACAAACTAATAAAACTATTTAGCTGTTTTATATTTTTGAATGAAAAAATAAGAGGGCTGAATAACAATATGAAAATATTATCTGAATATAATTCTACAAGACCAATCTTTTTTCCATCTGTAAGAATTCAGTAATCAAATCACCTTTTGCCCCTAGGAGGGCCTTTCAGGTTTTATTTTTTGTTTATTTTTAGTTTTCAGGTATTTTAAATTCAGTTATACTCTGTGACACTGATAATGCCCCCCAAATAGACTTTTTCTACTTTCCTTGATGCATTGCTGGAATAATTTCCCAGAGTTCCTGTATCAAATAGGTCTGAGTGGCTAGTTCCTAACAATAGAAAGTGAACACAAGTGATGCCTGTTACTTCATAGCAAAGATGGTTAGGAGCAGGTGAACTTTCTCTGAGAAGTCTTCTTCCCCATCCACTAGTTGAACACTGAAGGTAGTTCCTGGAGGCTGTCCAGCTGTGGTCCTGCAAATGGGATCCCAGGACCAGTAGCACACATGCCACCTGGAAGCTTGTTCACAAAGCAGATTCTTGGGAGCTACTCAAGACTTACAAAGGGAGCTTCTCTGGAGTTGGGCCCAGCGGTCGAGGCATTAACAAGCTCTCTAGGTAATTCTGAGTTTGAGAAACACCCTTCTAAACAATAGCAAGGTCACAGGATGGAAGAATCGTGGGTCCCTGGATAACTGCAGAAAACAGAGACTTCTCTCCCATCCCCCTTCTTACTTCAGTGCACCGAGACAGAAAACAAAATGCATATTGCGTTAAGCCCTTAAGACCTGCGGGCTGCTTTCTACCGCAGTTAGGCCAATTTGACTAATAACTGCTTCCTGCTGGTATTTCTATAATTGCTCTTGAGGAATGCAACGTCTTCCTGGTTTTGCCCTGGTCACCATGGGTTCTACAGGGAATGGAGAAGTAGCAGTAAAGCAGCTGGCTGATAAGCATTGCTTTCCCTCAGGCTATACTATCTTTTCCCTCTTTGAATTTTCATCCTCTGCTCCCTCTGCCCCAGATGTCACCTGTTGCTCACCAAACAAACTCCTACTCATCCTGCAATCACCTCCACATCTATAAGATCTTCTAGGAGCATTTTATGTGGTATGGGGATCACCTTTCTACAGAATTCCTTGCCCTTCAGAGATCTGATGTCCCTTAATGTGAGAGGCGCTTCCCTGGTGGCTCAGTGGTAAAAACCCCACTGCCAATGCGGGAGACGAGGGTTCGATCCCTGGGTGGGGAAGAGCCCCTGAAGAAGGAAATAGCAACCAACTCCAGCATTCTTGCCTGGGAAATCCCATGGACAGAGTAGCCTGGCGGGCTACGGTCCGTGGGATTGCAAAAGAATTGGACATGACTCAGTGACTAAACAACAGCAATATGAGAGAAGCTTCTCAAAACCCAAATTTTGGCATAAAATTACATAAGATGCTATTTATACAGTTGAAATTTTTTAAAAACTTTTTTAACATGGGCCATTTTTAAAGTCTTTATTGAATTTGTTACAATATTGCTCCTGTTTTATGTTTCTTGGCCCTGAGGCATGTGGGATCTTAACCCTCCATCAGGGATCAGACCCACACACCCTTGCATTGAAGGTGAAGTCTTAACCACTAGACTGCAAGCAAAGTCCCTAGTTGAAATTTTTTAATTTAAAATTTTATGCCACGTTTTTCTGTTATCTCTCTTTAGGGGAAATGCTTTTCTCCCACCATGTATATGTATTTCTAGTGAGTATGTGACAGCTCTATCCAATGAGAGTCCGTCCTTGAAATTTTTCTATGTGGGCTTATTGGAAAACTTTAAATTGTTCTCAGCACTGTAAGGTTGTGACCCTGGCGCTGTCTGCTGCCAAGTTGACTATCATATGGAAAAATCTGTAAGAAAGAAAGAAAGGAACACTCAGAGATAACAGTGTCAGTTCTGACAATATCCTACTCTAGGGATCCAGTCATACCTGAAGCTGGATCCACATCTCTGTGGTTTGGATACTTAGGTAATAAATTTTAATCCTTTGCTCTAGACAGTTTGCTTTCCTATCACAGGCTTTCAAATACTGCCAACTATAATGGATATAGAAATCACTTTGTTCATTTCTGAAAATGAGACATTGCAGTAGACTTTGGGCTGCCAGAGAGAAGAGCGGCCTAGAAGAGTAGGAAGAAGTGAAAAAAAAAAAAAAGATGATTTAAGCACAGAGATGAGAGGTAATATAGAAAAATGTCAGATGAATGAAGAAAGTCATCTCAGATAAGATAGGACAATGCTCCTCAGACCTAATCCTTTATTTAAAAGCTTCATGGTTTTTACTTTTTTTCTTTTTGTATATGTCTCTTGTATTTTCTTAACCTTAGAAAAATGTAGCGTTGGTCTAAGCAATAATGTCAGCAAAATTATGGTTTGAGTTGCTACTTTTAAATACATGTGCGTGCTGCCTGCATGCTAAGTCGCTTCGGTTGTGTCCAACTCTTTGCGACCCTGTGGACTGTAACCCTCCAGGCTCTTCTGTTCATGGGATTCTCTAGACAAGAATACTGGAGGGGATCTTCTGAATCCAGGGATTGAACCTGTGTCTCCTGTGTCTCCTGCATTGGCAGGTGGGTTCTTTACCACTAGTGCCATCTGGGAAGCCCTTTTAAATACATAGCCAATAGAATTTTTCAAGCTCATTATGACCTCCTGAAGTGATAGTTACAAATGGTATGGTTACTGTACTGGGAAATACTGAGGTGGAAGATCATGTCTGCTGTGGACCAGAGGGAAGTGTTCGTGGGTGGAGGAGGGAGAAAAGTCAACCTTCTCTTCTCATGTCTGGAAGTTAGTCTGCTTAAGAGCAACTTCGCTACCTTTGGTTGACAGCCTAAGTGAGAGCATTGGACAGGAAAACCCCACGGCATATGCAAACAATATGGTGGCCTTGTAGCCATATCTCTTGTTAAATACTGAAACACTTCTGTGCAAGCTGAAGAACAGCCATTGCTCTGAGCTCAAACAGAGCTCCAACACCCTGATTACCTTGGCCTCACCTTGGGGCCATTTGAATCACCTCACGATCCAGAAAGGAAAGGGGAAATGCCAGTACAGCAGGGCACCTCTGGGACTGTGTGCCAGCTCTGGGGCTAGCTTCTGGGCTTCCCTGGTGGCTCAGTCAGTGAAAGAATCTGCCTGTAATACAGGAGATGTGGATTTGATCCCTGGATTGGGAAGATCTTCCAGAGAAATAAAGGCAACCCACTCTAGTATTCCTTCCTGAGAAATGCCATGGACAGAGGAGCCAGGTGGGCTAATCCCCATGGAGTCACAAGAGTTGGACACAACTTAGCAACTTAACCAGCACGGCCATGGCTAGCTTTTATTCTGATTGACCTGTGCCTTTGCCAGCTTTTGTGAAATAATATAAAATTCCTGGATATATTCCTCTATGTGAATCCATAGACTGTTGCCCATGTATTCCTCTATGAATGTATAGAGGAATAGGTTCTATTTATTGGCTTGTCTGTTTTCCTTTCCTGATTTTCATTAGTCTAAAGGTAAGAATTACGCCTATCATTTTATCCAGTGTCTGATATGACTTGAGTCTTCAAGTTGGAAAGAGGTGAGGAGATGGCTGGGATCTAGAGCTTTCTGGCTGCTTAACCATGCATTAACTATATAAAGGAAGACATTAATAGTTGGGCAGGAGGTGATCAAGTGCTGTGCTGAAGGCTGGAGTCTGAAGGTAGTCTGCCTGAATTCAGATTCTGGTTTTGTTCCTTACAAATTGAGTGCTCATGGATAAGTTATTTCATCTCTTAGTTTCCTCATCTGTTAAGTAGGGGAGAATAACAGGACCTATCACATGATGATGATATGAAGATTATATGATTTAACATATATAAAGCATTCAGAATGGTGCCAGGAATATAGTAAACGTTCAATGGGTAGCAGCTGTAGTTCTGATTGTTACTTTATGAAGATGTGAAAACAGTTCCAGATAGAAGTCACCCTATCATTCTAAAGCAGTTTTATATAATCAGTTTTACTCTTTTACAACATGTAAATAGGCCTTCCACGTAAAGAATTTCTGTGGTCAGTTTTGGTTTGGAAATGTAGAATTATTGGAGATTGAATAAACTTTGCCACTGGATACATTAATATTTTAATCTAGTCTATAAAACTACAAGACATTTTAAAAAATATCAGTTAAAAAAACTTTGAATTTTAGCATCAGACTTTTTTTTTGAGACTACCTTTTTGGCAATGCCACTCTAAGGATTTGGCCTCAATCCTTGTGTAAAAATACCAGGTGCTCTTGGGTGGATCATAATTGAACCACTGTGTACTTTTTAAAAGGGTGCTAAGTGGCCAGGACACCATATAGGCATGTGGGTGGCCTCCCTGGCATCTTTTCCCTAGACTCACCTTATGTAGGTGAGATGACTTATCTTCTGGTGTGAGAAGAAGCAAGGAAACACCAGCCTTAGTTCAAGAATCCAAGTGGAAGACCCTTTCTCCTTTAAGCTTAGAATGTCTCACCAAGGCCTTCCACATAGTGGGTCCTGATTCTACTCTGGTCCTGTTAGTCCTTCCCAGGCCAAATGCTTTCTCCTACACTGAAGTCAGTCCCAGTCCCATTTTACCTATCAGCGGATTTTAGTTTCAATAGACATTTCAAAGCAAGATTAAATTTAAAAACATATAGATACCGGTAACACAGCCATCTTGGCTCATAATCTAAGAAGTGATGATATGCTTGACCTTAACCAAACACATGAGTACCCCTTCTTATGTCTAGAGTCAGGAGGAGAGGTGAAGGCTCAAGTGTGCCCCTAGAGCAGGGTCTGGCACAGTTAACAGTCAATAAATGCTTGTTGAATTAATAAAAGATTAAAAATGTATATTTAGGTAAGATATGGGAGATAAAACTAAATTTTTAGTGATGCCCATAATATTGCTGTCCTTACACAAATTCTACCAACACTAAAATAATAAATGTAAAGGTACTTAGTAAATAAAATAAGTTTTTGCTATAGCTTATAGAGGAATTTTGACCTTTATCTTCTTCTTCCTTTCATTGATCTTCAGCAGTTTCATATAAGGGTTTGGTGTTCTCATTTCTCATGTGTGCATGGGTGTCCTAATTTGTTAATGAGACCTAGTTGTGATGACTTATTAGCATCATCTGTCTCCCTTAAGTAAATTTCTATCCTGTTTCTCAGATTTGCTTATCCCTGAAGCTAATTTGAAGATTATTTTGTCCTTTTATTCAAGGCTTTTGTTCAAGGGCCTGGGTGTTATGGATAAAGGCCAAAAGGAGTTGCGATCCCTGAAGACAGGGTACTCGAGTGTGCAAAATGAAGAACATCACTCTATTACCTTCACATATGAATGAGTGGCAGCTTGGCCAATAAAATTTTCCTGCAGAAACTCTTCTCAGGGCTATGACATCATCACCTCATTATCTTGATTATCTTCTGGCATTGGGTGTTATAGCAGAGAAGTTTGAGGATTTTCTGATTTGGGCTTCTTTTTAATGAAATATTATTTTTAGACTTGAAAGTGTGATAAATTCCCCTCTTTTTTTTTTTTTTTTTGAAATTTAAAGATTTTACCAGCTTTTGCTATTGATGCTTATTACAAAATAGTAAGCCTTTTGAATATTCAGTTTTAGTTTAGTTTTGTGTTTTTAATGCTGAATATTTTTCTCCAGTTATAGCCTTGATTATCTGTCCTGTTGTGTTGATCCTACATTCAGAAATACCTATTAAGTTTTAGTTAGAGTGCTGTTCTACTTTGCACATCTGTCATCTTCTCTTACGTTATGGTTTGTTGTGCATTCTGCATATGTTCCTGGAATCTATCTGTTGTTTCAAGAATATGATTCTCCACAGGAAAGTCCATACTTTTTACTGCCACTGCTCTCAACAGAATAGGTCTAGAATTCAGTCTAGTCTGTCCTTGCCATTCTTCTTTTCATTTTGTTGATAATGGCTAATAGTTCTAACTCAAGCATTTCCTTTGAGACTTCTGCACTTTTCTTTTTCTTTCACTGTGGGGTATTTTCTTAGTATGATTCATTACTCCTAGTTTCCTATATCCAGGATGCTGGACTTAGGCTGAGGTTCCAGGAGCAACATAGAAATGGGTCAAGATTGACCTATGGGTTAAAGACTAAGGAGAAAAAAAATTTGGAAAGCAACACTGAGTGATGAAGCCAGGGTGAAGATCCAAAGACAAAAAGAAGGCAGCAATGTGAAGAGAGGCAAAGACTTGGTGTAAAACCCTTGGGTGGAAAGCAGAGTAAGTGGCTTTGAAATGGAGAGAAGAGGTCAAGTCTTGAATTCTCCTGTCTAATCTCTAGAATTAGACACTCTAGGGAGCTAATAAATCTACTGGGAAGTTTAGACAGGAGAATTTGGGGCAGACAAGAAACTCCCATCTCGTACTTCTTATGGAGCTTATGTTGATTGAAGAAGACTAGGATGGGGTCCTAAGGCTTCTGGTAGAGATCCTTCTTGAGACAACATTTGTAGGTCAGTTTGCCTGCCAGTATTGCCTTAATCCCATTGATCACAAATAGTAATAAGCTAAATTCCCTTTATTTTGGCAATTGATGAGGCAGCTTCTCTCTTCTGTATGATCCTGCAGGTATTTCAGTGAAAAAAAAGGGAAAGAGTTATTGGGAGCTTTGATTCACTCCACTATTTTCTGTTCATTCCCCAATTTTATTTAGAGGCATATGGCTCAGTGATAAAGAATCTGCCTGCCAATGCAGAAGACATGGATTCAATCCCTGGGTCAGAAAGTTCCCCTGGAGAAGGAAATGGCAACCATTCAAAATTCTTGCCAGGATGATCCCATGGACAGAGGAGCCTAGCAGGCTATAGTCCATGGGGTCACAAAAGAGTTGGACACAAATTAGCAACTAAACAACAATAACAACAACAAATCTTTGTAACACACAGAAGAAATATGAACATAAAATTTAAGTTCTGATTTCTGTGTAATATTCTACAAGCATACATCCCCCACACCCACTCCCAGAACAGACTAGAATTAATTTTAGATGTAGCATTCATGGTTATAGACTGTTTACATAAGATGGTGAGCAGAAGTGTCAGTTGCTCAAGTTTAAGTGATGTGGAAATGTGCCCAGAAGAAAGTAGAATGAAATTGTTAGATCACTTTGGATTTTCCAAAGCTTTAATATGATAATCTCTTTGAGAGATGACTGGAAAGTTTTGGTATTAAGTTTCTAAAATCAATGCCATTGAAATGAAGCATATCTTTTAAGGGAATTTTAGAAAAGCTAATGTGTTAGTGTAGAAGTATTAAAGTAAGAGTCAAGGAAGCTTGCAACATAATGCTCTTTAGTCGGCTAAAAACTTGCTGTCTAGCTGAGTCTTGGATCAGTGGAGACAGCCTCTGAGACTTCTAAAAAACACAAACAGAACATTGAGTCACAGCACGTTTTGGACTTGAGAAACAAACCTTCTATTATCAGTGCATGCTTTCATTCCAAAATTCCCTGCTTAAGTTCTACTCTATGCTGAATTTTAAAGATACATGAACAGAGTCAGTATGCAGTGCGTGAAGGGTAACTGCTGAATACGCACAGGCTCAGGCCAATGAAGATTAGATTAGGATTTTAACAGTTACTATACATTAGCTTGTCTTCCCAACCATGCGGAAATGTTTCCTTCATTTCATTCATAAATCTTGCCTTCAAAACTTGCTCTCACTTGGGAACTATTTTCCTTAGCACCTGTTTATTGACCTCTTCATCCATCCATCCATCCATCCATCCATTAATCCATTCAATATCTTTTGAATGCTCTGTTGTTGTTGTTGTTCAGTTGCTCAGTCGTGTCTGACTCTTTGCAACCCCACGAACTTCAGAGTGTCAGGCCTCCCTGTCCTTCACTGTCTCTGGGAGTTTGTTCAAACTCATTTCCATCGAGTCTATGATGCCATCCAACCATCTCATCCTCTGTCACCCCCTTCTCCTCCTGCCCTCAGTCTTTCCCAGCAGCAGGGTCTTTTCCAAAGAGTAGGCTTTTCGCATCAGGTGGCCAAAGTATTGGAACTTCAGCTTTAGCATCAGT